>NC_134040.1:43353551-43664957 GCF_965140245.1 Athene noctua
GGAGTGTAGGTGGGAGAAGAATTTAGCTGGCCACAGGTAAGGTTCAAAGTTTAAAAAACAAATGATGTGGTAAAACCCAGATTACCCAAGGAACAAGAAAGACCCGGTGCTAACTGAAAAGGTGGGAGAATTAAAGAAGTTGGCCAGGAGACTTCAGAGGTGACTGATGGCCTCCCTAGGTTCCCATCAGTCAGCTGGGGTCCCCAGGGACTGCTGTGTTAGTGGGAGGTGGCAGCTGTGCTCCATGACTTCTGTGAATAAAGCACAGTCTATGCATTGGACAGACTTCAGCACATAAAGCTTTAAAACTGATTTTCAGTATTCACACTTTTCATTTGGGCCATCAACATCTGTGGGAAAAATTAAAAAATTATGACAAGCAGGGGTTTCTTATAATTTGAGCTATTAGTAATTGAGAATTTACAAACTCTGCCGTGTGCAGCTGCAACAAGTGATTCTGAAACTGGGAAACTGCAAATATGTCAAAACTAGCAATAAATATCTACAACTTTCTGTAACAACAGCAGTGCTCAAACAACACCACAAGAAAATGCTTGGTAAGGCCTAGATCTGCTTAAAATAGTTAGAGTCTTGAGCAACTTTTTTTCTGAGGCTGAACTTGCCAGAGTTGATTCAGTTCTCCTGTAGGCTTGAAATTGCTCAGCCAGAGGACTCCCATTCTCACAACAGGAAGCTGCTGTCTTAAAACTACGTTTAAAATAAAACAGCCTGTAATACTAAATGCCTATGGCACCAGAACTCTAATTTACACAGCTTTATAAGAAACTTCATTTACTGGGCCAGAGGTTTCTTACTCTCTTTTGGGAGAGGAAACAGGCATCCTGTCTCACTTTAGGGCTGCTTATTTACAGTCTGTATTAAAGAAATGCAGTTGGAGAACAGCTAACGGTGGCACAAGGTGAACAGCCTGAGCCTGTGGAGAAAGGCAGTGAGGAACTTCTGATTCTGCTTTACTTCTTAAAACAAATATATTGTGTGAACAAGCCACAAATGTCTACGGTTGAACTCTGAGATTACTGCCTTTCCATATTTCTTCTACTGGGGTCAGAAACAGGAACGGGATGCAGATAGTTATAAGGAGATATTGGAAGAGTGGGACACTGAAATTGGTGATCTGCAAAAGGTTTATAGGAGGGCTTCTGTTAGTGTTAAGTGGTCACGGTATCTTCAGGAGGTCCTCTGGGGACGCACTAGTTTCAGCTGCCTCTGAGGTGGTCTTTAAACATTCACTTAGCTTGTAATCTCAAAGTGTGTATTTTATTGCTGTCGTGGTTTGAACCTGGACAGTAGCCAGTCACCATGCAGCTGGTTGCTCACGTTTTCCCCGCCTGGTAAAACAGGGGAGAGACCAAAAGCCAAAACTCGCAGGTTGAATAAAAAAAATCAATTTAGTGATGGCAACAAAACAACAGTAACGATAGGAAGTCCAAATGGGTAATACACAGTGTGTTTGCTCACCACCTGGTGACTGACATGCTGGCAACAATCCCAACAGAACAAAGATCCCGCTCTGCCAACCGCTGCACCAGCTGCGCTGACTGGAAGCGAGAGAGAACCTGCCTCCTTTATATACTGAACATAATGTCACATGATATGGAATACTCCAGTGGGCCTGCCCCTCCAGCTGTGTTCCCTCCCAGCTCAAGGAAAGTTAACTCTATCCTAGCTGAAATCTGTGTCAGGCGCTCTGGCTGAGTTCTCTTGAACATCAAGAGAATTAACTCTATCCCAGCCGAAACCAGGACAATTGCAATACTTGTTTTCGCAAAATCATGATTTAGACTAATGAGAACTCAAAGTTATATTTCTTTTTCAGGATGTATAAAATGTTTTCTGTGTAGCTTCTGAGATAGTGCTTTATCATACTGTGTTTTGCTAGTTAGAAGAGGATAAAAAGAATAATTTCCATTTTAAAGTTGAAGGACTGAAGCACGAAGAAGTCAGGACTAATTAAAACTCACCCTGAAAGTCTGTGGCAGAGTAAAGCATGGGTATCCTAAATGCTAACCTGGTAGAGGGCTACACCTCTAAATATGTAATAAATAATCATGTGGATTATGCTGTGGATGTGGTAAGTGTGCTGTCTGACAGATGAGTAAACTGAGAAATAGCAGTCTTTAGAATGCTTGTCTCATAGGAAGTCTCTGAAAGTGAATCTGATTTCTCCCGGGAGTGTTTTGTCCTTGGTCATTTTAATGCTGAATTTATGAGGCTGTGTTTGAGAAAGTTTAGTTGTGTAAGAATGCACTTCCACATGCAGAAGGCAGTAAGCTGATATGCACAGCTCAGCCATGTGTGCTAGCGTGGAGCATGAAATCACTAAGAGTTACTTGAAAAATGTGATGTGTGAATTTAAAGTTTGGTGAGAAAATATATTGTTCGGCCTTAGAGACCCTTAACTGATATGTTTTTAATATCTGCATTCTGAACTTTCAGAGGCAGATGAGAGACAAAAGAATATAGAAGAGTTTTCAAATCTCAATGAATATCAGGGTTTTAAAGCTAAAAATTAAATATATTGAGATATATATGTTTACATATAGATAGGCGGTGAATAGCAAATAGTGGGAGTTCTTTGAATTAGAGTTGCTTGAATAGCATCTGCAACATGCGACTTACGTTCCAGATGAAAATTTCAAGTTATTAGTATAGGTATCATTCAATTGCATGTTGTAAAACCTTTCCTGTTATAAATTGGGCTTTTAATACTGTTTGTGCTTAAGGGAAGCTACAATGACTTCATGGGTGTGGACATTCATCAGACTTTAAAGTGACATGTTAAAAATTACATGGAGTGGAATTTTCATGAAGCTGTAGTGATTTCTTTGTAACTTAAAGCTTTTAAAGCAAGAGTAGACCTCTTTCTGAAAAACATTTCGTAACTCAGATGGAATCTATAACATTGATGTAAAACTCAGAGTCATGTTCAGCAGTCTGTCTGATGGAGAAGGTTGTATTGGAAAGACAAATTTGTTCCTTTTATCTATATGAATGAAAGAAGCTATTGACTTTTAGGCCTGTAACTTAAACTTTAAACATGTCTGCAAGAAAATGTGTGTGTGTATGTGTGTGTTAGGAAATAGGGAAGATTTTGGAAGAAAATGTTGCTATGGTGGACAGTAAAAGACAGATCTCTTCTGTATTTTCTGTAAAATTCCAGGTGAGTGCAAGCTAGAGGTAATCATCAGGAAAAGTTGCGTGTATTTGCAGAAACTCACTGAAGGTAGGTACAAAATCTCTTCAAGTCTAAGTACTTTTTCACCAAACAAGGCAGTAAATCTGTAGCTTGCAAAGGCTCATGTAAATGTAGCCTTAGGAAGGAAAGATTCTTGGTCCAAACAAACCATGTCTTGTTTTGAGTTCAGTGTGGCTAAAGAACAGTCCTTGCTGTAGTTCTGTGTGTGTGGAGTGATGAAATGGATACAGCTGAATATTATGAGAAATGTAGCTGTGAGAGAAGGTGGGAGGACTCAAATTCTTAAGAAATCTCAGGAGGATGGGCCTTCATCTGGTGAAATTCAGCATAGATCCTTATAAAATGTTCAGTGGTCTTGCAGTGCAGTAATATGGATTTACACCACATTGTGTCTGGTCTAAGAATGATGAACAGAGTTTAAAGGAAAGAGACACCTACATGCTTGGGATCTTTTTCCAAATACCTAACAGGAGCTGATTAAATGCTTGTCTACTGCTAGAGGCAAAACAAACCAAAAAACTCCTCCATAAAACAGTGCAGATGAATCTAGTGGCTTAAAAGGTATCTTTCCTCAGCTAGTCAAAAGGCATATGAACAAACAGGAAACACGGAATAATAGCCCAAAATATGAAATGACAGGCAAATTACTTACCATTGGAGGGCAGGAGGAAATGAGTTAATCAAAAAGTGGAGCAACCACAACATTCCACCTCTGATAGAGAATGTAAATCTGTGGTGAAAATGGTATGCAGAGCTTCAGGGCTTGCTCAAATACTCCTGTAGGAAAAATAAAAAATGAAGAAATACAGTATACAACTGAATCCTAAGGTGCATTTCAAAGAATGTTTCACAAGCAGCTCATCCAGTGAGTAGAGTCAAATCTGACTCAAAGTTTTCACTGCAATGTTGTTAAATGCTTCTTTGCTGTAGTACTGCATATATCCAATATGGTAAGTCCTAGAAATAATAAGGAAGGTACAGTAAGACTGTAGAAATACCTTGGTTACAGTAAAATATGAGACAGGAATATTCTAAAGATTGTATGCCAAGTTATGTGGGATAACCTGCACTCTGCCTTTAGGAGAGGAACATGAAAGACTGTTGGCATCAAAATATCTAGTGTATCATGTCTGTGTAGAAAATTATTATATAAAAGTGGTGGCTAAAGCAATCATAGCATAGTATTTTGTATTCTAGCCTCCAGAATTGTGATGTGGTATGTGTGCAGGCAAGATGAGATTTACCTGGCCTAAATTAGATAGTTAAGTCTTAAGTTAGTCAGCCTAAGCTCACTTCATAGTCAGTGGAGTGTAATGTCTCAAGGAGAACACCATTTTAGCCTGAGATAGGCTCTGCAGTACCACAACTTGTTTTCTGCAAGTGCCAAGCTGTCTGTGACTGCATTATTTTGTTGTCTTTTTTTTTTTTTTAAGTTAACATTTTAATTTCTCAAGTGGAAAACATGAAAAATTCCTTCCTTATAGTATCTTTAAAAGCTTGAAACCAGAAGGAAGCGTTTTGCAGTAGGTCCTGCCATTTTTTTCTCAGTGCCTTATTCTAAGCCTTCTAGAGAATCAAAATGTAATTTTATTCATACAGCTCCCATGGAAGGACTCTCAGCGGTTTTCTTTTTCTTTTCTTTTCTTTTCTTTTCTTTTCTTTTCTTTTCTTTTCTTTTCTTTTCTTTTCTTTTCTTTTCTTTTCTTTTCTTTTCTTTTCTTTTCTTTTCTTTTCTTTTCTTTTCTTTTCTTTTCTTTTCTTTTCTTTTCTTTTCTTTTCTTTTCTTTTCTCTTCTCTTCTCTTCTCTTCTCTTCTCTTCTCTTCTCTTCTCTTCTCTTCTCTTCTCTTCTCTTCTCTTCTCTTCTCTTCTCTTCTCTTCTCTTCTCTTCTTCTCTTCTCTTCTCTTCTCTTCTTTTCTCTTCTTTTCCTTCTCTTCTTTTCCTTCTCTTCTTTTCCTTTATTTTCCTTCTCTTCTTTTCCTTCTCTTCTTTTCTTTTCCTTCTCTTCTCTTCTCTTCTCTTCTCTTCTCTTCTCTTCTCTTCTCTTCTCTTCTCTTCTCTTCTCTTCTCTTCTCTTCTCTTCTCTTCTCTTCTCTTCTCTTCTCTTTCTTTTCTTTTCTCCTTTTCTTTTCTCCTTTCCTTTTCTCCTTTTCTCCTTTTCTCCTTTTCCTTTTCCTTTTCCTTTTCCTTTTCCTTTTCCTTTTCCTTTTCCTTTTCCTTTTCCTTTTCCTTTTCCTTTTCCTTTTCCTTTTCCTTTTCCTTCTTTTCTTTCTTTAAAGCAGCTCTGAGTGGCAGTGAGAAAGAAGAATGTAGAGCACCTTGCAAATTCATATCCGGTGTGGTACTCCTGAATTGGAGTATTCTATTGGAGAAGACGAATTCAGATTTTTTCTGGTAGGGTTACCAGATGAAAAGATATGTAACTTTTAATAACACTGTATAACAAACAAGATATTGTTTTAGGCAGAACAGAAACATAGGACAGATAACAAGATACTGTTTTAGGCAGAATAGGCACAAAAACATAGGACGGATACCTCACCATGTTCTTTTTGCTAATCCATGAGACTCTTTCCATTTACTAAGTGCAGATCAAGCCCTCAGTTTGGAATAAAGAATCCTAGATATTGGCAACTGCAACTGAAAATTTAAAGACCATCAGTCAACTCGATCTGAAGATGGATTTATAGGCTATGAACACATGAAACCGGTTCTGTTAACTCTGGCAAAATCAGGTTCATTTCCAGTTAGCTGGGGTATTTCAGCAGAACTCACTTATCCCTTGTCATCCAAATCAAATAGCAGAAATGGAAAAGTCCACTAGTACAAATTTCAAAGAGCTTCAGGAAGAGAAGTTTTGGAAGGAACTTTTTTTCCCATTCATTGAGCAAAGATAAATGATAAGCACAGTTGGTCTTGGCTATAGCTTAATAAAAAGGATTCAATCTCATCAGCCAGTCAACACCATGAGTCAGGACACTACACATCCTTTTGTGTTTAAACACAGCACTGTGTAGGCTGAGACTATTTTTCTCCCCATCCAGAACACACAATCCATACATCTCTGGGTCTTTCCTGGTATGACATAACCGGTCTTACCCCCTTTCAGAGGCCTTAAGCATATGACTGTTTTCTTAGTTTGTTTTTTGTTTTGTTTTGTTTTAAATTATAGCACTTCTACACTTGTTCTAGCTGTGAGCTTATACAGTTAAGGGAACCTTGTATTATATAGACTATCCTGTTAGAAAACAACACCATCAGAAGCCCTGTAAAAAAAACCTGTTCAAGTGATGAACTTTCAGAAGGTGCTAGTTTAGAAAAAGAAAACTGAAATTGGGGCAATCAAAGAGAACCATTTTACAAGGTTTAGTGACTTGAAAGATGAATACATCTAAACTGCCTGTCTTTCTTCTTTTCTGGGTTTCACTAATTAGTTGCATGCTACTTTATCTTTTTGGTTGCATTGCTGCTTTAGTCTCCCTTCCAGATTAAAAAACCCCCACCCTTAATACTTTTGGACAATATAAATTGTTCCTTAGTTTTGAGATACATTTATCTGACTTAAGTTAGCCTATGTTTGATAACAAAAGGTAACATTTCTCAGATTATGTTAACACATCACCCTTGAGTGGCATGTTAAAACCTTGGTGTCTGTTCAGGTACCTGCTAAAAGAATGTTCAGGTGTGGCTTTCATGGGATGTTCTGATGTGGGATGAACTTTTCTAAGGAACTTTGCTTAAGGCATATTCTATCCTTTCTAGGCTGTGTGGTGATTTTATATGGCCGTTTATTGTCAGATGGATTAGAAGAAAGTACTGATGTGACTAACACCATTGTAACTGTAGACATTTGAGCTCATCACTTGTCTTTACTTGATGGATGTCATCCTGCAAAAACCCTCGTTCATTAAAAAGATAATGAAAAAAGTATTCTCTTGAAGCTTTTTAAGTCCATATTACTGGAGGCTTCTGTTCTCACTGTTTGGTCTACTTGACCTTGAAAGTGGAAAAATACATTAACACCTTGCATCTGAACTGTCTGAGGGTAAATACTGACACAGAGATCTAGAGATGTAATAATTTTGTTAGCAAATCTGTCCCAGGTGAAATCTGGGCACTTATGTAAGTCTTAGAGGAGTCTCAGTAGAGAACATGTATGTGATGTTCCTTAAATTATGATCCCATTGTCTTCCTAAAGGGACAAGCTATTGTCAAAAATGAAAAGATACAAGCTTTTCTTTGCTATGTCAGTATGTCTGTACCACTGGTAAAAAACCCCAAACCATCAGTGGAAAAGAAAAACATGGGTTTTCAATTAGGCACACTCTAAAATGTACGTCTGTCTGTAAATACAGAGCAAATGTCACTCTTATCTACTGGTTGCCTGATGTTGCTTTTCTATTGCTTTCTCTACAAGTTGTTTAGCTGGCTTTGCTTTCCCTCTGCCCTTTCCCTGAGCTCTGTGCCTGAGCAAGGTTATCATGCTGTTATCCCTAGCAATGCCTTATTAGGCTACAAAAATATTACTTTCAATTTAATTTGACTCTCTTGAATTTACTGTCATAGTTTATCAGTTTAATTCCACTCTGGTATAGAATATCTAGCAAATCTAAAACATTTTGGTACCTATGGTGAGATGCTATCCCCATCTCTCCACTTCTCTGTTCTTCCCTATGCTTAGACTGAAGGAGAGAACTGAAATGAGCCTTCGTAATTATTGAGGCCACAATAGCCTTTCTGCTCAGTCCTAACTGGTGGCCTCCTTATTCTAGGGCAAAGAGCTGTAGTAGCTCTTTGGGAACCCTGAACTCTGGACAAACCCTTTTTTCTAGTAAGGATCACTAAGCGCCTTGAGGAGAATTTCAAACAGTCTTGTCTTGTCATTGTGTGTGTATATATATAAAATACACATATTAAGTGCTTACTTGCCATGCGGGACAGGTAAGGCTGCTATAGTGCAGGAAGGAAAACACACATCAGGAAGTTATCCTGGCTAATGTGCAGTGTTAAAACCACTTGAGAAAAGTACTTTGGAGTGGTGGAGAATATCACTCTAATAATGGAAACATGAGGGGGTCAGTCAAATCCCCGAGTCTTTCAGGTTTTCCAGCTGAAGAGTAAGCAAGTGGAGGACTGTCTTCAAGCAAACAGCAGGCAGCTACTGGCTGAAACAGCTCAACTGCCAAAAACACAGGCACAAGAGTCAAATTTTACCTCCTGCAGAATCTGCTTCTTCCAGATTCTGTCTCTGGAAGAGACAGGCCTGACCTGGGGATGCAGATCCTACCTGTCCTGTCAAAGAGCCAGCCCTGCTTTGAGCAGGATGGTGGACTAGATGAACTCCTGGACTTAATTGCAAACTGAATCATCATATGATCCCATAATCCTAATCTTTATTGAACCAACCTTTGCTGTAAGAAAGCTAACAGTGTGAAGAAAACTGTCAATAGTACAAGAATGGTAAGTAATTGATGCCAATAGTTTAAGGTAGTTGGAGCCCAAAAGTGGGTTTACTGTATGGTGGAACCACTGCCTAAGCATTTTCTTCTGTGTTGAAAAGGACGATGAGAGAACACATTGTCTTCAAATATGTTGGAATAAAACCAGAAAGTTTCTTAGCCCTAAGA
This sequence comes from Athene noctua, assembly GCF_965140245.1. Taxonomy (NCBI): domain Eukaryota; kingdom Metazoa; phylum Chordata; class Aves; order Strigiformes; family Strigidae; genus Athene; species Athene noctua. The sequence goes on from NC_134040.1 coordinate 43,362,395, forward strand.
ATGCCGATGCTCCCCTGGAGTACTTTTATTTTTTATGACTGCATTCTGGAGCATCCTAGTGCAAGTCAAATGTTTTATGTTTCACATTGTACTGCATGGATGGGAAATGCGCTGTTTTCACTTTCCTCTTTTGGATTTTGATTTTCTTTTGCATTCCTTTTGGGTGGCACAAGCAGTTCAGAACAGGCCTTTCTGGTTTTCTGTGCTTTTACAAAATTTTATCACTCAGAAATGTTACTGATACACCTGAAAGATCAGCTTTCTGGGGAAAACAAATCTTACCACTTTCTACTGTTAGTGTCTCCCATCTCTAACCTTTCCTTCTATCTTTCTTCACTCAGTTATTTCTACCGACCCTGTTAAAGGGCTGTGGTGATATGCTCATGAATGTTAGTGATGAACTGAAGGATTCATAGCATTGCAGCCTGAAGATCTCTGCCAATCTGCAGGCCAGGTGGAGTTATGTCAGAGAAGTCTGCAATCCACTTTCCCACACTGTTCTGCCAGGACAGTTCGTATTTTTTCCATGTGCATTTCCCTGGATGGGCTTTGTGGATTTTTGTTCATTGTACCCACAGTAGAAAATGTTTTAGACTAGACATTTTCATTTTTTTTACAAAAACAGAGAAGAAATGTTTTTAATGCATTTCTTCCAGTAGTTTTCTGGAACCATCTGCTTAGGAAAAAGAGCAGAACATTTCTTTTCTCATTATTTAATATTATATTTTATATAAAATACCAGAGGATTTATTAAACTGAATCATTTCATTACCTTTTTATAATGAGAAAAGTTTATTAGAGAACACAGGGTCATAAAGCCTTTTGCTATAAACATCTTAAATGATCTATTTGGGCTTCAGTCTGCTCTTTCAACTCCTTCAAACACTATCACTTCAGTCACTCACTGCCAGCCTGCCTAGCAATCTGTTTAGAGTGCTGATTAATGTCTGTTTCTCTTGCAGACCTCCCTGTGCCACACCTTCTGGCTTACTCTAACTGTTCCCTCTGGCACAATAGCTTCAGCCTTTTCAAGTCCAGAAAGGATCCATTTCGGGGCTCTGCATTGACCTTTTCTTTAACACAGGGAGAACTGCTCCAAAAGGTAAACGGGGAAATATCCATGACTCCCCCGGCATGTTTGCCAGGGCTGAGGTCAGTGAGGTCCACAAAGAAAGTAAGTGCCTGCCTGTTACTCTGTGAAGCTGCATTTTCACTGTTCTGACCTGCTCCTTGTGTCCCGGCAGAAACTCAGGGGCAGAGGAATTAAATTATGATCAGTGGACTGTGAGTACAGTATCCTACTGGAGTTAGACCTGTTGTCACCTGATGGCAGCGCACGAGTATGAGTGCATAGTATAGCCCTCATGAACTAATTATAGCTAAACAATCCTGTCACATGAATTAATACCCCAGTGACTAAATATTGGTTTCCATTTACAGAGGGAACATAACCTTCAAAATAAATCTGCGGTGAAGAACTGAAGGATTCTGCTACTTTTATTGTTTCTTGTGTTCCTTGGAATTCAATTGAATTCCAAATTTTATCTTGACAGTGAAGACCTGGTCATGGAATTGTCATCATGAATGTTGAACACAAAAATTTTGCTCAAATGGTTAAGAAATTTTGTAATTTTCAGAGGAAAGGGTCTGGAGTAAAGTATTGCTTAGGTTTGTTGGCAGTGAATCCACACAGTTGTGTACACAGAATTCTGCCACTTGATTGTTCTCCCTCTAAGCCTGAAATATGCATTCATAGGGTATTTTTCTCTGTTCTTATCACTGATACAGCTATATCCATCAGAAAAATGTTAGACTACACATGCCCTTTTCTGTATGATTAAAAGAGAATTATGTTGTTTCATGTCTCAAAACCTCCTTTGGCAACTATAATTTCTTATTAGTTTATTGAAATTGACAAATTGACTGAGTGGAAAAAGGTTCAAGAGCTGCATCAGTTGGATCTGGATTAGTTCCTGGCTAGATGTGAGATATTTCTGTTGTAGGCAACATACACACAACTTAAGGTGCCACCTGCCCATGTTTGGAGCTCTCTACCATTTGAAACTCTCAGAAGAATAACTGCAACTAAATCTCAATTTATAGTATAGAATTACTATAGAAATACAGTGTTGAATAAATCACATATGCTTTTTAGTCAAGATTGCTGTTACTGTAATCTCCAAAAACCATGGTCAGGCCTTAAAAGTTAAAAGAAAAAGAGAAAAGAGAGAGAATCAAAAACAGAAAAGTGATGAAGAAAGTTTGAAGTTGCTTTAAAGACTTTTAATTGATTATCAAGAAAGAGAAAATGTAAACCGTGAGAGTATGGAAAATAATTGCAACAAACCTAGAAGTTTAAAATTAATTTGTTTTGAAGAAGCCTTTCTAATGGTACATTACATATCTAAGGCTTCATTATTAAGAAGTAATCAAGTTTTTTTTCTGAACAATTTTGAAACGTAAGGGAACAAAAAAGTCCTGAGCAGATCATTGGAATGAAATGTGCCTTGATCTTTCTTCCCCTTTTTGACTTCTTTATAAAAACTGTAATACTAGTGACAGTATCTACTCTTTGAAATTATTACATGAAACAATTTGAATAGACTTGGGTTATGGAATTGTTTGTAAATGGTTTGAAGCAAGTGTTACTTTATTACTTTTGACTCTTGCAGATACAGAATTAAGCAGACATTTTTTAAAAAAACAAACCCCAAACCCACCACTTTAAGTAACAGAATGTCATTTCTGTTCCTTACCTAGAAAAAGCAGCACCTGAAAAAAACACTGGGAAGTAAATTACCCTAGGATTAGAGTGTGTGACACACCAAGGACAAAGAGAGAGGAGACTAGCAGGCCTTGGGAAATCTTTAGAAAGTACAAAACCCTTTCCTGTCGTCTTCTCCAGCAGAAGTAGCATTTGTTTTTGGCTAAGTACCTGGACACCAGATTTAAAAATAGCTGGGTTCCTTCCTGCCTGAGGAAGAGAGAAAGACGTAAACCAGATTTATTGGCTGACCTGCAAGCTTTACATTTAATTTCTTTCTGGTCACATTTCTTGAAGACAGTGCTTTACAGGCAGGGTGGTCAAAGCAGCAGTTCCATTGCTGATCCACATTAATCTAGATATTTACAGGCTTATATGCAAACGTATTTGTTCAGGTGCTATGTTCAGAGGAATACACGATTCTTCCCAAACATTTATGTACACAAAAATACTTTGCACAAATATTCCCAGAAAAGCAAACCAAAATTAATGCTTGCTTAATAATACAGGGGGGAATTTCCAAAGTGCTTAGCATTGCTTGGATTATGCTCCCTGATGCTTGTGAGAGCTTTCACTGCAGGCAGCAGAGTCAGAGATGGCTTAACCCTTTAGAAATATGAATTTTTGTTTGCACTTTTTTTTCTTTGGAATCAGTGGGGATATGTTTATTTGGCAGCATCTAAGAGTTAGAGATTCTTCTGATGTAGGATGCGAATGCCATCATATGGCTTCCTTGCATTTCATCATGAACTCGGTCTCTGAGACAGCCTCTGCAAACTGCATAATCAGGGAGATGGTAAGTGGAAGGACAGATACATACTAATTTTGGGGCCTGGTATATTTATTGTGCGTAAGATGATGGTTCATTCCAGAAGAGTTGTCCTGAAGCATCTTCAAGGGCACAGACACAGCTGGCTTGTTTTTTGGGGACAGTTGAGGTAGTGGGGGAACTGGTCTCATTATATTCAGGGAAATTTAGGAAGCATATACTCTTAAGTAAACCTGCCTAGATGATAATGCTTTTGCTACCGTTTGTCCTTCAAAATTTAAACTTTTATCCTAACAATATTTGACTTTAAAAAAAAAAAAAAATTCACACATGACCTTAAGCTTGTGATCTATGATAGTTTGTGTAGTGCTGATATAGATTAATGTAAGTTTTGCAACATGATTTACCTATTAATTATGATGGCATCCAATCGTATGACTTAAAAATAGATGTCTGAAATTTATATAATGACTGATCTTGCATGTCTACACAGTTGCAGATGTGAACACTCTATATAAATACATATAAATATGCATGGAGTTTTGTGTATCATACCTGTCAAATATACAAAGACATAGGAACTTTACAGAACTTTCCCATTTTGGGAGATGTTTCCAAAGGCTCTCATACCCGTACTAGGCTACGTTGGCTTCCAGCACCACAGTCAGTGTGACTTTTAATTTTAAGAGTAAATCCATGTATAAAACCAGAGGCATTTGGCATGTGCTTGCATACCTGTCTTAACACATTCTATTAGCATTATAAAGTAACAGTGAAGCTGAGATGACATGAGTTTTTATATATATCAGAGTACAAACACTCCCTCAGCTGTGGCTATGTACTCTGATCACAGACACAGGGCAGAACCCAAAATGCTGTGTATTCACTGCTGTTGTTACCTGGATTAGTTTAAACTAGGATGTTTACTGCCGTGTGTGCTGCACACGCCATTTAAATTTCTTTTTTTCTTTGATTATATCTTAAGTCACTGTAGGACTTTGAAAAATCCTTCTCCATACCAACAAAATAAGAGGAAGAAAGAGAAGATACCAATTTTCAATATTTCTGCTGGAAGATAGCATTTTTGAGACCTGCGGGGAAAGTACCGTGACTAAAAGCTGCTGATTACACTATAATTCATGAATTATTAAGTAATGAGGCATTTTGCCATGTAAGCAGTTAAAGCTCTTGTACCCTTTTGAGCTGGTAATTCCAAAGCCACATTGGTGTCTGTGTGACTGTTTATGGAGCCACACAAAGTTTTTTGTCTGTTCAGATACCAGGCTGCTTTGTTTTCACTTGATCCACATAAACAGGGGGGTTAAATGGCTAAAAAGTGCCTAAAGTCTCAAAGAGGATTTCTCAGTAAGTCTGAAGTGTCATTTGCTGGCTGCAGTAGAGGTGGAGTTTGGTGGGGTAGACGGAATACTGTTGTTTGCTGGGGTCTTTCCATAGTAGTGAAGCAGATACTGTTTAGTGGCTCAAGCCAGTAACTTCCTAAGGGGGCTTGCGTCTGGATATGATTTAAACAGTTTCTTGTGTGGGGAGTAAAATTTATTATCTGAAAAAGCTGTAAAATGACTGCATGTTCTGCACACTCTGGTATTTAGGATCTGTCAAAAGAGGGACACATCTACCCTGCAAGGACATGGAAACAGGAGTATTACAATAGCTGACTGTTGAAATAAAATAGCAATAGCGGGATGAGATGACATGGTCAGAAATCTTTTAAAGAACCAGCACCTAGTTCTAAAAATGGATTTGCCCCTGGACAATTGTTTACAAGTAGGATCAAAAGTTTACACAATTGGAGAACAGATCTGTTTTCCTTCTGATTCTTAATTTCTTGGTCTCTGGGCACCTGAATTGTCATAGAAAGCCTAAGAACTTTGCATCCAGAGCTGAATATCAGTTGTTTGGTTTTACTAAATGGATAAATTTGCTTTCAGCTGAGAATTTATTTTTAACAAATAAGCTGTTTTACTGCTGAGCAAAATCTATAATCCCAAGTGCTAAGCTATGAGCAACAGTTCTTTCAATGCTCAAAAAACCCCTGAGAATTTGGAAACAACAAATTGATTGTGAAATTAAATTACTCTGCTAACTGTAGGAGGGGTTTTCAAGTAATCCTTCGTTTAGTCACCAAATTATCGTAACTATGGCCCTCTGCTTCTGATGTAGATATTGCCAATACCAAAAGGAAACTGTGAGTAGAAGTCTTAAGATGCAGTGTGATTAAGTCAAGGATATAAAATCATGCATCTCTGAGGACCAAGGACATGAACCCAAGTAGGACTGATTTGCCTTCCAATTTTTTTAAGAGCTCTTGTGAAAACACACATCTCTGTCAATAGAGCTCAAGAGATAGATTTTACATCGTAGTTACACTATGTCTGTAATAGGGTTCAGTTATCGTGCTAACTGTATGTGAGGGATCTGCAAAAATTTTCCAGCTTTGTAGAAGAAAAATAGAATGAATGCAGTCTGCTTCACATAACTGTCTGCAGTGAACAATAAAATGGCTGTAACAGGGATCATTTCTTCGCATATGGAAAAAATATAGGTTTTCTATATATTTATAATATATTTGCTTAAAATTTATTGGACGTATATTTAAAATACATATCCCCTGTATAAAATCCTGTATGTTTAAAATGGGACAACTTTGCCAATTTTCATATTTCAAATATGTGGTATAACAAAATGCATTCAAAGTATCATTAAAAATTGATATTTTTGGAACATTTAAAATGTAGTTATGTGTTGTCTTGAGTATTTTTAAAAGAAGCATATGTGCAGAGGATTTTTCAGATATATAATTGATAAGTAGAAAATGGAGATCCCCCTCCCCTTCTGTGGAACCTGTGACAAGATTTAGTCCCGAATAATAACTTATGGCAGACTGAAGGTATGTTAATCTATTATCTCCCTATGCTTTGTGTAGTAGCAGTGTAATATTTTCTATCAGCTAGACTTGGTAGAAAGTCCCGACTTCTCTGTACTCTGATGATGCAAAGAATCCATAGGCTTGGCTAAACCCAGATAAACCAGCTTTACAGCTGTTTTGTGTTGCCAAAAGAGTGCAAAGCAGCTGGAACTTATTGGTGAATATGGTCCTATATCTTTTCAGTGCATTCAGAAACCAATGTGCTTTGGTGTTGGTTTTTTTTTTTTTTTTTTTTGAACATACAGCAGGTTGCTGTATGTAACACTACTCTAGAATGCTGTGGGAAAGGCTATGTTGTATCCTGAAATGAGAAGCCAACATTGTTCAGAACTAACAACTCCTTGATGTGCAGTACTCAGGCCAAGCTCTGCCTTAAGAGATGGGTTATAAGTAACTGGGAGCAGTACACTTGCTTTGATGGACATATTTTGTTCTTGGAAGTCACTCAAAAATGAACCTGGGGCACTAATTCCCCAATGGCAATTTAACAAAAATAGAGAAAATAACCGAAGGTACAGAAAATCCTACAGTGGCCAAACAGTGTGGGGGTAAGTTGTGCCTAAAGCTGAACAGGAAATAGATTTCCTGGTCTACAGAAAAAAAAAAAAAAAAAAAAAAAAGGAGGGAGAATGTAGAGCTTTTCCTACTTTGCATTTGGATGAAAAAAGCAATTAAGAATAAGTAAAAAAAAAAGGACAAGACCCTTCTATCCTTAGGCTAAGCTTATAGCTTACTTCTGCTTTGCATGAGACTGAGATTCAAGACCTCTTATCTCTGAGCCAGACCAGGACTTAAACATCAATTTATATACCTGAGATGAGTCTCCTGATGTCTGGCCTTTTAGATATTGGAGAGAGGGATAGTGGTAAGAAATCTTGGGTTTTAAACAGAATTTGTGTCTTGGACATGGAGCACTTTCCTTGAAGTTTAAATTGATACACTCCTACAAAAGTTTTGGTTTTGGCAAATCTACACTATTTGAAGAGAAACATATTTGTTTTTTTTAAAAAAAAATAAATTAAAAATTAAAATCTAAACAGCTGTATTTATGTGGCCATTCTGGGCCGAATCTTCTTTGGTATGCCAGCTCCTAAATCCTGTGGTTCATATTCTAAGCATCTAATGTCAAAATTCCACTCCTCAGAAGTCATGTTCAGCCCCTGTCCAGCACCAGTGTATCCAGCCGCCTCCGTTTGCTGTGCCAGAGTTACTCAGGTGTCAAAAGTGTTACGGCTTGCTGTGCCCAGAAACGCTTTCCCTGTTGTGGCATTAAGTGCCTGCATGCCCACCGACAGGTGCCATGTCCAATGCTGTGTGCTGGGTGTTCTCCCGCCCGAGTTACCAGAGAGATACCAATCCATCCATGCGCACCAAACCCAGCTAATAAATAGCTGCAGCGCTCTGAGCAGAGGCAGTGCTGCCATGGCAGCTGCCATCTTCTTACCCAGTTGCTCAGCATTTGTCTCATGTCCAGGATATTGATTAATCTTTTTTTCCTCTGCCTAAAGCAAATCGAAGACACACTTCTGTGAGGATGCCTCACCACTAGCATGTGCAGGAAGGGAGATGACGCTTTCTGCCCATTCCATGGATGCCGTTAAAGTGTGCAGTCCTCCGAAGAGCACAGAGAGCCTGCATATTAGTGCTTCATCCAAGATTTTGAAATGTTTACTAGAAGAAAGACTGTAGCTCAGCTTTCCCTCATGCTGGGATGGTGCCTGACAATTTCACACTCTCTCTTTTCTCTGGTTACTATTTAATTATTCCATGTGAAACATTTAACAGGAGGGACTGAGCCTTTTTCTTTACGAGCTATAGAATATTTAGGAACAGGCAAATATCTTGTGGCTGTTAGGGCACGGGAAAGCTAAGCAGCTTGTTTAAAGTCCCACCAGGAGGTTCTGACAGCTGGAAATGGAACAGGAACCTTTTGATGCTTCATCCTGTATTTTAGCCATGAACTGTTTTCAGGTCCTTGATAGTACTGTAGGTATTTTGAACTGTGATGTTTTCCCATAAACGGATCATTTGTCCTCTTAATTTTCTCCTGGATGTGACACCTTTACATGGCACTAGGTGTGTGATGGCAGTTGTGATCATCAATCATTTCCCTTATTCTGCAGGAAGAAAAGGTAGAAGGGGTGGAGGGTTTTATTACAATGTGGCTACAGCCATTCATGTGTTCTGGTTCCTCACATGCCTCCCTTACTTGTCAAGGTAATTCATTCTCGTGGTCCTGTACCCCCTGATTCATCCTGGAAATTCTTGTTTCCTACTCCCCTTGCATGCTAAAGTACTTTTTACTTCAGGGAAAAAGACAGACAGGCAGTTTTTCCTTTTGAGATATTTAGCTCCTGTAAGTACCTTCTGGTCAGGTAGGTGATGTTCAGAGCTGTTTTCTTAGACATAATCACCCCGACTCTGCCTTAAAAACACTAAGGCTGAGTCACAAACTGTTTCTGAGGAGAGGGAAGGTTGTACTGAATGTATACTGGGAGCTATTAGAGCTGCCTTAGGCAGGTTATTTTCCCCTCAGGATACTGAATAGTGTCTGTGGCTTCACAGCTGTTGAGTTCTGGTGGGCTTCACACTATAGAGCTCTAGTGGAAAGGGACAAACATGGCTTTGTTCTTTGTTTCCTACAAATTAAATTATTTTTAAGGGATTGTGAACTTGATTGTGAACATGCTTTGACATATATTCTTTGCTGATCTTTAAATTTCCATTCTATTAAATGGTTTGACAGTTAAAAAGTTAGCCATGGAAATCATAATCTACTGTAACTAAATACCTAAAATCCAATAATAAAATTAAGGGGAAAAACCCTGAAGAGATTTATAAAGTAATATAGGAAAATGTAAATCAAAGAAACACCAAAGCATGGTGCAATTCATAGTTACGTTAGTCAAATAACCATGAATTGTTTCTATTAATAGAAAAAATGCCAAATTGTATCTTATAGACTAAACAAGTACTAGAAAACCTTATCTCCAGAGATCTTTATCACGTGCAGAAGCACTGAAAACAGTATTCTTCATAAAGAAGGTTTCCTTCTCTAACTCTCTTCGGAGAGCAAGGAACAAGTGTACGTATAGCATCTTCTCAGGTAATAAAGTTTAGGTACAGAATTTGGAGGGAAGGGATTAGCCATAGGCATTTGGACTCAGTCAACTAAAATTGGTAACAGATTTATGCTTGTTCTTAAGTAAAACTTGTAAAGGACAACAAAAGACCTAAAAAATATAAGACATTACTGGATCAAATAGTTTTAAATGGTTTCTGAAAATGTATTTCCATTCAGAGTCTTAGTTATCTCTTTTCCTGTTTTCTCACTGTTATAAACAGTGTTCTTTAAATTCTTATTTTCATTTTTCTCCCTGCATTTCTGGATGGGTCATGTGGATGTTACTTATTATTAAATGATGTCAAATGAATATGCATCTTCTAGAAAGAAGATTGCTTGATAGTTTTTGTGCTTACTATTAGCTAACTACAGGTTCAATTAATTGGAAGTTAAACATGGAGGCATTTTTCTAACTGTGGCCAATAATATATATTCCTTGAAAGTCTTGCCTATGTTGCTTGAGTAACAATGAGCAATGTATTTGAACAGAATAATAAACAATCCAATCAGATCAAATCCTTTTCAAGCAAACCAGATGCTAATACTTTTCAGCAAAGTTTCAATGAAATGGTTAACTTTCTAAGGAGAGAAAAATATGCACCTTTACTGTTTGATTATGATGATTAAACATGAAAGTCCACAATTATTAAGAAAGCAATCTTACAGCTCTTTCTATCCATCAGAATCCTGGACTGCTGTAAATGTCAGGAGAAAGCCTTTTCTCACAAGAGTTATTAGAACAATTCTAAATCAACTGCTGGCCAAAATGAACCTCTAAAGTTTTAGAAGTTCATAAAATGTTAAGTACATATTTCTTAGGCTGTTCCTGGTTGTTCTGGAGGACAGCTTAATCCGTCCTCTCATCAGCATTGTTTTTTGCTCCCCAAAGGAATATTCTGCAATATGTTCCCTTTGACATGTAATACGACTGCAGTTCAGTGTAATCTCTTGCAAGATGATAGCGTGAATTATACAGAAGAGATGTTTTGCAGTAAGTTTTTAGTTATTTCAGGAAAATTTAACTGTTAGGCCTAGAGAACAAAACCTGTAAAATTTCTGAAAGCTGGCTGACCTAGTGAGTGCAGGACCCTTTTATGCAGTTTGAGTTTTGAGAAAACAAAAGCAGAAACCTGCATGGAATGCTGAAATGATTATTTGAGCTCATATGGATGAAGAGCTGCTATAAGACCCATCTCAGTTTTACCTTTATTTTGCTAAACTATATATAGATTAGGCACAGTCATGTCCATTAGTAATTTCTGTCTTCCTCTCATGTAAGCATAAAACTAGTTTAACAGAGTTTCCTGGGAAGAGCATGGTGCATCCAAAACACACAAGTCTTCATCCAGCTTCCTGTCTGTAGGTAATGCTGCAGTCATTTTGGATTAGCGATAAACGGTCATGAAATTGGAAACAGGTTCTCCGAGCTTTACACAAGAATCTGCAAAAACATGAATACTTGTACCCAGAAAGTGTGATTCCAATTCAAACATCATAAAATAATATACAGTGCATGCTTAACTGCATGCAGGGCCATAAGAACATATTAAATGACATTGCCAGATGCCAAAGACAAATATGGTTTCAGGATTCAGATCTGTAGGAACCTGGAGGAGACTATGGCTTAACTCGAACTACTGTCAGGGCTTTATTTCTGTAAAATTATTTTCTTACCCCATCACTTTTTGCCCTTAGTTTCTGTTACCATTCCACTTGTTCCTGGCACGTGTGTTGCGACGTTATATTGCATGATTGAAATAGCTTCGATGCAGCCTGAGAACTGTGCAGCTGTGCTGACTGGGTGACCCTCTTTTCACCATTCCTTGAAGCCTTTGAGTGTGCAAGTGCCCTCCTGGAAGTGCAGAGCGATAGAGATACTGGGGAAGTTCTCATCAAGTTTAATGTAAAATGTATTTTTTTTTTCACAAATTGTGTGAATTGCCAATCCACGAGCTTTCAGCTGAACAAGTTTCATTTTTGCAGTCAAGTTATGCAAGATGGGAGAACTGAGAGAGAAGGTGGATACAATCATCTTTAATCCTTCATACAGCTACTGTAGTTTCTACTGGCTACTACTGGGATCACAAAAACAACGATTAGAAATGTTGATCTGAACACCAGCCCCATGCAATTTGAGAGAAAACCACAGGTACAGTGAGTAATTCATACTATTCATTATTCTAAGGACGTGGAGTGTGAAGCTGTATTCAAATTTAATCCAAACTAAAGACATATGTCATAATTAAATGATGCAAGTTGGGAGGGAATAATCTGAGAAATCACTTACTCTCGATATCGCATTAAAAAAAAAAATAGGGGGGGTGGGTCATTTGCCAGCACATTAATCTAAATCTGAAGCTCAGCTGAAGCAGTTCAATACGAAAAGTCAACATCATCTTGCTCATGCTTCCTGAAATGTTTAGGCTGTAAAAGATGAATGCTAGCAAACCAAGCTTTTTCAACCGTAAGATAAAATAATAATGAAAGAAGGCTATGAGGAAGACCTACAAAAATGACAAAACTAGCCAGACTGCTGTTTTCCAAAATACTTTCTCTCATGTTTGAAATTATGCTTTCAGAGTGGCCTTGAATTATAGTGCTGGTGCCAGATGATAACATCTGTCTCAGTAAGAACTGAATCAGAACAATATAAGCGAAGGACCTTCAGCTGAAAACAAAAGATCCCCAATACTTACCATTGCAAATATGGATTAAAAGCTTATGATTTGAATTGTTTGGGTTTTTTTTAAATCATTATTGCTGATATCATTGCCTCTGTGTGGGAATTGCAGACTTGTAATCACAATTGCTCCATATACTGTAATTTGTTACACTAATAGAGTTTTTAGGTTTTCACATTTAATGCCAGTTTTGTGGTATTGGGGGTGGTCACCAGTTTGAGAGAGCCCACTTAAAGATCTCTTGAATGATCCACAGTGACCACTCATCATATCTCATGTAGTATGCTTCTCCTAGAAGAGTAGGGCAAATAGTTCTATCAGCAGACAGAGTTGGAACGAAAAGCCTTACAGTAAGAGTGATTGCTAGGGGTCTGTAACTCTGAGGTGCCAAAGCTTGAGCAGGGATCCGAGTGCTGATTATTCACATCCCTGGCAAGCACTCCTGCAAGCTCTTGAGTAAGTCTTCAGCCATTTGCTTTTCCTTCATAATCTACAGTAAAAGTTCTTTTACTTTGTTGCAAACCTTTGAAATTTCCTGCCAAAAGCTTCCAATATGAATGGAACTTTCAATTGCCTGGGAATAGACTCATATTTTGTCTTGGACCCTCCTCCTTTATAGATGCAATCTTGTCGCCAAAAGTTACAGTTACAAAAAAACAAAAAACAAAAAACAAGTTAGGTTTGCAAAACATGCCCCCTAGGGCTTTCTTGCAAAGCAGGAGGAGAAAAGAAATCATAAGAAACAAAACCTTTACCACCACTTGAATACTGAGATGGATTTTCTGTACCATTTGAATAGTCCATTTTGTTCTACAACATCTAATTTCACAGATACAGATGATACGGGTGGAATATGAGAGACTTGTGGATTTGCTGGTAAAACTCCATCTATCAAATAAACCTGTCATGGTACATGGGAGAATCATTCTACTGTTGTTATATTTTCTTTCACATACAACAGTAATCGCAGAAACACATAAAGTTATTTCAGTTACTTTTCAGATTTATTTTAATAATATCAAAATGGGTGTGACGTGTTGGACAATTCCCCCCAGATAATGCCTTCAATTGTCTGTCTGATCTTAGATATTTATCTTTTTTCTTTTTTTCCTCAAACAGGCATGCTAAAGCTTTGTGGAGTAGGTATATTTGATTGTGCTTCTGCTCTTTTTACTGTTTCAGGCCAGTTCTTTTTATCTACCTTATCTGTGAGAAAATCTGTTCAGTTTTGCATGAATAACAGAGACCTTTCTCTAGGATTTCATTGCTCACATTTTCAGATTCCACTCTTATTTCCAGTGAAATGAGTTTGAATGAGTTAACTGTTAAGGTAGTTATGATATTGTCATAGATTCTGGTTCCAATGACATCTAAATATCAACTGTAGATTGAGTTGCCTTGGTATTACTGAGGGATTAATTTTACCTGAGTCCTTTTTTTTAACCTAGAAAAGAAAAATAAAATTCCAACACAACCAAGAATAGCAAAAATCCCAACCCTAGTTGCAGGTAAGCTCTGAGAGGTCTGGGTTGCATTTCCAAAGTTAAGTAAATAAACAGAGGAACTGGTGGCTAGATTCAATAAGCCATACTTAGACTTTCACAAAGCCACTGTTGAAGCCCTGTTTTTGCAGAACCGCCACACTCTGCAGGTCATAAGGACAAACTAGGTCCATAAGGGAAAAACATTTTGGTTTTTTTTTGTTTTTTTTTTTTTTTTTTATAAAAAAAGAAGAAAAATTGTGCTGATTTGGGCATGCATAATATTTATGGCACTGCAAACACAAAATGCAGTAGCACAGGCAGCATGTTTTCCGTCAGACTGCTGGCCTGCTTTTCTGTAGAGGATCTGGAGACATATTAAGCCATGTAAATGGAAGTCCTCATATCTAAAACTTTCTGTCCTTTGTGGCAGCTCTGCTGTAGATGCAGTTTGTACTTACTGCACTGGTGTGAGCTGGAGTCTGCATGGATGGACTAACAAATCAGAAGGGTGTAATTTGGGATGGGCTGGGAGCTGCCCTGCAGTACCAGATGCTGTCTCTCAGCTACTGTAAATTGCTCCAATTTCTTATCCATTGTGACTCATAAAGCCTTAATTAGTGACACCCACATCAGTGAGAGATGGGCTCAGTCTGGGTCTTGGGCACAGTGATTAGTGAGAGATCAAGGTCAGTGAATCTCCTTGCTCTATTTAGCAATTGCTGTGAGACTTTTGTGGGCTTCTGTCATTATTTCTAGATCTTCAGCCATAGTGGTATTTTTCTTGAAGATCAAAGATATGGCAGGAGGTAAGGACGACCAAAATTCAGGTCTGCCCTTAGGGTTACTCACCATATTAGCTGCTCTGGTTTTGAGGTCTCTGCAGCATTCCTTCCTCACAGGAGCTGCGAATAAAAGAAGATAATAAAGTACTTCAGTTATCCATTTTAAAAGAGAGAGAAAGATATTTATTGATTGTGTGATTATATTTTTTTTTGTCCCATAGCTAATATTGATTTCTTTTCCTTTGTGTTTGTAAACGATTGGAGAGGCTTTGGCAGTGGAATTTTAACCCTTCCTTCTCTCTACAGCCTGTTGACTGACCTTAAAGTTTCCCATGGGAAATAAGAGAATTTGTTTAATCTCTTTGTATGGGGCTAGCTATGGGTTATTGAAAATGACCTGTTGTTATTGTGCCAATGAATAAAATGTCACAAGTAATTTTGGCAGAACTAAAGAGCAAACTAATTGAAGGAATAGTCAGTGAAAGTCAGAACAATTTCATCTGTTTTTAATATCTAACAGGGCTCAAATTCAGCTTTTTTTTCACATACAAAGATTTAAACTCTAAAGTATACACATCTCTTCCTAGTACTACCTATGGCACAATTTTTTATAAAGTTACATTAAACAATCTGATCAATAATTAAAGTGATCAAGATTAAAAGTTAAAGGCAAATTGCACTGCTAGTTCCTTCTTTGAAAGGAACCTTAGATTTTTGAAAGGAACAGGCTTTTCTTAAAAAGATTGGTTTTTAGAGGATATCTAGGAAAAAAAGATTAGCAAAAAACCATTGTGCAACTGGTGATGTAGGATTATATATTTATGCATCCCCAGGCCACATGCTGCATGGAGTTGCAGCAGTTCCTTGTCCGTAGAGATGACTGCTCATAACTTAAGAATGTGTAAATACAGAACACTCCCTGAATAAATACTATTGTTAAGAGCCAAGGGCTCTGCAAGTTAACAATGAGTTATTGTTGCTGTTATTGTTTACGATACCTTTTAATGGAATCGAAGAACCAAGACACAGCAGCTCTACACAGGAATGGACCTGGACCTCTTACAATGAGGAAAATTTGCACAGAGGCTGCTCTTGGTCTGCAGATTGTTTATAAGTAAATGACATCATTCTGCTATCTACAGACTCCCCAGCACCTTATGATTTATAAAATCCCGATAGACTGTGGCCTTTTATATCTTTCACAACTTTCCAAAAGGGCCTGGCTAATGTAGAATTGCAGATTTTCATTTGATGTGAGTTCCTGCCAGTTTATACCCTTTATTCTTTTAATGTGTGTCATGAAAATAAAGCTGCTACCTCCATCAAGAGTTTCTGAAGAACAAAGTGTGAGGACGTCTTTTCGGTGTTACAGCAAGGCAATGTGACTAACGTTTAAAGGACTGTATGATGTAACTGGGAACAGTTTGGCTTTTGCTGTATAGTGTATATATGTAATAGAGATGAATGGAAAATCAGCAAGGGAATATTTTAGGCTGAGTGTCAGGAATTGTTTCTTTACAGTGAAATCTTTTATGATAGAGAATAGTCCTGGGAGGAAAATGGTGGGAGCTCCTTTACTCGAATCATTAAAAACTGGACAAACCTCTAGGAACACAGTGTGGAGCAGTCTTGCGTTGGCAAAGATACGAACTAAGTACCTACAGGCTCTTTTCCATCCCATTTCCATGAAAGACAGATGGGTAGATTGATAACCCTTGAGGCGATTTTAGCAGTGTACTGCTAATGCAGCTCTTAGAGTTGCCAGACCGGGTTTTCAAAAGACATTTGGACAACTGTGTCTGAAGTGGTTCATAAATTACACTGTGTTATGCCAGCAAAACTCTTTTCACTTCAGCAGCCAGAAGTCAGTATGTCCACAATTGTCCTCACCAGGATTATTGTTTTTTCTTCTAGGCAGCTAGGTCTGTATGAAAGATTTTCCTGTGAACTAATGGAAGAGAGGTCATTAGGTAGCTGTTAAACACCACTCATACTGAGCCTGCCTATCCGCCTTCCTTCGTATTTGCTGTAAAAAGTGCCTGTCTCAGACTCTCTTTAGTGAGTTTTAGAATAGACAGTGTGCCTTGGCCCCACCAATGTCACTTCCATAGTAGGGAGAATTTATTTACTTATAGGGGGAATAGGGAAATATTAGAATTAACTGAGAATGAATTCTACCTGACCAAAAAGGTAAGGAGGCTAAGAAGTAAGAGCATACAGATGGAAACATTTCGCATTGCTGGTATGGACCCTTTTATAGAGAATTTAAGCCACATAATGCTTGCTTTTTTTGATTGCCTTTCAGAAATCCTTTAAAAGTAGCTCACAAGTACTGATGAGAACCACTGGTCTATGTTCGTAAACAGTCATGAAAGGAAACAGGAGTGCACAGTTTTTCTATATTGTGATTTTTGTTTATCAGAAGATGTTTAGATTTTTTGTCTTCTCATTTCCATCAGTTCAATACAACTCTAAGGTATATTTAAGCCGTATGTTTTACTAGAAAAATTCCGGGTGGCTGATATTTGTTTTCAGTCTCTGCTGCTGGATGAGAAAATGTCCCAGCTGAGGAGTTCCGATGGCAGGCAAGGAAAGAGAGGTGTGTCTGCTTCCCTTTCAGTAAAGATAGGACAATAATTGCTGGTTTATGATGTGTGATTTTTTTTTTTTTTTCTGTTCTTATTAAATATTTAGCAAGATCTAGCTTCTTTTCAGAGATCTGTATGACATGCTTGGATTTGAGGAATCCTTTTTGGAGTCTGAATGCTCTACTAAACTCTGTCCTTCTCACTAATGCTGAGTCAAGGGGCGTTTCTTTGTTTTACATATGTAGATCACAGGGTAGTGTTATGTTTGTAAGCATGGAGGGAAATCAAAGGTAGTCATTGCTAGATGTTCTGTTGAATGTAATTGTTTCTAAAGTAGATACCAAGAGGTATATGATACACCTGTACAGTAATTATCTGTCAAAAACTGAATAGGAGCTACTTCAGCCCAGGTGCTATTTTCTTTGTTATCTCTTCTAGGTGGAGAATCTATTGGCTGTTGATGTTAATCTCTTACTGTTTTTGTACTGTTCCATGGATGATCTGGAAACCAGGATATACACCACTGATGAAGGTGGCTAAAATACCAGGTAAAGAAGAAATCTATTATTTAAACCATGTTTGTCATTAGCAATCAAGAAACTGTAAATTAGGTTATTTAGTGAAACAGCATGCCAGGATCATACCATGGTGGAATTAGCTGTAGCAAAAAAAGCTCAAGTGAAGAGTGCAGGGTGTGGGAGAAAACAAAGGCAAGGATGTTTTCTGTAATGTACTGGATTAACCTTAGAGTAAATTTTCTTAAGTTGTTTTTTTTTTTTTTTTATGAGAGATACAGTTAATGGTAACTAACTCCATGTTTAAAATTAAACCAAAAGGGGAGAAAAATAAAATTGCAAGGGGCCCAAGTGAAAAAGATGTGATTGTTTACTGCCTTTACTAGAAATGTTCATAAGGCCTCTAATTAATTAGGTTCAAGGTTTAGAGCCATAATTCAGTGTTAGTAGTGTTACTACTGTCACTCAGGCACTTTCAGATGAGCTGAGAGACATCTGCTCATCTTATTTAACTTGAAGGAGTACCTTTAGGTAAAAAGAGAAAGAAATTTGGAAGAGGAAGCAAAGGTCATAACCAATGAATAATTTTTATTCATATATACTCAATAACTATCATGCAAAAGATCTGACAGGACATAAACTATGCTGAAAAATCCCCCCATCTTGTTAGGTAACCTGCCGAAAGCTGAAGAAATCTTAATATGTCATTTGCCTTATTGTACTCATTTTAAGCTCATGAACTAATACAGCAGGAAAAAAATCTTAGATCAAACTATTTTTAGCTGCCAGTGTGTCATAAGGAACTTCTTCCCGTGTACTGGGGTAAAGAAATGGGTAAGAAGGGAAGCTTGATATAGCTCCAAAAAAAATTTTTTGTTGTTTTTTTGTTTTATGGTACAAGCCGTGGGCTGTAGAAGTAGTTGGGAGCAAGAAAACTGATTGCCATCCTGACTGTCCTGGCAACTTTGTTTTTTGGCAGAGAAACTGGGAAAGATTTCCAGCTGGGGAATCATGGAGGAATCACTCTGCCTGGGAAAAGACCTGGAAAGGACTAGCACATGTGAGGAAGGCCCTACTCTGTAAGAGAGCACCCTTGGAGGGATTGGTACAGCCAGTCCCATGGCTGAGTAAGGTTATACTAGGAATCATGCTGTGGATGCTGACAGGTTAAAAGGAGTACTCTTTGGGAGGACTTCTTCAGGCCTCTTTGAAAGTTTTATGTTTTCTTGGGGCAAAGAGATCAAAATACCTTATATTAAACCAAGCACCTAAGGCAGCAAAATGAAGTAATTTGAGCTTGTTTTATGAGCCATCTCTCTCCCTCTGGCAATCTCTCCATACGTGTCTCTGTGTAACTTCTTTTGAGTGCGCAGTATTTGAGCTCTAACACCACTTGAAAGTGTTACACTTGGTGTAAGTTAGAATTTCTATCGTGCCAGATAAAGCCTGTGTCCTTTGGAAAGAAGAGATGCCAGTCAATCTGGTTCGCAGCAGGGGTTATGTATCATTTGTAAGTTTTTAATCATATCTCAGAGTTTTGAAGTAATGTCTTTGGGAGGTTCAGCCTGTTGTTTTCATCAGCTGACTGGCTCTGTTTGAGCACTGGGAAGCCAATAATTTGGGGATCATCACTCCTTCACAGAAGTATTAGGACTTATAAAAATGTGAACAGAGCTCGATAGGCTGCAAATGGCTAAAGATTGCAGTTTTCAGATGGGCTATGAATGCAGGTCTCCTCAGTTCTTGGTAGTTGATAGAGGAATAAATTCATTAAAATGGGAAGAAAAAGTGCATTGAAAATTGTGAAGCATTCATGTGTTATGGTAAGAGGTACCAATTAATCAACCAGAGAGGTTAAATTGAGACTAATCTAAACTAGAGTTTGAAAATAATCTAAAATGGATTAAGGTGAAAACAAAGGAAGAGTCTTTAATTAAGTTATTGGACCAGGAAAGAAAGGTTTTAAACAGGTCTCATTGCTGAATTAAAATGACTGATACTAGCATTTATTTTCTTTTCCCTGGCTATGTCTGCCTTCTTTGTAGGGGATTGTAGAGGATGTATGGAGTGAAGAATTAGTAAAGTTTAATAATCTGGTATTTTATAATAGCTGTCTGAACAGTTGGGGACTGTTGTGCCCTGCATGAGAAGGAAAATGATACTGCTGCAAGGAGAAAAAAAATACTGCACCGAAGAGAAGTGCTCTCAGCTGGAGAGCCAACTTGATACCAACAGACCATTGCCTCCTCCAGCCTGTGCAGCTGGTGATATCGTTACAGTGCCCTGCTGGCACCGTGGTACTGAAATCTCTGTTAAATTATTAAGAAAACATAAATATCAAACAGCTAAAGAGATTTTTAAAAATCTACTTAAAAATGGAAGGTGTATTTAGAAGTACAGGAGTACCTTGAATATTTTCATTGATCACTTCTGACAGACAGGTCTTCTAATTACTGCTGATCTAGTATTCCTTCCTCTTTATTGCTGTTGAAAAGATTATTCATAGGAAATAAAGACATACTTTGGGATTTCTGGAGGCAAAAATAAATACACAGTGTCCTCATGAAGTAATAAGTGAATAGGATCCTATTCTAAATATTTTGCAAGAGGGAGATGGGGTAGGAACTGAGGCACAAGGAGCAAAACACGTTTCCTGAGGTCAGCCAAGAGGGAGGCAGTAGGAGGTCTGACAGGGGGTCCCTGCCCCGTGAGACCAGACCCTCTGAAGAAGGTATAAAACTTTACTCAGGATTTAGATTAAACTTGATGCGGCAATTATAAATGAGGCTGATACATTTAACAAACATACATACTGTGACAATATAAATACATGTGTAAATACACAATCTATAGTTATAATATTAATGACCTTAAGTCCTGCCAGACTGTAAAATAATTTCACTCAACAAAACCCCCCAAATACCTAGTGATACATTTCTTCCATACTACAGTGCATTTATAAAGAAAATCCTGACACTAAGGATGATTTCTTTAGAATTTAACGTAAAATAAGAAAGCCATTCAAATTTTTTTTCTATTTTTTTCCTGCGTTTGAAAATCATATTTTCAGTTCAGCATTAAACTGTCTTTAATTATTAGTTGCATCATTTTGCATTAGTGCTTATCAACAAGCAGAAAGCTTTTAGTCTTAATGTCTGCAATTGGTAAAGTGATTGTTTTGTAAGACAAGCTATTTTTCAAAAATACAGTTCAGCTGTGCAATGTGGCTATCTACATTTTGGAGGGAATCAGGAACTTTGATTTATATGGGAAAAATTTTACACAAAATAATTTTGGGGTATCCTTAAGTGCCTACAAAACTTCATGAGTTCAGACCTGTTGTTTCTGAACAAGAAAAATGTGAGCAAATTTTGATTCTGGACTTTGAAAAAAACCACAGAATTATGCTTAGAAAGGCAGATAAGCTGCTGAGGTTTGCAAGGAAGGATCTTAGATGGGCAAGGGGAAGGTGCTGCTTTGGAAAGTTTTCTTTAGAGCTATTAATGGTGATTGAGTTACACTGCAGCACAGGAGAAAAAAGAAAGCCAGGACAAGATACTATTTTGTAAGAATCTCAGGCAGGCACTGTTTAACTGAATAGTATTTTCAACATATTTGTAAAGGCAGGTTTTTCAATGTCCCAACCTAAATTTGTCATAACGGCATGAGAGAGACAGATGCTAAAATTCATAAACGTCATACCAAACAGATGAATCTGTATGCCATATTTATACTGCCAGATTGTCGGGAGCTCTTCTAATCTGTATAAGAAAATATTTTTTTGATAAACAGTATTGACAAACTTCCTCTGTGGGGATAATATAATATACTGTATAAACTACAATTATTTTTTTTTTACATATAATATAATGTAACATAATTTATATTACTGTAGGCTGCCCAAAACTCTATCCCTGTGTGTACTGGTGTTGGTGTAAAATCAAGGTGGATTCTTTGGAGAAAGAATCTTTATTCTTCAGATACTCTAAAACAGTTTCTAAAAGATACAGGCTTGCTGAGGACATTACACAGAAATTCGAGACACACATCTCTAAAACACCTAGAGCAAGAAGCTCTGAAAATTGAGCGAGGCTGCAGGTATGTTTTTCTGCTTTGCAGCAAGTCTGTTGAATGAAGATCCACCTCCTCCTCCTAGGACTTGGTAAGGTACAGAATAAACTACAAAATACATTTTCTTCACAGACAGCTGAAGCAGAGTGTAAGGAAGCCTGAGGTGGTGCTGAGGAGATCCTCAGATCTCTGTGTTGTACTTTGATTTAGCAAAGAGTGTGAGTGAGGAGGGCACAGTAAAGGGCAGAGGGTAGAAAGTGTAACTAAGACAAGAAGGAATGTTTTTCTTAATATAAGGACCATAAAAAAATTTCTAAAAAATTTAAGGTTTAAGGATTACAAGGTATATAGTTTTAATTTTCTTTTTTTGAAGACCCCCTAGGAACTTTTTAAGAGCATTTATCATCTTGGCTATAGCTTGGATACACAGACTAAACCTGTGTTTTAAAATTATTCTGTAAATAATTTCTCTCTCACCAAATATCCTGAAAAATTATGTACCACTTCAGTAGAGTGGTAGTGTTTCTTTTGAGGTTTCTTCATAGGCCAAAAAGTGCTAGCTTTTACTTAGATCTGATAATTAAAAGGAGATGGATATAAAATTTTTTTTTTAAAAAAATGAGGTAAATTTTAAATTGATTTACCACAAATGACACTTGGTTCACGCAACTGTTTTCCATGCAAAGTGTTAACAAAGGGTTCACTTGGCAAATAGCCAAGTGTTACTAAGGATGGCATCCACCTTTTGAGATCAAGAGATCTTGGATCACAGGAGAGAGATGGTATTAATTACCACTACAGAGACTCCAAGAGACAAAGTCACACAGTTGGTTGCAAATTGAACTGAAGGTGGTAATCAGACTAAATTTTCATAATAGTACCTTCTAAAACTAAAATCTTTTTAGCAATGAAACTAAATGATACCCTAGAAAATCCATGTCAGCCTGCCTCCATTCAGTTTCTCTCTGCTTTGGATTCTGTGTGCTTTTTTTCCTTTTTCATCTATGGAAATACAGTGCTACCAAATTAATCTTCAGCTAGTAAATAGCAAAACTGTTCTGGGAGTTAGCAGAGCCAGTGGAGCCCAGAAGGAAGCGCACTGATAATGACTTCAGCAGAACAAGAAAGGACAAGAATGACACCCATTTAGTATCCTTCACATGGAACAATGCAATGTCAAGGTTTTAAGCATGGCTGTTGTAAACCTCTTTGGGACCCTAACTTATTTTTTGTACAATGAATCTCTGTCAGCATTTGATGTTTTAAGTTAGTAGGTTTCAATTCTGCTCCTGATTCAGTGAAAGCATTTGTGCCAGAAATGTCAAGAAATGTTATTTCACTACCTGGGGTGGAGGGGGAAAACCTATAAAGGAGTTAAGCAGATAAAGAATTTCATACATCTACCCACATTTTTCTCATTCTTCAAGGTTATCTCTATTCCTTCTCTTGGTACTGGGAATGCTTTTTCTTTGTACTGTATTTTTGAGCAACCTCATCTAGTACATTTTATCTTGCTAATAAATTATTTTTCTGGTAGTTTTAATTTCAAGTGTGTTTGAGACACTACCTGCGTCTTAAAATTGGTAATAAATGACCCCACTTCGTAAAACTTAATCCTCAAAAATGAGAAACACAATTCTCAGCTGGTTTAAGTGCTCAGATACCATGGTGAAGAGCATGAAATAGATAATGATTATGCATAATTTTTTAATGAGTAAAACAAGAAAGTTTGAGTTTGAATCCACTTTCAATTATAAGAATCAGGCAGGACTCTTGGAAGAACTCTGCGGAGTTGCGGGATTTCAGTGCTAGTTGAAAATGCCATAGGTATGCTGCAAAACAATCTTGTTGCTTTTGAGGCATCTCCAATAAGTGAAGAATAAATAGAAAATATTGCCACTATTCACTGTGAAGAACTATATTAAAGGTTTCACTTTTATTCTGAAAAGGTTTGTAAGAACAGTCAAGTATTTTCTTTCTGTTTCTTTCTGAAATTGGGTGAGTTTATGCCCCTCTTTACTTCACCATGGGGTGCTTTTGCTTTGGCAGGAGAAAATGCAGATAAATTAAAAAGCAGTCTTCACATCCCTGTGAAAGCTTTCTATTTGTTTCCCTTCTGAGAGGAGAGGAGGACCTAAGAGCAGTTTAACCAGGTCAGATCACTTAGCCAGTATCCTGTCTTTGAGGCCAGAAGTAGGTGTTTATAGAAATATGTAAGAGCAGAGCCTGAACAGTGATGATTATATAAAGAATAACTGATATTCACCTGTGGATTAAAGTCAAGCTTCTGTGTAAGGAAACGAGAAGCAGTGGCTCTGTCCTTACTAGTCAATCTAGATGATTTTTTCCAAGTGTGTCTCTGAAACAAATATTGAGATGAAAGAGGTTGCTTTTTTTTTTTTTTTTTTTTTTGTCGGTATGACAAGCACCATGTTGGCTTGGTGAGGCTGTTCATTTGAATATTTTTTTTTTTTTTTTTTTTTTTTTTTTAGAGCTACTGAGCTGATATTTTCATGGCACTGTATATGACAACTCCAAGGTCTCTGTTGCACTCTGTTTTTACTCTATGGTAATCACCACTTCAGAGTCCATTTTTTGTGAAGAAAAAACAATCCTAAATTTGCTCATATGCTATATTCTACATTTATCTACATTAAATTTACTCTATCACCTTATTCCTCAGTCATTTAGGCTCACAAGTTGGCTCTACATAGTTGCATCTCATTTTTATTATCTTGGATAAGAGTTCCATATCATACCATTTCCCATAACAAGCCCAAAATTTATTTGGGAGCTGAGACACCTGTTTGTTTTGGAATACGAATTTGAGTTTAGATCTTTGGTATCACTGCTGTTTTCTGACATTTCACATATGTTTTTCATTTTTTATTTTATTTTTTGAGGAGGAGAAAGGGTTTTGGGCTGGACCCAGGCTGTTACATTTGGATTGCCATGTCAGATCCATCTGCTGTTGGCTTGAGAGCTTTGATCAGAGCAGTTTGGGTACTGTTATATATGTGAAGTTGCTAAGCACATCCTCTTCCTTGTGCTGAATTTGTTGGTACCGGCTCTGCTGCCTCCCCAGTATCTGAAGAACATTCCTCGGCATCAGGCTTTATTTCTGTTCCATTTCTCTTTTGAGGCTGATGTCATAGCTAAGGAAAGAAGCACTGATATTATGGCCTGTTTCTAACACATTCACAATTCACTTCATGCAGTACTTTTGGACAAATATACTTGGAGTGACTGTATTTGTGTTATTTTCCTCTCTCTGTGATATTCTTGGCAAAATTCTCAGTGAATAAATGGAAGGAGGTAGGAAAAATAAGAAATGCCTCCACTCAACCCCATCTTTCAGTTTTCTCACCAATCTTGAACATTATTCTTTACAGGTTGCCTGACTCACCTTTTCAGGCTTTTTTTTCTCATATGAGTTATGCTTCAATTTCTTCATTGTCTCCCCTAGACCTAGATGATCCACAGTCAAAGACTGGCCCTTCTCTCTAAACCCTGCCTCTCCTTTTATCTTTCTATTCTTCTGCTTTTTTAATGCTAATAGCAGAGTGTACTCTCCTCCTGAGGAAACTGTTCTGTGCCACACACTTGCTGAGCTGCAATTTACCATCATGGCAGACTTAGCAAGAATATGGAAGACAGTGGTCTCACTGAATCTAACTCCTCTGTTGATTTTACTGTGATCTGGTTTTCTCCCAGTTTTTAAGTGACAAGATCAATATTAGTGAGTGGATGAAAACCAAAGAAAATAATCCAAAGATTCTAAATTTGTTTAACACCCACATTGGAAAGTCAGAGCAACTAGTGAAATTAAACAGCAGAGATTTCAATACTGATGTGGAGGGCTGGAGGGGGGTTAGGTACAATCTAGGAACTGAAGTTCACTGAAAGCCATGGTGGCTGTGACATCAACTCTCTGCGCCCCTGGCTGCCTATAGCTTTTATGAACTAGGGATGTGCAGCACCACTGTGTAGAGTCCCCACTGCAGCGGGAATGCCTTAACCCAACTCAAGGCTGCCCATACACTGCAACTTCTATTCTACTTTAAGGGGCACAACTTTGGTTTAGGAAGAGGATAGCAAAAATTGTAAGAAAGGCAGCTGTTACCACTACAATTACTTTTTTAAAAAGGAGATAAAAATTGCTTTATTGTCACACAGCATTGTTGAACGGAGGGAACACTTGCAGCATTGTATGGATATGATGCGCCAGTTAAATGAAAGCTGGTCCTGGTGCTGGGTCTCATGGTGAGCAAAGACTGGAACAGAAATTGACAATTTTTAGAGAGCAGAGTAAACGCTTGTTAATAAAAGGACTAATGCTGTGGAGGGTCCACCTATCCATCTCAGAGACTTCTGGCAGACATAACGTCCTTTCGGGAAGCAAGAAAGTGAAGTGGGTTATTTCCTGATCACGCAGACTCGGAGACTAACTGCTAGATAGTATGAACTGGCATAGTATGACAATTTATGTGATTTGTCGTTACCAAAGTGGATGCAGTCAAAAGTCTAGTCGGTTTTTAAGAGAGATGGTGTAGAAATCTTTCCATTTCTTTGGGCATCTGCTGTATGTGTTGTAATTAATAAAAGGTTGTGACCTGGCCCAGGGGTGTGGTTCCTCACATTTGGCTGGGTGTTTACACTGTATTTTGTTAGGACACACAAACAAGCCTATTAGTTTATGTTGAAACACAGAATGATGACGTCTACAAAGTGTGCATTTTTTTCTTGTTTAGTTAAACACTTTCCAGATTAATGAACAAAGACAACTATTAGAGGATTTTACGTATTTTAATGATACAAATGGGAAATACAGGATTAAAATAAAGACATCAAAATACCATATGCTGGGTTTTGTCTGTTACAGAATCAACTCAGCTGCATGTAATGTTAGGTTCTTATTACTGCAGAGGTGAAAAATGCAACCTTCCTGGGCCTTGTAATCAAATCCAAAACCTTGTATCCCAAGTCACCATGCACTTAAATGCTCTGGGATCTTGTTCTTTATCTTCTTGGAGGTAAAAGTAAATCCATGAAGAAAGTGCAGTAATTCTTCCATATGCTTGGACATACTCATTCCCCTCCTGTTCATGAATGTTCTTTAATGTTTTCCCTGCCAGTGGGTTTTCTTTAGTCTTGTGCAGATACCTGGCGGATGATCGACATTCTGGAACGTCTATTCTCTTGGGCTTCCAGCCTAACCTTGAAGCCTTCAGGTGTCACATATATTCAGTGCCTTGGAATTTTTTTCCAGCCTTTTTAATCCTCTCTCATCAATCTGTTAACAATCGCTGCATGTTTTGTTTCATCTCAAGAAACATCTGGAATAGTCATACATATTTAGTGTTTTTTTTGTTGAAAGGATCTTTTTTATTTGGTCTCCTATGTCGTTTTTCTTCTTTCATATACCTTGCTTAGCTACCTATTTTCACTTGAATATATCAGGTTACGAATTTGTAAAGTGGACCCTTGGCCTGCCATCAGATAATGTGTCTAAACTATTGATTATTTATGCAGCTTTTTAAAAATAAGTCTTCTGTGGTAT
Organism: Athene noctua; assembly: GCF_965140245.1. Taxonomy (NCBI): domain Eukaryota; kingdom Metazoa; phylum Chordata; class Aves; order Strigiformes; family Strigidae; genus Athene; species Athene noctua. The sequence goes on from NC_134040.1 coordinate 43,389,680, forward strand.
CTAAGAGTTGTTTGACACGCCTTTTTAGAACCAATAAATAAACCAAAACCATAAAAACTTTTAAAAATGACCAACTATCAGGACTAGACACAAACAGTGCAAATATTTTTTAAAAATTGAAGAATAAACGACTAGCTGCCAGATAAAGAAGCTGGTTGCAGGCAGAAATGCAGAGTCTAACAGCATGGCAGCCACAGTAATTTTAATTAAAAAAATACTTATAGTGCAAATCTTTGGTGTCAGAGTCTGTTGGGTTGTGCACTTTGCTGAGGGGAAAAAAAAAAAGAAAGAAAATTAAAGAAAAAATATGTAGATTCAGTGCTCATCTCTGTTCTCTTGTCTTCAAACCACATTTAAGAGGTTGGTGTTTCAAGCAATAGGCTAAAAAAATAGTAATAAAATGGTGATAAATGGGCTGAGGTAGAAAAGGCATTCCTCTTCTTCTTGAAGTCATGCCATATACAACTAGGAGTAGTGCAAGAATCTGAAGAAGGGCCAAAAGGGGAACAAAAATGAAATGTGCCCTGGCTAGGGCACCCTTCTGTAATAGGCAGTCCTGGTCCTGATATGATTTGCCCTGGGAGAAAAAGAGGGGAGTGTGAGCAGCATCTGCCTTATGCCAATATAGACTTGGGAGACAAATATTCCTGAGTCCCACAATTTAGTTGGAATCCCTGTGAGTCAAAGGCAAATTACCCTGTGTCAGCTGTCTGTGCTTCAGACCTCATAGATATAAATCTTAAACAGAAATACTGGCCTTTTAAAAAAAAATTGTTTGAGAGCATTATTTGTTGTGTACTTGCCATTTGTCAGGTTTTGGGGTTGTTTTTTCCCCACTACTACTTTGAGGAGAAAAGATGATTTTGTAATTTGAACCACAAGCAAATTAACTATCACTCTTGGCTGGTACATTTAAGGACTTTGCTTTCAACTTGATTTTAAAACTTGCTCATCTGTACTGCTGGCTCCTATGTTTTAGGAAGGAGATCTAATGTCCCTATAAGCATTAAGATTTGGCCATGTTCTGTTCCAATGTAACAGTTTCTCAAAGCTGTAGGAAGTTTTATTTCTGTTGCACATCTGCAGTAAGAACCAGGCATTTGAAATCTGAGCCCCTTAAGGGCCCAGGTCTCGGAGATATTGATCATCTTCTGCAACTTTTTGTCTGCTTTTAATTCCCATTGCAGTCGGCAGGAGACGAGGCTCTCGCCACCTTACAGGATCAGGCTCTCAGAAGTTGCTTTTGGAGAAGGTTGTCTGCCTATGTATACAGCTGGCTGGATGATCTCTCATCAGACGGCTCCATATGTTATTGCACATCCCAGATATTTCTGCTGTCAGCTGAAGGTAAAACAATGTCTGCATTGTCTGGACTCCAGCTGAAAAGTTACTAAGTGAAAGCAAGCTAGAGAATGGATTTAAGCTTTTTTGAAAATTAAATTTTTTTAATTTTTTTAAAAACATATTTTACATATAAGACTTCAACTTAGAATATTGAATATATTGATAAGGGACATCTTTTTCTAGGAACTTTTGTGTTCTAGTAATTTTCATGACTAATAATTTAATAACTAAATAATTTTAATAATTAAAGAAAAGGATAGATTAAGTTCCAGATGGGGCTTCCATCCAATTCAGAGTAACAGTCATGTAGCAATGTAGCAGGTTAGGTGACTTGAGAACTCCAGCTCTCTGAGATGGTAGAGACAATCCTTATGTCACAAAGTGCCCCAAACATCTTCAAACGCAGTAGTGAAAATTTAGTATGACTGGAAATGAAAACTACAACTGAACCAATGGGAGATGGGGAAGAAGAAAACCTCCCCTGGTGACAGAGCTTACAATGGAGGACTAAGGAAAAAAGTTTTTGAACCAGGCCCTAAAATTTTAACACTCTGAAGGATTTACAGAGTCCCTTTTAGCTGCTTCTCTTAGAACTGGTGAATAAGGCAAATTATTTATGTTAATGATGGAGCACTTATATGGGAGGTGACAGTGGGTAACTTCATGTCTCATTTTTCCTTACATTCTGTGAATAAAAGTTTTTCTTGAGGGAGACTATACCAAAGTAAAAATCAAGTTCTACTTTTTACAGAACTCTAACATTATAGCTGTAAATTGTCACATAGTAAATAAATAAATAAATGCTGCAAGTAGCACTTGAAGCACAGAGAGAGCTCATTTTTAGAAATTTAAGGCACCTGTTATTTCCATTGAAGTCAAAGGGAAATTGCACAGAACATCAAAAGGAAACCCAGACTATCTTAAATTAGCCAGTAAAAGCCAAAGGAAATATTAAAATGTTGAGCTTAACACTTAATGAGTAAACCCTTTCTTCTCCCCTACCTGCACATAGCTATTTTGAGTATATTTAGCATATACTTTAACTGTACTCCAGGCCTCCATCCTCAAATGGGGCAGAACACTATTAGTTGCCTTCCCAGTCAGAGCTTTGGTCTTGTTTTCACTGGAGTCATACTTGGATCATATTTAGTCAAAGTGCACAGTGTACTAGCAGGTGAAAGATGGCAATTTGAAAGTATTCTATCTTTTCCACAGACTGAATCTATCTTTATCCTGAGCAATTATTTTGGTAGTGCAGTTTCCATTTCCCAAGCAGCAACACCACCAAAGATTTTGGTCAGTGCAGTGCAAAACTTTCTGCCTAAAAAAGTCAAAACTAAATCAACAGCATGTTGAAATCATCTGGTGGATGCAGAAGAGTAAACACAGAAAAGGCAGAAATGTATCTGCAAAAATTCTTTATGTAGTTCAGTTTTTTGAGAAGCAATTATATAGAAGAGACAAATTATATTTGGAAGAGGAGTCATATGCTGGTTCCTTAGGGAAGGGGCTGTCTGGGTGCTAGAATTGCTTGGGCAGTAGCAGTCATGGGCAGAGGCTGTTGGTGGTGGGGAGTCTGTACACCCTGTAGTCCCAGAAAGCTGCAGTCAGAAAGCTCCTCAGTAACGTAGGCAAAACTGTTTTTTCTGTGCTTGTGGAGAAAGGTTATGGTGAAGGTGAGAGAGGAGGTGGAGACCTCTGTGTCGTGGGCAGTTGGCTACCAGCACAGCCCCTTCCCCAAGATCCTGCTCTTTCTTCCCAGCCACTCGGAGCACAACAACTTACTCTCTGTATTCTTCCAGTAGCTGTATATGAGGAAATACAGGTAACAGTAAAGGTGTTATACTGATATATCTTAGTTGAGTAGTTTAAGGTATGAGACTTCTTGTAGCTACATCTACCTAGATTTTTTTGTCGTTGTTTTGGTGAAAATATCCGACTTGCCTGTCCAGGTTCAGTATAACTCGTTGTCAGTTTAAAAGGACAATAATTTGCCTGCATATGTAGAATTACCTGAAGCCCAAGGCACGTGTTGTTAGTTAACTCTTGTAAAGATCTTTGCATGATAAGCATTTTTCCAAATGAGTTAAAGAACTGATACGTATTTAGTACAAATTACACAGTTATGAAACTTCCTAAACCCAGTCTGTGTGCCTGAGTTTCCTTGGTGTGGAAACCAGGGTGTGGGAGGAGTAGAAGGGGGGGAATGGTTCATGTCTGGCTCCATGTTACAAAGTTAGGGCATTGCCGGGATGTGCGTCCAGAGCCGAGAATACTCCTGGATCCCATAATGTAGTTGTAGTCACAGTGTTCCTGGTGTGGGTCTGCCACGTCCTAGCTATTCACTCTTTTTCTTCTGGAATAAATTTGCATGGATTATAACTAGAGACAGCACAAATTGGTGTTGTGTCCTCTACTTCCATTCAGCCAGCTCACTGCTAGACCATCAAACATTTGAGTATATATTCAATATTATTTTTCCTTAATGTTAGATTTATTATTGATGGAGAACATGTTTTTTTCACTCAGACAATTGCTGTGTCTAATGTCATGACCAGGCAGAGTCACCCTTTGCCTTTGGGTGTGCTGGTACCTTTCCCCAGACAGCTGCGATAAGGTGAGGTGCACAGCTACCTCACGGAGCTGAGCCTCTTTGTCCCTCCAGTTTTTCAGTGTCCTCACTCAGATAATCCATCCAAGAGAGGAGACGCAAGTGTACCCTGAAGCACTCATACAGCCTGTCTTTAGGAAGTGAGGTGTTACTGTAGCATTGTTAACGAGTAGGAGACCCTGTCTAACACAACATGGAGCTTGGCTAGTGCCACTCAGAGTAAGAGTTTGCAACTTTCTTTTGAGAAATATTGTTCATTTAAGTTCCAGTAAGAAAAGCTGTTGAAGAAACTGTCTCCACTGGATTAGTCTCATGAGCGGGGAATGAGGTTACGTACAAGTAATTTTGAATTACTCACTCTAGCTCATAGCGTATATTAAATCAACCAAGTTAAATTAAAAGGCTGCTTCTTTATGAGCAGGCAGTGCTAAGTATGATCATGAACCAGGTCTTTTCACAATGATTGTATGATTGGTTCACTCTCCGAAACAGTTATTCTAGACTCTCTGAGGAAAAATTTATTTGTGCTTTTATTTAAAGAAAATATTTGAAAACCTAGGTATAGCTTGGTCTTTCTTTTCCCAACCGGAAGAAATATTCCTGCTTTTAAACAATTTTAACAGCTGCAAGGAAGCCACAGTCATCTTTGATCTGTCAGTGAAATTAGTTTTCATTGTTAATAAAACCTGATATCTTGGGCAGGATGTTTAAGAAATGATTGTGGACCAATTGTAACCATCGATGTGCAAACAGGAGTCAGCATTAAACTTCTGTGTTTAATAGAATAGATTCGCAACCTAAACACATAGAGAAAATTGAGTCCCCCCAAAGAAACACGCAGCCTGCCTCACTGTGGGCTTGCTGCTGCTTTTGCTGGTCTGCCGTAAATCTCCTATTGCCTTTTCCATTTGGAGTTGTTGGCTGTAAGTGTGTGGCTGCCTTTGGTGGGAAGCTTGGGTTCCTCTAAGCAGCTGGCTGGAGAGTCTTAAGCAACTTACTGCTGACCAGTGCAGACTTTTGCTGAAATATGACATTATTGGTAGGAATATGGGCACTTCAAGGACTAGATAAGGGTTTTCTGGCTATCTCTATGATCCATTTAGGTTCCTAAATACCTATCTTGTTTTAGGCTGTACATAACGGGATTCATGTGTCTCAGTGATGTCAGTGGGACTATTTACTTGGGTTATACATGCTCTTAAATATTTTAAGAAAGAGGTCTTAGTGAGCCATATCAGTAACCATAACCCTAAAATAAATTTGAAATAACCTTAATTAATTCACAGTTCTGCTTCTCATTATATTGTATTGAATGAGGTCAGATACTGAACATGAGTACAAACAAAATGATAGAGGTGGTGGCATTTCCTGTAAGGTTGCTGGTACAGTGTTTATCATCAGATAAGGGAGAACAAAAGTTTATCCTGGCTAAGTAGACATTTTTAATATTTGAAAGACAATTCCATAAAAATATACAGGGAAAAAAAGAGATGACAGCTTATATGAGAAACCTGCCCAGTATTATATCCAAAGAGATAATAAAACACAATATAGCAGAGAGTTGTATTTGGGAAGTACAAGAACTGATGATTTTACAGAGTTATGTAGTACTTAACCTGGTATTATCAGAACAGAAAGGATAAGAATAAATCCATGGTTTCAGCCATCCAAGTGAGGATGTCTGAAAAGAGGCAGTTTGGAGAGGTGAAAATGTAATAATAATTTCCTTCAGCAGCAACCACAATAAAAATGAAACTCATCTGTCTATGCCCTGTTACTCTTTGAGATAGTCTAGAGTATTCTGCAGGACCTCCAACTGCAGGTCCAGAAGAACCTGGGTCTCCTGTAGGTCCTGTGCAGACATTTCAAGTGTCTTTCTGCAACCCAAATGTACTGGGTGTTTTTGTCTAGGCAATGGAATCCCAACAGAGTAGACTTTGTTTTTTGAGTGCTGACACTCACATGTGAAAAATTAGGCTCAAATAAGGACTTATGCTCCTAGTTTTTTATTAATTTTATTGGGAAAATAGGAGCCTAAAAAAAAAAAAAAAAAAGAAAAGATAAAGTATTTAAGTGCTATGCTTAATCTGGGCCAGGGAAGGAACTGCATCCCATGGAACAGCCAAGGACAGCTGTGCTCCATATACTCAAGGACAGCCTTCCTGGGAACACTGGTCTTGAAGAAAGTGCCTTGATTGCCTCTAAGGAAACAACACAGAATTAGGAATTCAGCTGGAGCATAATGGGGGCACAGATCTACTAAATGCAGGTAAGAGCTATGCTTTTATATATCATGCAAACCTTCAGTGATGCTTGCACCATTGATCTTGGTCCCTCTAATGCAACTCCCTAGGAGACACTTGTATTAACCTGTTTTCCATGTTACTGTCTAGTTGGTCTGGCTGCAGAAAGGTGATGCTGGACATAAGCACAATGAGCTGTTTTGTTGTGCCTGAGATGAGTCATCTCAGATAAAACGGAGAGGGGAAATACAGCCTCCAGAAAGTGCCTGCTCTTGGATGGATAAATGTAATAAGCTGAGAGTGCATGTGAATTTACTGTGGGGAGCAGAACTGGATTTACTGTGTGCTTGGTTATTTTCAATAATTTAACTGAGCTAGTAAAACAGTGCTATTTTGATATTTAACTTTGCATTTCTATAAGAAATGTATGAATGTTCAAAAGTAGGAACCCAAACCATGGTGATGACATGACTCTGTGGATTGTGCTTATTCCTCCTGAATAGGAAGGGAGATGATTGTCTACAAAACCAGCTATTAAAACCCACTATTGAGTACAAAAACATGGGTGAGCCCCAGGACTCAGAGTTGTGCCAGGCCAGAAGATGATGCACTGGTATATAAAGTCATATTTGTATCTCCTCACCTTAGATCAGTTCTGAGGAAAGCTCTGCCTTAAATCCAGGATCATCTACTGCAGATCAGAGCCAACTTAAGATTTAGGTAGGCAAAAATAAAACATTTTCAAATATTTCAGTATTAACTTTGTGGTATATTAAATATATTCTGGTTTGTTCTTCAGTCAGATAACACAGATATTCTTTCCTATATGCTTATGAATTTTAGACTTCTATTACATACTGGTGTTGTTCATGTTTTTTAAAGAAATCCTGACTCTGGTTGTTCATCATACTCATATTTTTGATAAGATGATTGCAATGTGAATTGAAGATGTTTTTCTTTGTTGGAAATCCTCTAGTTGTCTACTTTTCAACTTTTGTTTAAAACAAACACTCATTTGCTTCAACTCTACTATTTAAAAACAAAACAAACCTCTAAAAAAGCACCCCACAAACCCAGAAAGGCTGATTAAAAGCTGGTTAGTCCTGCTTGTATGTGTGATGTTATCAGACTGGCCTTTTCCTTTCCAGATGTCACAGTTTTATGTGGTGTAAATGATACTCTCATTACCCAGATGGTCTAAGAAATGAACAGCTTCTGGGAGGTATATGCTCTTTAGTCCTGCACATCCAAGGTCTATAAAAAAGAAACTGGTCAGTAAAGTGTTTGAATATTGCAATATTCATTTGGAAATGGAAACCCTGAACCAAATGACTGCGTGCTTGACCAGATGTGGCCTCATCTTTACAGACAACAACCCAGACCACCAGTAAAATTATTCAAAATGAGATTCAGAGTGGCAATCACAGGACTGCTATTCTCATCAAAACAAGCTCAACTGTGGTCAAACAATAAGGGTCAGATTTATTTCTCATTTACACTGAAATATAATGGTCTTGAAGGGAGGAAATTTTTTCAGGGTTTTTCGTTTGTTTGTTTTTTGGGGTGGGGAGGGTTGGGGTCTTGGGTGGGGTTTTTGTTTTGTTGTTTTTTTTCAGAGAAGTAGCTGGCAGTGAATTTAGTTATAATTTTCTGTACAGATGTAACATATTATTAGGAAGAAGATAAGTAATTCAGCACATATTAACAGAACCAATAATTGGACACAAAGGGCTTAATTAATTTTGTTCTTGGATGGTGGTATACAGTGCAGGAGTCTCACTGAAATGAAAGGCAGAACTGACCTATATAAACAAGTGTGGCCTCCCTCCTAAATGCCAAAACCTATTGGATAGCTTTCATAATGTCTCCTTGGAAATTATTCTAAGTCGGCAAATAATCAAACAGAGAAGTATTTCAAATTACCTTGTTTTTGTAAAGGCTATGTTAGTTTTCCTGGAAATGGGTTTCATGCAGCAAAGTTTGCTATTTAGTTGAATTAAGTTGAAAATAGACTGAAGACAACACTCATAGAGCATCATAGTCTAACCTAAGTTAAGCAGGTGCCATCCCAGTGGTATTCTTAAAATATCACTCACATATTCTAGCTTTGGGTTTGATTGCTTCTACTGCAGTTCCCCAGAGCCTGTTTTCTGCAGATCCTTTGATATAAAACTCTGCCAGAGTTTGCTGCCTCAGAGAGTTGCAGATGATGCAAAAGTGCTTGCCTACCCAGGTGAGTCCAAGTCCCAGGAGATCCTTCAGAGTCAGGGGTCTAAGGGAGAAGAGCCCTGGACAGCCACTCCTCTGTTTGCCTGGCTGGCAAGATCCATGCCATCTTGGCTCATCCCAGCTAAGTGCCTGCCGTTGAGAAACATAGGACTGGGTGCAAGTCAAAGAAAATTCCTTCTTTTTCTAGCCTATTATTGGATAAGAGAGGTTCGCAAAGAGCTTAGAGCACTTGCTGAATACCGCCCTTTATGTCCTTTGCCCCATTTCCTCTGTACACTGTATTTTCAATTTCGAGTTCCAAGGGCTCTTTTCTCTCTAATAGGAGAGGTAGAAGTGTGGGCTTTTGATTTAGCCAGTGCTTGTTGAAGATGAATTTACAATATGGCAAGAATAATAAATGTGAAGTAGAGTTCATGTCTTAAAATGTAGGTTACTACTTCTGAGATGATTTTAAAGTGTAGTATGTTCTGCAGGAATTCCACTTTTCCTATTCTTAATTTGAAAAAATTATCTCTTTAAGGTGAAGTATCAAAGAAAAGAAACAAGATTTGGGGGTTTTGGGTGTTTTCTTTCTGAATACTGAAAGTCATTGAAGTTGGCCTTGAGGCCTTACTGACACTAAATTCTAATGCTTCTCCTGTCTTTGATTTTCTGGTAATCTACTGGCCAGCTGACCTCTCAAAGATCTAGCCTCTGGAATATTTTCTTGCTCACCATCTGTATTTTTTTAAGTGTAAAAGTGTGAGAAAAATTGCCAAGAAATGAACAACAGAAACGGGAAACTGGAATTTTATTTAGGTTGCTAATCAGAGAGCCTTTAACGCTGTGGGGGAAATAGAAACACTAGCAAAGCGTAACTGAAAGATACATGTGTTTGAAGGAAATAGTTAATATGACAGCATAACTGAACAAAACCCCCTTAAAAGCTGTGGAAGAGACTGCTGTTGACGCTAATATAAGTTGATAGCCAAAGCCTGTAACTAATAAGAGGGTCTAGCAAGGCAGGGCTTCTAAATTACTGAGAAAGCAGTAAGACGAACAGTGAGAAGAAAGTACTTTTAAATCAGCTGATCTGCTTTAAAGCCTATCTGCATACAAATGGTAGAAATGGAAAGTAGGAATGAAAGTGTTTGCTAAAGTGTTCTGAAAAGGTGCAAGTGAGTTATGGTGAGGTTTGGTTGCAACTGTGAGGGAAAAAGGATGAGTCCCTGATGAAAAGTCAGGGTGTTAGCAGACAGTCCAAACTGTTTGGTTGGGTAAAATGTCCACGGGTGGCTAAGGAGTTGGGAAAACTTGGAGAGAGCTAGAAGGTCTGAAATTTCAGGAAGAGTATAGTACAGTGACAGAAGTAATTGTCCTCACCTTGTTGACCTGATTATCTTCTAAGGAGCAAGTGAGATGTACTGTCATCTACACTGCCTCAGCTTGTCCAGCGGCTATGGGCAAAGAGGAGCAGGTACTGTCAGAAAAATATAAAGGTACACACAGAATTCAGCTAAATTTCCCATTACTGGGTGTATTCCTTTTTCTCCTGGTTTCTGCGAGATAGCATTTGCATCTGTGTTCTCACTGTCTGCTAGGAAGGTCTCTGAATCAAATCCTACCTATTGCCTTCCCTCTGAGTATTACGCTGTTTCTTTTTTCTGTGTCCTGCACCAGTGGAAATCTTGGGGCCCCAGATATTATGACCAATAAAATTTATACAGATAAGGTTCAGTGCTTCAGTTTTGTTCTGAAACACCTGTCTGAGATAAACATATTTTCACCATAGGTCCTAAAGGAACCAGCCCCAAGCTGTACACTATTCATCCATTATGCAGCTTCTATTTCACTTTTTTTTTTTTTTTTTTTAAATCCAGCATAAGGTAATCTAGAGATCAGTGTCTTCTGGTGAAGACCATATTCTACCCAAAGGACCATCTTTCCCCTTTTAATCCAGTGGTAGAATTGTAGTCTTCAAAGAAAAATGTCACTTTTCTGCTATGGGAAACTAAAAAAATCTGTCTCGAGACCTCTGTTTGACTTGTTGGTGGAGATATTTTATTTATGTACTCGCTTTGCCTTGTTGAAGTGTCTGAGCACTTTTCCAGCGTTATTTAATCACTAAAAATGAAGCAGAATGCTTTTATTAAGTCTTTTTGTAATTGCTTAAACTTTTGAATAGGGTAGAGAATTCTCAAATAATACAAGTCAAAAATTATTAAATTAAGATTTATGTATATTACTCTTACTTTTAACTGAATCTCCCTATTATGTTATTGGGAGTTGGAGGAGATCTCATTGGAAATGATAAGCATGAGAGGTTTATTAGCAAAATGTCAGTAGCAGTTTATCTTATTGTTTAGGCAGTCTCTGCCTATTCTGCAAATGTCCAGAGCAGCATGCCACATGCAACGCTGGATACTGAAGTTTTCCCTGAGGTCTGAGTACATGTACAGGGAATATTTTTAGTGGAGGAGTATGCATATACAAGAAAGAGATAGAAACTGAATACAAAAAAAGAACTGCAGAGAGGCCTGTGTAGCAGTTGAAAGAAAGCCAAAGAAATGCTTGGACTTGCTTCTTCCTTTAGAGAAAAAGTAACACATGCGAGAGGTGGCCGGAGACAGTGAGCATGCAGGGTAGCATTTGGGGTAGACTATCTGATGGAAAGAGTCCTGGAAGTATAAGCAAACACCCCCTATCTCTTCCTGATGGATCTGTGCAGAGCTGGGGGAAGACAGGACTTTGTGCACGTGTATTGTAACTTAAGTGGGATTGCATCAAAGAGATGTCTGATGCCATTGCCAGTTTCGCCTCCTAATGCAAACAATATGAAACTCCCCAGAGGTATTAGCTATATGCTTGGGTCAACTGGAGCAGTTTTTCAATTTGTATAATTCAAAATTAAATACAAGTGAGGAAAGTACTGCTCACATAAGCACTGTGTACTTTCCTTAGCTTTGGGGGAATCTTACTGTAACTCACTGTGTTCTGAATTCCATTCTCAAAAATCTAACAGTTTTCATGCTGCAAGACTAACATTCCTCTTTCCAGTCTTATACTCCCCAGCCTCTCCTTTTTTTTCTGATCAATCTACTAAATGTGGTGGGCTTTTTTCTTATGTTTTGTTATGCTTCAGAGCTAATAATTCTTTAAAATAACCATTTATTTTTCCAGCCATAAATACACCACAGCACAGAAAATGCTGTCATAGAAAAAAATACATATTGCGGCTGGAACTGATATTTGGTGCATTAATTAGATCCTTCCTCCAATCTTATGAAAACACAATTGAACCCTAAAAGAAAGAACACTACACTAGCTCAACTAAATAGACATCAGTTACTCATCAAGGAGGGACTCTTAAAACTCCTATTTTCAATTCTAGTCTCCAACAATAAAACTAAACCCAACAGAGAGCTTAGTATTGTTAGATAGTGCTATTTATTGCTAGTGTGCTCATGCAGGAGGAAACTGAACAAGGCTTTAAAATATTAACTGAAGCAACACTAGACCCCCCGCTGTCTTAAAACAAGCATTTAACAAAGCTGCTTGGATAAAGGGATAAGGAAGAGAGATATAGGAAGATTTATTTTTGAATGTGGAGAGAATGAGAAACAAAAACTGAATTGAAGAGAAGCAATGGAAGCTAAAAGTAAATAAAAATAATTAGTCATTAAACAACAATGGCAGAAGAGGTGTCAGGGAAGAGGAAAACCAGTTTGGAAATGCAAGACTTGGTTACAAAGCAGTGGTATGATCCAGCTATATTTGAAGATTTGCATACAGTCAGAACTAAATCATAGTAAATGGATGTGTGCGTTAGCACTCAACATGCAAATGATGACTCTTTGAGGAAAGGCAGGGATTGAGATCAAAACCTGTCGCCTGAGAAACACCTGCTTGCCTAGCACCTGATTCAGGAGATTTTTTTTTTTTTATGGTTACTTACTGAATGTCTGTTGAAAGTTCTCCCAGAAAAGTAAGTAAGAATGACCTTCCTCCCAGACTTTTAACCAATTACCCACATTTGGCAGAGAGTTAGGCATCAAGAGAGGTTATTATCCCCCCAAAAGACAGCTGTGACCCAGTATAGCAAAGATATTTTACTAATGCCCCTGTTGAGGGGAAAATTCAGGAATAGCTATTCTAGATATCAGGGAATCAGGGTGAAGGAATAAGCACAGAATGAGAGGTTATCCACAGAAAAACCTTTTTGTGACAGTTATGGCCTATTAGACAACAGAGAATACGTTCTGGATTCCTTCATGTCTAATGATCAAACTTAGCCTTCCTACAGTGCAGTCACAAAAACAGTGGACTGCAAAATGAACTTCTGAGGAAAAGCTCCCAAAAGCCTACACCCTATCAGTTACACCTTGTCACATACCTGAACTTGACTGTAGTGGATGTCTCAGTGCCTACTTTGTGTGTAAATCTGAGCCCTCAAATCATGTTTTCCTAAAGGTGAGATCTGTGAAAGGCTCTGGTTAGTGAATATTTTTTTAAAATGTCTTTGGTCTTTTCTCCTAGAAAATACACTTGTATCTGTTCAGGTTTCGCATCTAAACAATGAGTCTTGAATTCTCCGTTTCAAGATAGAAGAACTAAAGGAGTTAACTCCCCTTCTTTCCCATGCAGCCATGCAGTAAACTGCTCTCATGGGAAGTGAGAAGTCTACAGCTGTGGAGGAAAATTACTCTCTAATTAATTTCCTACCTGCATCTTTTGAGGACTAGGTTACTCTGTAAATGAGGAGGTATCAAGACAAATCCTTAGTCTTAAGAGTGAAATGGGCTCTTCCCTCTGAAAGCAATGTTGTAGGCTTGCACTTTGAAGAGGGACTTCATGCTAGGAATCCAAGTAGAAGGACTGTCCTCAGAACTGCTGTAGGGCTGTCCTGGGTATTTTCCTGCTGAGTGCCAGACTGAGACTGTGCCCTTCTCAGTGCAATGTATGATCTTGTTCCCATTCAGTGGTACCTGCCTGTTTTCTTAACTAGGAATGTGAGAAAGGGTTTAGGTGCCAGGCATCCAAGTGTTTGGTGTGTTGGTCTGGTCACTTGTGACACTTGCAGAGCACAGGCCGTATTCACTTTACGTGAAGTGCAAAAGGGCAGCCATGTTCTCTATATATTTTTCGTTCTCCAGCAAGTCACAGGATACCAACCACAAAGTAAAATGAGGCCAAATTAATAGATGTACATTAAGCAAATTCATCTTAAAACTTCTCTGTAGATATAGGAAATATAAACAAGAAAGTCATCCAAGGGATTAAGGAAGGGATTGGCTTTATAACCCTTGGTTTGTAAACTGCCAACTGTTAATATCAGAGTTGTCTGTAGTTGTAGAAGGATTTTCTATCACCACTGTTGGAGGGACAACAGATAATGATATAGTCAAAGCATAAGGACCTGATCCCTAATGTAAAATATGTTTTGTTTATGTAAATAGGACCTAGGATCTGTCTTCATCATTAATGTAACGCAGATGGTGACACCCTAGGAAAGAAGACCCTTGAACCACATGTGTCCTAAGGTATCTTTAAACTCAGTAAAAGCCATCATTACTTACTCTGAGTGCCATACTTCTATATTATTGGCTGCCAAGTTCCATTATGGCTAATTGATTTACTACGTACAGATGTAGCGAACTTTTTCATGTCTTTGGACCAGATGTTCATGAACCAGAGGTCAGTCGTGAGACTTGGTGCATCTATCCATTTTTTGTTGTAGCAGTATAATAAATCAGCTCTGCTGAAGCTCTAGGCACCAGGAAATTGAACAAACTGTTTTTAATGTTGGAGAGAAAGTAAATCTCTGCTGCTTGTCCTGTTTGTTGTGTTTTTCCTTCAGAAGAACCATGCATCAGGACAGATGTTCTCCTTGAACTTTAGAGTTGCTTGGATGCCTTTGTAATGGAGAAAAGGGTAAATTGGAGTCTGTGGCATTGCCCTCAGCAGCACTTCTCTGTGGATCTGGAAATGCAGGTATAGTTTCTGGTCACAGCTTGCACTGGTTTCAGAGGCAGGATATCCTCAGTCTTGTTGGAACACCCCAATCTTGTGAAGAGAAAGAGAGTAGATTCAGTGTAAGTGCTCCATTTCTAACAATGCTGATTCTAGACAGTCAAAGGAATGGAAAAGCAGTTGTAAGCCCATGGAGTGACTCTGCATTTTCAAGTGACAAGGAAAATGATATACGTTCTACTTGTTAAGGAGAGTGTTAATGAAAATCATTTGATCAAATATTCTTCAGACTTTTTGAACTAGGAGTGTGATGCTGGTGTTAAATTTCTGAGAGGATCTTGAAACTTGTCTCTCATAAATATCAAAGGACTAATAAGAGTTTATAAAGAGTTGGGAGAAGAAGATAAACTGAGTATGAATTGGCAGTTTCAGAAATGGGAAAATGTAGAGGTCTAAGGTATATTTGCCAGTCACTTGTGGTGACCATTGCATTTCTGTTCTGGTACTTGCAGAAGACAGTTGGTCCCTTTTCTATGTGAGCTAACATTAAAAGCATGTCAACACTGAATGAATTAAAGTTGGTTGTTTTATAAACCATATGGTCTAGTTAAATCGGAAAATAAAGGCTTGATGAAGAAATCACTTGGTGAGGGTCTATACAGGAAGTTATGTGCTAACTATTATACAGGAAATCAGACTAGATAATCAAAATGGTACTTCTGGCCCCAAAATATACAAATCTGTCCACTGAACATTTTTTTTGCCCATGTTTGATGAGGTAACTGGTGGTTTCTTTGAACTCCTTCAAACTGAGAATAGATCTTAGTGATGTTTTAAATAAAATGGGAATAGCGCTTTTATATATCAAAGTACAATGACAAAAACAAATTTCTGCATTTAAGAGCAAATAAACACATATCTATTTGATTCAAGACAGGGTTCTTTAAATTTTGTGAGACAACATTTATAAACATTTTCTCACTTCCTGAAGTGGAATTTAATGCAGTTACATAAGGCATGAAGACTCTCTCTCTCCCTTTCTTTCCCTTTGTGTATGTGTGTGCACAGTAACACAGGTCAAACAGGATTTAAGAATAAACATGACTAAATTTTTTAAAAAGATTATGGCACTTCCAGATAAATGCTGGAGTGAGTACTTAAATATACCCATTTATGACATTTTTGTTCACTACCACCAGACTACTTGTCCAAGATCACAGTCATCGTAAAGAAGATCACAAGACTTCAGTTACTCTTTGATTCATTCACTTTCCTTCTGGGACTGTATCCGGTTAGCCTTAAATAAAGTTACTTGGGAATTGGCCTGCTTTATGTGTACATATGAATCAAATGGAAGTTGGAGTGCTACGTTTGTGATCTTGCAGTGGTAGCTTAATGTTGGTGACAAAATGAAGGAAAAAAAAGGTAAAGGTAATGCATTTCTTAAATATTTATTTGAACACTTATCTAAAACCAGATTCGCAGGACATATACATATCCTTGAAGTATGTTTGATTTTAGTTATTGTTGAGGGTATTAACTCTGAAGAAAAATAACGCCCTTCTTTAAAAAGCAATGTCTTTCTCTGGAAGATGTAATATTGCATTTAATTTAAAGATATGCAGATTAGCTCTGTTTAAGGTTTTGAACAGAACCTTGAACACTGAAATATATAATTAACTCTTTCTTTGTGATTTGTCCTAAACAAACCCCAAACTAATAGATTTTAGTAAATTTAGCTGAGCACTAAAGCATAAGCCAGCTAAGAAGTACCGCTGCTACAGAATTGAGGATCTCACTGGTCAACCTAATCTTTTCTGGGTGAATGTAAATGATCTTTTAAAAAAGAGTATGGATGACACAAAAATTATTAAACTCACATTCCTTTTATCTAGCTCTTTCCATTTGATATTAGAGCTCAAAGAGCCATGGAAGTACTTTCTAACGAGATTTTGAAATTCTTGTAGCGGTACCACAGGGAGTTCTTCTGTCTGTGAATTTGCTGGGGTATAACTCTTTCTTGATTTCAAATAATTCTTTAGAAACATTAAGGATCTTAATTTCAGTTCAAGAAATAATATTCTCAAATCTGACAGTAAAATTGAACATTAATTTTATCTGACCATGGTAGCATGTCGTTGCACAGTAAAAAGGTTTTGCAACAATCAAAATTTGATAACTATGTATTGAGAAGTTTTATCAGACTGAATTGTGTTTAGTATGAACCATAAGTTTTACGCTCAAAGGTGAATTGTGCTGATGTCAAGATAAACAGTATTGTTGCCACTGCAGTTAGTATTGACAGTAACCTTTCTGTCTCTATTGTGTCAAATTCAATATTTGTCATTACTTGTAAAATATTTGCAAATGTAAACATCTGAAATACTAACAGGTCAAGGGATTTAGAATGCGTTCAAATATTTGCCGAATTTAACATGTGTGCCTCAGTATTAGACCTCCTGCAGTACTTCCAGAATTGCTGTGCTCTGAATTTGTGGCTGTGCCTACCTGTTGTCCTTGTTTTCATTCTTGCTGTTATTCAGGAGTGATTGCTGGCCTATCCGTGACACCCCTCTGAGCGGGGAATACCTACTGATAGTAAATATGACCTTAGGCAGAGAGAGTATATGCTGCAGCTGTCTGGTTTCAGGGTGAGCAGAATTTGGTGGAAGCAGAAAGAGGCTGGAAGGAGGCTGAAGGTGGCTGGGGCACCTTGCACATCAAATGTTTCGCTAAACCTCTGGATACTTTAAAGTATATTTTCTTGCTACAGCTGAAAACCTGGTCCTCTAGCTGAATAAATTATGGGGAAGATTCTTTATATGTCTTATCACAGACTGAGAATTTTCTTACTTTGCCATGCTGGTTCTATTTTTCTCTTTCCTTTTTTTTCCTTTTTTTTTTTTTTTTTTTTTTTTTTTTAATGTATATGAACCTATGTAGTAGAATAATCCACATACCATAACAGAGGGAGAGTTTTATGGAAAATATGTATTTTTGCTATTTCTTTGACACAGCGAGTAGCTCCGTGCTCTTAGTCAGGATGATAGTATTTAAGTCTACATATGTGTACATATTCAGGGCAGTTACTGCTGTGTTTAATGATCAAGAAAAGTGATGGAAAATTGAAAAGATTATTCAAGTGCAACATCACCATATACTGTTACATTTCCTTCTGGGCTTGCATGATTAGCCAGTGGTGAGGTGTCCATTTGGGTGATCAGAAAAATCTACTCTTTGTTTACTACAGAACAATTCAATTACATCAAACATAAAAAGGTTTTATTTTCTTGGAAGTCAGAGCAAGCAAAGATGATTTTTGCCTGCATCTCCCTCTCGATATTTCTTGCCCCCAATCTCTGTACTTCAGGTTTCCCAGAGGTTGTTTGCAGAGCCCTACAGACCTTCCTGTTGCTTCTGTGGTACTACCCAGTACCTGTCTTGGTTTTGGCCATATTCAGGGGTTTTTTTTGCTAGTTTTTTGTTTTGTTTTTGTTTTTTTTTTTTTCTGAATTTTGTGCATAATCCTTCCCAAAACTGTACTTGGTGAATATTCCTCTACTCACATATAGCTTTTTTGTGAGCAGAGGCAATAGCTGTTTCTGGTTTTGCCCAGAAGTGACATGTTTTCTTGAAGTTGTCTTCAGTGAGTGTTGCCTCCCCTGTGCTTCCACAGCTGGTGGTTGTAACTTGACTTACAGTAAGCAGAAATTGGAGCTGGGGTTGAGTCTGGCTCTGGGATGGCTGTTTGTAGTAGGGTTGTGTGCCGTGTCCTGTTCTTCACCATGAGCGTGTTTGACTCTCGGGTAGCTCGTGTGTGGCACCACACTGAGTTGTTGGTCGCGTTTGCGCAAGGGTGTCCTGAACATTCCGCAGGCCAGACTCTGCCAAATCCTCCAAAGTTTTTAACCAGTTGGACCTTTTTGTAACAAGATTTACCCGGGCTGCTGTAATGGGGTGCAGGTGCTCAGGTGCTGGTACCGGGGGGCTGCAGGGCAGCCTCTGTGAGGAGGGGCCGGGGCTGCCCTGTGCCAGACACAGCTGGTTCCAGACGGCTCTGACCCACCCGTGGCAGGGCATGATGGCCCCTCGGGAAAGCATATTTAAGAAAGGGGAAAAAATGTCAGATGGGCAGAGGAGGAGGGGAAAAAAAAAAGTAAGAAACAGCTGAGGGAACCCTGAGACTCATGAAGAAGGAAGGGAGGAGGAGGAGGTGCTTCAGGTTCCTCAGCAGAGAGTTCTCTCCAGTCGTGTCTTCAGGAAATTTTTACATTTGGGAATTCAATTAGAAAATAAATTATGAAGGAATTTACATGTAGCTAACTTAGTAATCATAGTCATACAATGTGTGCTTATGGAAGTTTATATTTGTAAATTTGAAATAGGCCATACTACTCAAGCCCTTCACATTTTAATAAGCGTGTATCTTTAGAGGTGAAAGAGTTGCATATGGAGTATAAGTACTGTGAAATTTTCAGATTGATAAATAATGGAAACGTGAACCATTTTGTTTACTGCTTTTACAAAAGCCGTCTTGCAATGTAAAATCATAATGTAACAAGTTTTACAACTCCTTCCCAATTTTCATCTGTCCCTTTTCTCCTGTTAGTTAATGACAGTTTATCTGGATGATGAAAGCTTGCTCCCATCAGACAGACAAGGTAGGTAAGAAAAGTACTCTTCTGTGATTCTGGTATTTGCATTAACAATTCTGTTGATGTTGATATTGACACTGAACTGACAGGAACATATTTGCTGATAGGTTGCATGGTAACCGACACTCACTCACCTTCCACAGCTCCTTAGGAGGTGACAGATTCACCCATCCTCAGACCCGATGGTGTTCTGTCCCAGAACTGGCTTTCTCAGGTCTCCTAAGTAGCAACTGTGTCTATGAAGAAGGAAACAGTACTTCAGAATTTCGTTCATGGATTTGATGTAGTTCACAAACTATTTGCCATAGATAGATAGGTTCTGTCAACTTCTCTTTGGGTTGCCTCTAAAATTATTCTGTGTAGTGCAATAAGGGCAATTACTGCATCATTTGCTTGTGTTTATAACATATTAGAGCTTTCTGGGCTTAAGCACTGCAATCCATCCTGATTGCTACCAAATAATCCTTTGCAGACTTGTAAATCAAAACTGTGGCTGATTTTCAGCAGCATGATTGTCATGTGTTTGAAACTTTGCTAATTAAAACTTTATGAGCATGCAATTAAAAAGCAGAGAACAGTTTCCCTGCATTGCAAATGAAAATAAGCCATAGTAGTCTCAGCAAAATAAGCCTCTTTTATATCTGCTTTTCTTAAAAAAAAATAAATTACATTTGGTCGTTTTGGGCTTTCCAAAACATTTACCACGTTTGTCTTTGAAACTCTCTCTTCTGGCTGACTTAACAGCATGACCTTAACAAATCAGACAGCTTAGTTGGACCTTCTAACTGTGCTGCAACTTTGGGTACAACCTTTGTCACTGATTTTGTGTGCTTGGTGAAAATAAGTCTTTTAAACAAAAAACTTAGTGTTCTGAACTATAAAACACTGTTCAAGAAAGGTTTCTGGGTTCCAAAACATGAGCAAGCATTACTCAGATCTGTAAAGGCACAGTGGCTGGAAATCGACAATGAAATTCAAGACAAGAACAATTAAAGTTAAAGGGAACAGAATTAATAAGTGCTGTTAACTTTTAAAATATATCCCTCTGGTGGGTTTCTATAAACAATATTAAAAAAAAAGTAAGGGTTCCTATTGAAGCTATTAGGCTGAGCTTCTATTTTGCGTTACTTGATAAACCCTACAAATTATGACTGCTGTTTTAAATTTCAAATCAGGTAATGTGTAGAATGCCAACATTTAGTAATTTTTAGAGATGGCAAATAATTAAATTCACTTCAATTTTGAACTACCATTTAGAAGACACACAAAACTCCAAACCAAAAATTAATTCACTTTAAAGTGCTTCATCCAGTCTCAATAAAGTCATCAATGTAATGCATAGAAAAATAAACTTATATTAAGCAGAATAGTTCCTCATTTACTGCAGCAATCCCATTTCTGAATGTAGGATTTGGAATGAGAAGAAAACAAGATGACATATTGAAGAGGTATGGTTGTCAGGAATGTGCAGGATTATGTAGCAATCTTGAATGTGATGTGATGATTTCCTTTGTTGGCAACAACTGAAACCCAGATAAAGAGTAATAATTCTTTAATTGTGAGATCTAATAATCACTTTTTCCTTTTTTCTTTTTTTTTGTTCCTGCATACTATACTAGCTGTGATTTGACATACATCTTAATTTTAGATGTCTGTATTTTGGTGACACGAACCTTGTATCTACCTGTTGCACTAGTGCTATTACTGTACTTTCTGTATATTCGTTGCCTTACTGTTAAACCACTTGCAATATTCTTTGTTTTCTCAGTGATATTCCAGGAAGTCTTGCTAGTATAAATGCTCAAGGGCTACATAAATGCTATATAAATACTGAAGGAAGATAGGGTGTAGCTTAAAAGAAAACTGTGATTCCATGAACTTACCACTCAGTTAAGGCTTTCTGGGCTTTCTTCTCAGTATTACTGCTGGCTTTAAGGATGCTTCTCCTCATCTTGCCTGAACTGTAGTTCCTTGGTAATCTCTTATCATTTGATCTGGCAACCATTTTGAGATTCTTATTGACAGTATTTTCTTGTGATAGGCACTGAGCAAAGAGAACAGCTTGTGACTCTAAGCTCAGTAGTGCAGATTTGTTTACTTCTTACCATAATAGGAATCCCTGTCTATGGTGGAACCCCTCTTCCTGTAATAAAACAAAGAGAGAAAAAGGAATTTCAATTTTTCTGACTTTTCCAGGTGAATAATTATGTTGGTGTAATGCAGGAAGTACACATACAGAAAAATATAAATCTGATCACAAAAAAAAAAAAGATGGAAAGCACATCAGAGCAGAAGGCATACTTTGACATTTATTAACATGCAAATTAAAGATATCTCTGCACAGAAGGGATGTTGCCAGAATGCCAAGTGGCAATTTCCCAATATATGTTATGGGATAGCAGCCCTAATTATATGTTCTTTCAGTGATAACAAACCAGTCTGGAACTAAGTTCTTTGGAAAATGCACGTATTACTACAAAGTGTGTTGTCCTAGCTATGCCTTTTGGTAGGTATTAAAATACAAGCTTAATTTCCTAATTTCTCTGTGCTTGACTTTACGTATTTAGCATCCATATAATGGTGTTTTGTTTTGATTTTGGTTTGTGTTTTTCTTTCTTTTTTTTTTTAACTGTAATTTCAGAGGGTTTTTTAAATGTTAAAAACTAGGGAAGGAAGAAGGGATAAAGAAAACACTATGTACACCCTACATAGGTCACTGGCAGATTTTAAACTTCAGGTTACTGTTACCTTGAGCATCACAGCAATAAAATGTGAACTGATGGGTGTTTTTCTTTAAGTGTACCTGCCACTAGAGGGGAATGGAAGCACACGTTTTGCCCCTGGGTTTCATAGCTATTTGCTTAATAGAAAAGTGATGTCCTGATTGCACAGTCTGGGGTCTTGGAAGAGCCTGTTCTCTCATGGTTCTATATGTTCCTTCTCTTTCCAGTCTGTTTGTTCTCCCAAATTTTTGTCTCCATTCCAGAGTCTCTTTTCCATTCCTCTATTACTCCTTCCTGCAAATTGACCTCTTATGTGTCACCTGTGATATCCTTCCTTTTTGTGTCGACTCTTCTTTCCTTCCATTTTGCCATTCTGTCCCCAAATCTGGCTCTGCTCTCCTACCTGTCTTGTGTCCCCAAAATCATTCTGTTCTGCACAACTTTCCATTTCTGTACCTTCCTTTACATCTAAATCAGGCCACTTTCTCTTTTGTTTCTTGCAGATACTTGGAAATGAAATCACAGATATTTTTTTTTCTCTGATTTTGATTATGATACTTGATACTGTAGGATCCTCTGGGAAGCTCAAAAAGCATCAGTGGAGAAAGATGTGTTGAGTCCCTGCAGTCTTGGAGTGGAAAGGGTACAGTCTAGTTGATGTGAGCTGTCTGGGGCTAGAGCATGCTCAGTCCATCTCTGGAGAATAGGAGTACCAAAATCTTTCATGTCAGTAGAGTGAAATTATCGAGATATATGCAACTATCGAATTTGAGTGGGTTTTGAACGGTATGGGGAAAAATATGCCTCTGATCTGAGACAAACATTGGAGGGGTCCTAGAGCTTCTTAATTAACCAGTAATGACAATGTAACTATCTTGACTGAAATAAGTCTTCTTAAGAGGTCTGTTCACACCACTTAGTCACCTAGTTTAAGGTTCTAGGTGGGCCTTCTCATACAGGAACTTAAATTAGAGGTCTGAAGTGGAGAGGTATGAAAAAAGTATAACTATGTTCAGGGTAATAGATGTATAATTTTTTTCTAAAAGTTAATGAAATGTGTTCTCTATTTTACCACGAGGCAGATAAATTTTCAAAAACTTCAGCCCAGTGATTTTTATTTCCTAAACTGGTAAGTAAAACCTGAATTTATGTAGTCCTATAAACAAGAGGTAGCATTTTCACAACCTAATATACGCTCTTCAGTGTCTGTGGAAAAGAAGCTGCTGGATAATTAATGAATGCAAGTAAGTAAGATTGAAAAGGCATTTGTTAAAGTTTCCTTTAAATTGTGAAGTTCAACATTTGTTAAGACCGAAGTGACATTAAAAAGAAAGTGGCAGGATCAGCAGTTATTAATCACCTAATCCAGGAACTGTGCCACTATTTACAAATATTAAAATTAGTTTTCAGGACACACCTGTTGGGCTGAGATTACCATCCCGTCAAATGGTACAGATTTAGAAAATGAAACAACCATTTTGTTGTATGTGTGTGTTTAATGATTAATAAGTTAGTGATACCAAACTGTACATTACACTGAGTGTATGCCAGAAAGCCCAGGGAAATCAATATTACAATCCATCCATTCATTTAATCCATAGAATTTGTGCAAATGATGCAGCAAGGGATGAGGAATGAAAGGCTTTTATAACAGCTCTCTGTAAACAGCATTAATTACCTCGATCATATATAAATAGACTTGTATTTTTCATAAATTTTCTTGACCAAAGTGATTGACCTGAAACAACTTGATCCCAATTAAGAGTGACGAGAAGGAAGTGAGTAATATTTTTCTGTGGCTGACATGGTCTACTTTGCTTTATCATGAAAATAGGCTGTTCCAGGAAAAAAAAAAAAAAAAAAAAAAAAAGTAATACTCCAAATAAACCTTAGACATTCTCACATCATCCCTATAAAATAACTGGTTAAGAGGGATTAATCCCAGTTTGAACCTGAATCAGAGAAGTTATATGATAAAAGAACATGTTTTATAGCTGCTCAGACCTTTCTGAAGTCATTCCTCCAAAGAATAAAATGCTGGACTGTATAGACACATTAAACCTGAGAAAAATTAATTTTTACCAAGATCCCAAGTGAATTGAATGGGAAGAGAATCAAAGTGCTTTTCTACAATTACAATGTTGCAAAGTATTGCTTAGAGGTTAAAATGAAAAATATTCTAAATGTCTATGTTGTGTAAATACTTTGAGAAATAAAAAGGTAACAAGTGCTTTAAGTAAGACAAACATACTTATTTTTTTTTATATTATAATTTTATCTTTAACAAATTAATGTATCAAGAAGTGTAAATTCTGCATATTTTGTGTCCATAAAAGGTTAAGTAACTCTCATTCATTGGAAATTACCATCTGTTCTGTCCTGCTCCTGCATATTTGCAGTGCTGACATGAAGAACAGAATTTTGTAATCCAACACTAGTAAGAAAGGCATGAGGTATAAACTGATGCTTAAAAAGTATTATATATGCCTTAATAGATGGACGATTGTTATAGCAAATCAAATAGGGTGACAGGTCAACAGTTATATGTACTTACATCTGTAAAAATCCAGTTTTGCCTACCCTCAGACGTGTGTAATGTTTTTAGGTACCAAAGCTTTCTAGGAAAGTCCCAATAGTATCTCTATTTCTGTTACTAGATATGCGTACAGCCACCTAACTTGAAGGCAGCTGCCTCCAATTCCTGCCTAAATCATATAGGACTCAGTGTACAGCTTTGGTACTTCACACACCTCACCTTCAGGATTTCATCTGGCAAGCATACACAGAGCGTGACTAAATTTCACACAAAGACAGTTTATGTTTTGGCGTTTTGGAACAGTCGTGGAAGGAGGAGTCCCATGTTACAAGTCCCAGCTGAAATAAGATATCTCCCCTTCTAGGAGAGTGCTGTAACCATTAGATTATGTGTGTTCTAAGATTGCATTGTAGATTCTTCTACCTAAAAGAATGAATGTGCAGTGAACAGCAGTGTGAATTTACAGTACCTGTGCTACTCCCTGCTAGCTCCCCACACAGGAATTAATTTACACATTTCAGTTTCAGTAAGGTGCCTTTTACAATGGACCTTTACGCTCTGGTTATGTACACACAGCCTTTTCTAACATCTGATCTTGAGCCGTAACTTGCTGACCAACATATTAAACTTTGCATCCCCTTACATCACCCCCAGAGCGAGAGGAAAGCCAGCTAACACTGGTGAACTTGTGATTCCTCTGTCCTTTAGGTTAGAGAGTAGTAGATGAAAAAATTACAAACATATAGAAACACAGGCACGGAAGTTGGTAATTAAGAGGAAGAGAGTTAATAGCTTGTAAAGCCACCCTTTTGGTCTAAGTGGTCACCTGTGGTTTAACCTAAACATTTTGACTTTATACAGAAAAGGACTAAGAGTTTGCTGAGACATTTTCAAAAGCCAGTACTGTACAGTGGAGACGGTTAAGTGTGCAAGTTCTTCTACTTACTTTCGTTACAAAGTCATGCAGAATAATTTAAGTATATTGAAATATAATATTTGAGTCTTGTGGATTTTTTTTTTTTTTTTTTTTTACCTGAGTAAAACTGGGAAAGATCATCATTCTATCATGATATGGCCAAAATGGCAATTTCAATAGAAAAAAAAAAAATCATATCTGAAATCTAGGGCTCAGTAATTTTACAAATCATTAATTTATTTATGAATGTAAGTATAAAAGCCATCTGTTAAGCATTTAGTCTTCTAATACATTTAGACTTCAGAGAATTATATGCTACTGTGAGAAATTAAAATGTTTTAATTATCCCCTTCTGTCTAATCATTGTACTTTCAGTGAACCGTCTAAGAACTTCGGCACCTTTTAGAGCAGGTAAGTGTGAATCTACTTTGATTTTTACAGTGCTGTTATACACTCTCACACAGATAAAGTCAACATTCTGCAAATATAATGAAAATATAAAATATAACTGCATTATGGTGTACAGTTTTGAGACTATTACTATAGAGTAGTTTTTAATTTTGCTCAGATAGTTCACTCACCTGTTATTCAGCCAGTCACGTTTTTACAGTCTCTTGCCTTCCTCCACTTTTCTCATACATTCATATATTTCTTATAGATGCATCTGAAGAATAATGGTCTACAATGGATGCATAGTGTCCTACCCGTCTCAGTTGCCGCTTAACATAATTTAAATAATTAGCATTTAAGACTCCAGTACTTAATGCAGAAACTATGAACACCTTCCTGTTTTACTAGAGTCTGAACACATTTTCTATACTAAAATATGGCAGAAACCCCTGGTGACCTCTGCTATGTGTTCAACAAATCTAAGGGGCCTAATATCTGCTTTAAACTAATTTTTTTATGATAGAGAGGATATATGCTAATTTTCTCATCTGCTTTTCATATACCCACCCTTGTAGGTTAAGTAACCACAGAGAAGTCAGAAATCTGTCTCTTAAAGCTTGTATTGCAGGGTAATTGTAACTTGGTGTGCACTTTGCTTGATGGTAGATGTGGGGTTTTTTGACAATTGAGTAGGGGACTTTGGCAAAATTCTGAGGCAGCTCCATAGGAGGTGATTATTGGGAGTGGCTGCAGGCATGGAAATGATGTGCCTGACCCCAGTGGCATAGCTGGTGGCCTGTGGTGTTTGACAGAAGGTACAGGGACCCTACTGAGGAGTTGTCCTTGTCAGCTTGGACTGAAGGATGTGGATATCTCCCAGTCTGGGTTACAGAGAAAAGGAAAGGAGTCCTGTATCTGTTTTACCTCACGGTCCCTGGAAAATACATGGTTAAGTAAGAACTGTGGTCTTCTGTTCAAATTCAGCTATTTCAGTGCCCATGTCATCCTTTTCTTCCATTGTCAGA
The DNA here is from genome assembly GCF_965140245.1 of Athene noctua. Lineage (NCBI taxonomy): Eukaryota > Metazoa > Chordata > Aves > Strigiformes > Strigidae > Athene > Athene noctua. The sequence continues at coordinate 43,416,301 of NC_134040.1, forward strand.
ATCAATGTGGGATGTGATGGTTTAGGAAATGGCAGAAAATACTGTGGTTAAAATGTTTCTAGACTTCAGTATAGGCTCTGCAACAGATCATAAATGTCATGATCACATATCAAGTATTCTAAAAGAGCAGATTATTTTAAGAAATAATATCAGATCATGTATTTGGAGATCAGTGCTTGCCCAGAAGAAAAAAAAACACACTTATGGCTGACCCTCCAAATTCTCGTATGTAAGTGTCATATGAATAATGTTCTTTGCATGGATAATCTCAAGAATGACTCCTGCATTGTAATTTGCTGCCACACAGTAATGCCAAAATTTATTGTTTAAACTGGGACTATTTTTGCAGTGAAGCTGAGTTAGTCCCTATCTCTGTATTGCCGCATCTGGTTCCTGACATCTCTGTGCCTTGACATCCCCCAGAACCGGAGATCTCCAGGGATCCTGGATAAATATGCCTTCTTCGGGGGGTGTGAGGCCAGGGAGGAGGCAGGCCCCCACAGGATCGCACTGCCCTGCACAAGCTCCATCACCTCAGCATGGGGTGGGCAGGGAAAGTTCACCTTGGTTGCAGTAGGCACTGTAACACACTGCCAGCGTTGAGGGCAGGAGTTGGAAAGCATTTGGCACCTACCAGGGCATAAGCATTCATCACCCTGAGGTAATGGAGTACGTAACCCCTCCCTCCTCCTCCTCCTTGGAAGTTTGACTTAAATATTTTAGAAGTGGGGAGCCTGCAGACAGGAAGATGAATGTGTACAGAAAGTCTGAACAGAGTGGTAGCACTGGTCCTATGCTCTGTGTTACTGGTCCACTCCTTGTGTGACAGTGTTGTACCCATCTGCACCCATGGTTCCCGTTACTGGGAATTCTGCAAATCTGTTGAAGTGGCCAACAAAGACAAATTAAGGGAGAGGAGAATTTTGCCCACAGCTATGGAAGAAGAGAGTTACGTCTTGTTGTTTTAGCTCTGTGGGAAGCCACAGTGGTACATACGGCATGTTAATGTTAGGGTGTTTTATTGTATCACTCTCTCATGCTGTGTTCATTTGTAGGGACAACATGACTTCCATAATATTTATTTTAGGGTCATTTTATTACTTTAATAATGCAGATTTAGATTGTAATTAAAGCCTGTATGATTTGTTTTAATAGCTTGCAGCTTCATTCAACATATGTTTTGATATTATAAAACTGTTTCAATAGACAATGAATTCATTTGTCCCTTTTACTTATTAAAATGCATGTGTACTTCATCAGGTTTATTCTTTGTGAATTTTATGAGTGTGGAATTAAATAATAAAGTCACATACAGACATATGCCAAATTTGGGGCTTGATTGATTATGACTGCCCTTGTGAAAGAAAGAACTGAGAAAACAAGTAATCGTAATTGTATTTAATATTAGAATAATAACATTTTGCATATTTAAACACATTTTAGGAATTATTCCACTACTGAGTCATATAGAATTGTTAAAATAGATTGCTGACTAGAATAAATTTATATGGTGGTATGGATTTAATGCTTTTTTTTCTTAATACTCCTATAGATGCAGTTATTCCCTTTAAAGCTGCACCTTTCAATTCAGTTTGGTTATTCCTTTTCTCATTGTTTTTTAAGTGCCATTCTCTGTCTTCTGGCATAACCTTTACTGTCCTTTAGCACACTTTATACAATGGAATGGTTTTACTTCCCTTTCATTAATTTCCAGTATTTTCTGACAATGAGCTTATGTTGTCTACATCATCTGCTACAAAGATTATTTTCACTTCCAGTTCCTTTAAACTGTTTCTCTTGTAATAGAACCCAGACCCATGAGGTGTTGAACATTTCTGATGAGGAATCAGTTACCTTCAACATTATGTGACTGCAAAGTGTACTCCTAAGCAGCTGAAACAATATTTGGTGAGGATTTCCTAGACTTTATTGTGACACCTAAATATCATACACCAAGCCAAAGCCCCCTTAAGCAAATTTGTTTTCCATCTATATTTTACAAGGACAAGAACTGGAAAAGCATTGAACTAACAGGTTTTTCATTTCCTCTCCCTCTCTGTCTGTCTTCCCCATGTTTTTTTTTGTTTGTTTGGTGTTTTGTTTTTTTTTTCCCATTAGAGAGAGAATGAAGGAATAATGTCTTGTTCCTATTTTGTTTTAGAACTGGTCATTCTAGCATACTCTTGTATCCAAACATGAACAGCATCAGTGGTAGCCACCAACTACTTTTCTTGCTCTGGAACATCTCACGTATCAAAAAGTCTCATGAGATAATGAGGTAATTGTCTTTATCTCCAAAACTGAGAGTGTAGATATTTGGAAGCTATTATCTGCTTATTGGTTGAAAGTCCTAGATCAAATGATCTTGAATTTTGGGATTGGTAAAATCAGAATCCAACTTTGAGTCTCATACAGTCAGTGCTTTTTCGTCTATCACTTATGCTGCCCCACAAATTCCCCTTGTATATTACTAAGAAACTAAAAGTCTTTCTATGGCATTTTGTTTTCATGTCATGGTAGACAAATTGATAAATTGTTAAATGCATTAGAACTGTGTAAAAAAAAAAAAAAGTTACCATTAACATACAGTTTAAATCTTCAGATGTTTAACTGCAGTCTTCTAAGAATAATCAGGTTATCCCCATACACAGACACATTTATTTTTCAAGTTATTCTCAAAATTATCTTAAATATACTGTCCTTGTTTGCCAACACATGCATGTGTTTTTCTAACAAGAGGTACCAGTTCTGAAGCACCTTAAACAAGGTTTAAAGTTAGTATGACTAATAGTTTTCTGAGTCAGGGCCTGAACTGTTACTGATCAGAGATGTTCAATGCTATTAATCTATTTAACTATTTAAATAACTTAAGAGTTGGAGGGAAAAATAGTCCCCCCAAATCTGAAGGTAGATGTGATATAACCAATCAGAAAAAAAGAGTGAGAAGGTGAAGTGTTTCACCAATCACAGAGGTCTGGCAATAGAAAACTTCATTGGAGGAACTTCTGCGTTCCCTGGGAAGTGTGGGGTTCAGTATGATCATTGGTATGGTAAAAATTAAATATTCTCCTCCATTTACTTTTAAGATGGATTAGAAATAGGTTATGAAAAAGTATTTTCTGATATGGTCGCCTATGATAAGAAGCAAGTGGATTCAGTAACCCAGAGACCTTTCTGATTTCTGTGTTTCTAAGGAGGGAATGTGTTGCAGAACCAAACATCCTGCTTCCTTGTGCAGCTCTTCACTAGGTTTGACTTGAAAAAAAAGTGAAAAGGAGCCTTTATTTGTTTTGCCGCTGGATTTGTTGAAGTCTAGGAAGATGGTGGGGTTAAATCACTAATGGCCTTAGAAGTGCTGTTTAGTTTAGAAGGTAAGTGGCTGCTGTTGGGGCATTCAGTTTTGAGGAAAGGGCTAATTTGTAAGACAGTCTTTTCCAAAATCTGTGTTGGAGTCTCAGCTTCTTTGGATACATCTCATATCTAACTGTGTCACTTGTTGCTGCTTCACCAGCTAGAGGTGTCATAATGATATAAAATAAACCCCTTGGGGTGGTTTTGTTTTTGGTTTGTTTGTTGGTGTTTTTGTGTTTGGTTTTATTTTTTTTTTTTCCCCCAAAAGCAAGACTGAGGAACAGTTTGAGCCACTGGCTATCAGTCAGAATGGTTACTGTGCTAATGAAAATTTGGAATGTCATTGCAAACTGGAGTGCTTGGCAGAAGCAGGAATTTCTCTGTGCTGTTTATGAGGTATATAAAAAGGTCAGTGTTACTTTATAGATTTTTAGCCTTAGCAGTATTTTCTTTTTTTATGATTTGCTTTTCTTGTTTTCTAACAGCCATGATTTTTTGTTCTGGGTATGGAATGTAGCTTTTTTGATTGGTTGGTGTGGTGTTGGAAAATACACTGTTTCTAAATTCCAGACACGCTTTGACTGTATTATTAAGAAAACATTGCTCCTGGAATAATAAATGGTGAGGCTATTTTAAGCAGTTGTCTTACTTTTTCTAAATCTGCAAAAGAAAGAATCAGAACAATTAAAGAACTATCGAGGCTGGGTTTCTTTTGTTTTAACAGGCAGGTCATCAGTTGGCCTATTGGCAAAACTCTATTCATTGTAATGGACCTACATGAATTTCCAGAAGTTGCAGATTTCGACAGTAACTGCTTAAGTGTTTAAAAATCCTTGACTCCTCTTCTGGCGCTGCCAGCATTACCAGTTACAGAATCATTTTTGTGATGCTAACCTGCCCCTCTATAAATAAAGGGAACAAAATTATTTTTTTTAGGCTACTGGACAATGACATTGGCCAGCATGATCCAGCATAAGATAGCAAAGTAAAACTTTGGATGTGCTAGAAGTATACTGAGCCCTATATCAAATACACCTTGTTTGTTCCTCAATTGAAATACAGATGTTTTAAGGGCAATATTATGTTGGGAAGGGGGTGATATCTCCAGTTTGAAACCATTGAAATCTTGGAGTTTGGGCTCATACATTTATCTTCTTCATGATTATTTAGAAGGGAAAAAACCCTATTCCTGAGGTGCCATTTTACACCACCAGGTGCTTAGATTTTGTGAGGCATTGATAGACTCTGAAACACAGAGCTATGTATATGCTGTCAAGTACAGACAAAGAGCTGCCAAGTGTTGGTGGTTTCATAACATCACATTCTTTTCTGTTCTGATTCCCCTAAAGAAATCTACCTACTCTCGTTTTCCTAGCAACTTTTTTTCTAGGTGCAGTACTGAACGTTCAGGAGCACAATTAAACCCCATTGATTTAAATGACATCTTATTATTTTAATAGTCCAGTGACTGTGCTCCCCCTGTGTGGCCTATAGTACATAGGTATAGCACGGTAATAGCAGCTGTGAAAACAGTCTGCCTTCCCTATGTTTAGATACCTATCTGTGGCTAGGGAGCAACAGAGGAAGTCAAAACTCCAAGAATATAACGAGGGTAGAGAATGTAGAGTCGGCGCATTTCTTCCAAATCTTGCTAAGTAAAGCAGTTTGAAGATTTGTCCTTTTGTCCTGCCAAATTTACCAATCTGAACTTTCTCAGATTATGTGTGCTTAATCTCATTCTTTCAAAGACAGGCCCCTCCAGTGCTGTGAGATTGTGGCTCAGGACTTAAATTTCCCACAAAAGTTCGTGCCATTTAGCCCATTCAGAGGCATAGGTAGCTAGGTTAAATACGAAGCACAATGCTCGTTCCTCAAGAAATATATTGAGTTCTAATGTCTGTTTGTGAATTACCTCTTGAATGTGTAGTAGGTACAGAAAACTATTTTCAGACTTAATTTAGGAGATGTCATACACCTGATTCAGTAGATGATAGGAGATTTGGTAGAAAGTGACCAAGTTAATCAAGTTAATCAAGGTTTGAGAAAAATAAAGTGTGGATTCTCTTTATGGTGATAATGTACCCTTTCCAGAACAACTGCTTCTGGAAAAAAGGCTTTCCTTTTGTTTTCCCCCAATTATTTTCGGCTTTTTGAGACAAGTGATCAGTCTGGAAAAACTACAAAGCTGAGCACAACTTTGGCAACCAGGTGTACAGATGTATTTGAAAGGACATAATTTATTTATGCCGAGATTTTGGCGCCTTTTATAAATCAGGCATTGGAGAAACGCCTTAAAATCATCCTCTGGTCTTGAGACTAAGAACTGTGTGGCAGAGACATCCTTGTGGGATTTCAGTTGTCTGATGTGAATGTTAAATAACGTGTCAGCAGACCTCTCTGCTTTAGAGAGGAGCTGTTGTCAGTACCTGCCTGGAGATGAATGAGCAGATCATCCAGACATTTCGGCATCTGTCATCTCTTGGGACTGTTACAGCATGTTTGCATTTACTGTTCTAGCCCTTTGAAAGTAGCTACTGCTGTTCTTTAATTCACAGCCTATTTATTGCTAGGGGAAGTTATGTATTCTCTTTTCATTTATTTTAATTTGTTTACTTTATGGTATTAGAAACAGTAGCGAGGCCTATAAAACAAGCTTAGGTAAACACCACAGCAGGCTGGTGAGCTGTTTTAAGGACCCAGTTTTCTTCCATAAATTGTAAATAGCTACTCAAACTACAGAATTTTTTCATGGTTTACATTATTTTCTCTTTTAGATGCAGATACCGTTCAAATCACTGTCACCTTTGCAGTTGGACCTATCACCTATGCCGTTAGACTAGATGATCATTGCAGGTCCCTTCCAACTGGATTATTCTATTCTGTCTTCTCTCCCAGGTGGAGGCATTCCTTCTCTTGACTGACTCTTTTGCTCCCAAGTTATGAGCTTGATCATCAGTCACTTTAGTCTTCCCATCATCAACTTCTTACTACAATAATGTCTTGAAACCCTGACTGGGATAAAGTCCTTCTGTGGTAAAGAGAAAAATAGAGGAGGGGCCAATGTTTGATCACTGGAGCAGAAAAAATAAATCAGAAATTAATTGGATTGCACATCTTAGAGGAGAACCTCTATGGAATTATAATTCTTCCAGTCCCATCTACTGGTGTCTTCACTGGTGCTATCCATTTGCCTTACCTTCTTCTACCTCTCTACTCTGTTAATATTGTGTTTCTTCTATAGTTAAAGTAGTTTTGTAACTTCCCTATATTTAAAGAAGTATCTATTTACTAAACAGCTTCTTGGTCATCTGTTACCTTTTAATATAATTCCAAATTCTTGTTGCAGTTTCATAGTTTGGTAATTATTATTTCAAATATTTTCCAAGCTCCACAATCTTTTGTCTTTGTTTTTAAAACAAACCAACCAACAAAGAAATCCAGACAAAACACACAGAAAACAACCCAAACCCTTTTACTTCACCAAACAGACCTGTTGAGGGAAATATGACTATGTAAGCCAGAGAATAAATGACCAAAAGCTTTTCTGTTTTACCTTGCTGATGAGATAAAAAAAAACCCCAAACCATTTTCAAGCCATAGGGATTGGATTCTTACTAGGGCAATCTAACTGTATTTTTTTGGTGCTTGTTCACTGATTTTTAGCATCTAGGTACTACTTTTCAATAGCTAGGTATTTCCCATGTCCTTATCACCATAAGATGATATGGAAATACTTTAAAGGTGACTACATTGAGAACATGGTAAGGTAAATAAACTGATGGTATTTCCTTCATGTAGTAAAAATTACAGCAGCACAATGTCTTGGAGAACACTGGCTGAGTAACTCTAGAATGACCTCAACATTTAATTAGTAGTCTGAGCTGGTACTTAGAGGGGTAACAGCACAAAAAGGGTTGTCCTAGCCTAAAATGGAAGGGTGTCTGCTGCACCATTCTAGAAAAGATGCAAGGGGCTGAACCCATTATTTTGTCACTGGGTTTTGAAAATCAGTCTATTTATGGGTATGGATTGCTCTGAGTTGTTAGCCGCATAAATTATGGCATTTTTTGTCCAGATAGAAGAAAAGGCCGCTGAAGTTGTTTTGAACACATAGATCTGCAAGTGTTTGCAAGATTTACATTCTTTTTCATCTCTTTGTCATCCCCCTGATGTCTACCTTGTTCTTGTCCTTGTATGCTACCATGAAAACTGCTATGTTAGCACATAGCATGACATATATAGCACATAACACAAACTTTCAGCAGATGAAGCAATCAGCAACATCTTTACTCCCTGCAACCATACTAGCCAAGGCTCCATTTGGCTCGTTATGTCCAATTCGGTATTCCCTTATCCCCTTGTTATTTGTGTTTTAAAAACACAGAAGCTGATTTTAGAAACACTAAAGCCAATGAGAACTGCATGAGCACCGCACCTCTGGGAATCCAGCCCACATCCCTTTTGTTTTGAGTATAGGATGGATCCTAAATGAGAAACCTTTTGTATTTTGGAAACTAAGAAGGAGCTGAAGCAAATTTCTTCATACTTGGCAAAAACAGAATTGCTCTTGATGGAGACCAAGCATGGAAAGTTCTAGTCTGAGAGGATTATTTTCGTCAAAGTTATGACAAGTCTGAACATAGAGTTTTGTGTAGAAATCCCTCTCATTTTACTGTCTACAGTGACAGTAAAATACATTTATGCAACAAATAAAATATGAGAAGTTAGATTTATATTCACGAAACAATTACTAGTAAGCAAAAACCAAAACCAGATTAGCATAATGATGTTTTTGTCAAGCGTAACAGTTTTGGTTTGGCCCAAATACACAGATACAGATTTGGACTTTCTGTCACCAGTTGCCCAACATTTGTTTTCATTTAGATCTATGTTTTTGTGCGTGTGCATATTGACAAAAGGGATTTGACTCCAAGAAGAACAGAGGTATGATCCAAATCCCAACACAAATCCTTCCATTGACTTCACTGGGAGTTGGATCAGCACCTTAGTGAGAATGTTCAAAAGAGAGTGTCCAGAGTTAAACTATCAGTTCTTCATCCAGCTCTCGTTGAAATCAATTAAATCTTTCCATTAACTTCAATTACTCTTGGATCTAGCTTTAAAACACAAATTTTGTGTAATGGGACATATGGAGGCTATTCTATTAAGTGTATTTTGAACAGACAAGGGCAAGAGAATTTAAGGACAGAGGACTGAAAGCCAATATTAACTCAATACAAACTATTAGAGGTTAGAAAAATGCAAAATTAGTTACTTATAAAAGGACATGATTGTTAAAATAATCAGAAGTCTTCATTCTCTTTAAACCATCTTTAGAGTTTAAAAAGAATTGAACTGTGGCTGCCTCTCTGGTTCTGGTTCAGACATCAGTTAAGCAATGCAACTTAAGTGTATGCGTAACTCCTTTCTTAAGGAGGGGTGGAATTAAACACATGCTTTAGTGATTTCCTGACCTGGGGCTTTTATTTTCCTTCTGTGAATATTAGTGAAAGTACCTTTTTGTTCGTAAGAACACTCATGAAAAGCACATTTTGAGCCCCTGGCTCAGATTTGCTTAATCTAATCAAGGAAGAGAAAGTCACATGATGTATATTAGGTAACCAGTTGCACAATTTGTGGGTGACCATTAAATCATTTCAGATAGCAAAAAATGTAATAACTTTCAGTATGCTTTCAGATAGTTCATAAGCATAATAGAGAGCTGTTCTCTAGTTCTGCATGTTCTCTCCGTGAGGAACAGTGCAAGATAGGGAATATATTTTTGCTAGGAAATAGAAACACCTGAAAGAAACTTCAGATTAACTGTTTTCTCATAAAACAAAACCAAACCATAATTTTCTCCAAATGTGGAAAGAGCTTCCATTGTCTGCATTGCTCAGAGGTTTTCTGATTGTAAATAAATATATCCAGGCTAAACAGACTTGCAAAAAGTTGTGCTTGAAGTACACCTGTGGAAATTACAAAAGAACTAATAACCCTCCCAGACACCTGCAGGTGCCTTTCAAATATTACCAATTTTATTTATGCAAACTCAGATGAGTACAGGATTTGTGTTAAAAAGTGCCTATTTGTGAAACGCCTTTGAGAACACATGGGAAAGCATTTTTTATATTAACGTACATATTCCATATGTTTTACTTAGACAAACTTTTAAGCAAAGATTTCTGGGTCAAATGACCTCATTTCTTATTTGTAAATTAAGATATCTAATCTGGCTCAGTGTCTTTTAATCATATGATGTAAATCAAATAAAATCATCTGTTGCTCAGGCTTACAATTACAGGGAGTTTTCAACTTAACAGTTAAACATGAACTCTGGTCAGAACAGGGCCGTAATGGAGCAGAGACACTACAGAAGAGTGCTCTGAGCCCCGGAACACAGCACCATGAGATTACTCATTTTTCATTCTTCTAAAGGATGTTCTTAGCTCAGTTTAGTTCAACTGGCTATAGCTGATGCCAACCTGGCATCCAGAAGCCATAAACACCCTGAAAAGAGGGTAGCTCCAGGAGTTGTTAACTGGCGCAAGTGTGTCTGTGCATCTGTCACAGAAGGGTTCTCTTTGTTATTGCAGAAGGGTGCTCTGTAGGGTGAAGCAGCTGTGTCTTACCCCACGTATCTCTCCAGCACAATGCCCACATCCCTGTTCCCCGCACCTTTGTGCTACTGCAGAATGATGTAAAAGGGAAAGTCCACATTAGCAGTCTCTGAACTGTCAGCTCTGATCTCATGTTTGCTGGGACGTTTCATCCAGCCAAGCAGGGGAGTTAATGCAAAAGCTAATGCTAAGGTGGTAGGTAGAATAGACTAAGGACGCAGAGAGGCAAAAAGGGTATTGATTTCCATTTTTTCTCTTCCACCTAAAATCCTGCCTACAAAATATGTGAACTTCTCCAGCCTACTCCTACCCACATGTGAGCAGAGAAGAATGCTTTCTTTATTCCCTGTTCAGCAAAAGTCAGTTCATCCACTGTTTTGGAAAGAGGATCTTGTAGTCTGCTTGAAGCAGAGAGTAGGGTACCTCCTTTTACTGTGAGGCAGCCTTGAGTGCACTTGACAATTTCTTACTCCAGCAGTGGGATGGCAGCTACTGGGACCAGCTGTGGTTACTGAATTGAGTATGTTTATTGAAAGGCCTGGTTAGATGTGAAGCCCATGGTACACAGGGTCTACTGGAGACCATTCTGTAGTTTTTCTTCTACTCAATCCAGTATTTTTTTTTCCAAGGTCTGCAACTTCACATTAGTCTGTTGCAGCTACTGGGGATATTCAGTAGGTATTTCTCTGTCTTGGTTGAGAAAGACTAATCTTCAGTTAATCCCTATTGAGGATGAGGTGGTTTTTGAAGATTTACAGCCAGCCATTAGAAAATAGCAGGCATTGAGACATAGTGGACTTCCTGATCCTGGGCCATTCTTTTCAACTGCTCACAAACCAGACATATTTACATCCTTGCCTGTTGGGAAACAAAAGTTCTATATGGAGCCTACACATTTTACTTTACATTCCTCTTTGATCATTTTAACATGTACCCTCTTAAACAGTGTCACTGGGTTTGATACCATAGTCTATAAGGAGTCTGGAACCAGACACAACTATGTTTGGTCCTTTGTCAAAAGAGCTGGGTACTACTGCTCTATAAAATGCATAAAAAATACTTGCATGCAAGACTGGCCTTGGGCTAGACTCCCTCAGGAGCTAAGGGGATTGCAAATCTTAACACACAGGTACTGTGTGCATTTCTTTGATCTTCTGCAACATGCGTCTCCCTCTGGATGGAGTATGAGGGAGAGGACACGCACTGTTACAGTGTGCTCCCATACTAGTTGATGCAGGCAGAGGCAACGATGTTGAACATGGACAGACTAGCTAAAAAGTTGTAGTGAACTGAACCCAGCAGAGAGAAATTTCATTTATGCTAATTCATGAAGGATTAAGATAGGATCCTGTCTCTTTAAAGTGGAAGAGAGACACATCATGATTTGAGACTAGAGGAAGTTCTGGTATACCTTCACTAAAGTGCCTCTCTCTGACCCTAAAAAATGCAGACCTGTATTATCCAGTGGATAGAACAAGGACCAGGTTGAGGTAACTCCTGCCAGCCTTGGAAATTAAACCAGATTCCATCCGAAAATATTCATCTGGGGCAGAAATAAAAGCTATTCCTGGGAAACAGGGTTTTATGGCCAGAACTATGCACTTTTTAAAACTAAATAAAGACACATTGTTTCAGAATTACAGTGACTGAGCAAAGGTCATCTACAGTAGACTACTTTGTCATCTCCTTCAATAGACAGAGGATAACTAATCATTTACCCTCCCCCTTCAGTTTGAAAGTTTGCTTTTGACCCAGTTTGGGTTTGATGCCAGGTTTTGTTGACGTTGCTGAGTTCAGTGAACCAGCATTTATCTCATCTCTCTGTACATCTCATAGCACAACTGAAGTATAATGTAGCACCAATGTCATGACACAGATGTCTGAAAGATACTAAAATACATGATATCTTTTGTGTTTGATTTAGCAGGCTATGATACCACTGATGCGGGACGGATTTGATTTCTCTGTGACCAGTTTACTTAGCCCTCTATAACAGCAAAGTATCAAAAAAAGGCACGCAGATAAGGAATGTGAATATGTTGGGTCAAGCATCTCTAAGGGACAAATCCTTCGAGCATGTGAACTTGATTGCTTATTTGTACCAGCTATAGACCTCACCTTGTGTATGCCCATTCTAGTTTGTAAATTTTAAAGTGCATAATAAATAATTCACTTTCAGGCATAACCTGTCTTCATGTGCTCTGTTGTTTATTTTGCAACAGTAAGTGGATATTTTGTGCCCCCAGCTGTGCAATAGTCTCTAAAATTTTTCTCCATTTATTTTCTGTTTCTATTTGTAGTCATTAAGATCATGGGGTTTTTGTTCTCTGCTTTTGCTAGATTCAGTATGCTGAGTGTGGAATACTCTGTGCAGAGGAAAATTCTTTTCCTTGAAGCATGAAGTGAGCACTAGAAGTGACCTCTGTAATTTACATGCCTATGAAATAAAACAAAAGAAAAGCATGCTTTTCCTTCATTTAGTGGAGGAAGCTACAGTTTTGACTTAATCTCCAGTCCAGAGAATTACTCTTCTTGGGGGATGCGCCATTGTTTGTGATTTATGCTTCCAATTCCCATTAGTGACTGGCTATGTGTGTGAGGGATTCCTTTTCTTTAGTAAAAATACAGAAGAGTTTAATTGTTTCAATTATGTACTTGGGCTTGGGTTTAAAGAAAACAGAAGAGAAAACCTTTTAGAAATGCTGCAATTTCAGTTCTCTGTATTACTCTGTTTATCAATATATTATAAGAAGGAAAAAGTGAAACATCAGGAGCTGAAACTGTGCAGACAACTGAGGCCCAGATGCTTTCATGTCTGACAGGTAAATCTCATGGCTTTCATTAAGAGCCTGGCTTATCCTCATTTAAAAAAGAAAGCTGAAGATGTGGATCAAAGTTATGTAATTCATCTGATGTTCTTTTGTGTTGGGTTGTTTTTTTTTTTTTTTTTAGTTTCTCTGCATTCTGTGGTATGTAGCTACGATTGATGTTTTCAGTGGGAAATGTTACAAGTATGTCCATGCATACTGAAACTTTCGGTGTTTATTCCTTATGAATGTACCTACTTTGAATTTGTGGATTTTTTTCATACTGATTGTATGTGGTGGTGCTAATTTGAAGTCTAAGATTCCACCAGCTCCCTAAGATCTGAATACTGTCAAAGGAAACCACTCCCTGACAGAAGGTCAACAAATAAAATCTGAGTTCTAATGAAATGTGTTAATATTCAATAGCATAAAAAAAGAATTAGTTTACTTTAAGAAGCAAATACTGTGAAAAAGAGTTGACAAAACAGAAAATGCAGAATACAATGAGCAAGACTCACAAACTTTCTTGAAATAATAAGTCCCCTGTAGCCACTGCAGATATACATACATATAACCAGTTATTGAGATCGACATAAATAGCTGATGTGGATGTGGTGATGAAAGCAAGAGAGATCAATAACAAGCCACGATCCCATTATGGAAGTCATGGATTCTGCATAATGTTCAAGCACATCTGTCACCCAAAGAATGAAAGCTAATTTAAGTCATTAAGCAGAAGCTAGCATCCTTGATAATGGCAGCGCTACTTTGCTTCCCAGGATAATTATTAAGCTGACCAAAGTGTTTCTTGGATTTGATGGTCTGCTTAAGATATAAACATACAAGGGTTTCTGCAATTCATAAATGGAGTGTTATCCAGCTTCTGCAGTACTCAGCCACCAACATTGCCAGGAACACTCATATCAATTTATTTATGATAATCATGAGAACCACCAAGGACTGCATGGATGGCTCTCCCTGCAATACGTGACTATGGTGTGGTGCTTCCACAAAGCTAAACTCAATGCAATTATGTGAACAGCGTTATGCATTCTTGTGGGGTTTTCTTCTTGTTTCTTATAAAACTACCTCTTGATCAGTGTCAGCTTTCCATAGTGTTTTCCATAATGGACTTTTGTCTGACTTTTGTCTTTAAAGTTATTATTAGCTTTGAATTTTTCAAATTGCTTAGATGTCCTTGTTCTTCTCTCTGAGGGCTCACAGAGGCAGTTGGTCAATCCTGGAGGTGTTGCACGTGACTTCTGTGTATTGCCATGTTGTCTGTCAAATACATTTTGGTGAGTAGGGAATATGCAACTCGCAGTCAGGGCTATGTGCATTTTCCTCAAATGTACTAATGGCGCTTAATGGAGGGGGGGAGGGGGGGGGAGGGGAACGACAACACGACACACAGATACACAAACAGCAAAGCTACTGTGTGACTAAGCAGAAGGGCATTGAGAAAGTCCAGCTTGCTTCCTTGGGTTGCTCTGCAATGTGACATCATTGGCAAGGAGGCGATTTTGAAGAAATTGCTGGTTATGATGGTTAACAGACCAAGTTTTGCCTTCAGAAAACAAATGCATGCTTTCTGAGGACAGGAGAACAAAGGAGAGGGAAAAAGCTATGCTTTCAATGCTCTCATTTATTCCTAACCTTATTATGAAGGTCTATTCAGTACAGCTCCACTTGCAGAAAGAATCATGGCATGTGTTTGAGATGGTCACGAGGAACTGAGGATGCTGGCAAGCCAGGTGCTGATTCCTAAGCAATGCTGTCTGTAGTGGCAGGTAAAAATGCAATTTTATTTTATTGTGAAATACCACAACTTAGACAGAAAGTTTAAGAAAAGCAACTCTCCGTGACCATGAGGTCATGGATCTTGGCCCCTTTTTCACCTCAGTGCTCTCTGACCCTGATTTAGTTTTATGACGTTTTTTTTTTTTTTTTCTCAGAAGGTGATAACTCTGTGAGGAAGAATAACATAAACCATTAGGATTTTTCCTAGCAGGGGCAGAAATGTGTATAATGGCATGTCCTGCATTGTGGTCTGTTACTGATGGTTTCATTGGAAGTTTTTATTGGAAAAGCTATGTAGGCGAAATAAAAACTCCAGCAAACAGCTTGCCTAATACTTTAACTGTAAAGCATAAAGAGAACAAGTCTTTGACTAGTAAAACGTTTCTGAATTCTCACAAGGTGTGTTTTGTTTGTAATCTTAGGGTCTAGAATGACCAGATCATCAAGTCTTGTACTTAACACCCCCCATCTCAGCAAAATAGACTTCTAGTCTAGGACGGATTTTTTTTTTTTTTTTTTTATGAACAGTTTATAATCCATATCCAAATAAGGATTTAAAAAGGAAGTGCTGACACAAATTTAGAACAGAATCCAATCAAAATGTTGTATGACTTCTGTCTGGAGTGCAGAAAACTGCATAAGGTCACAACCCTCATTCTTACCCCCCCACCACAGAAAAAAAATTGTCTTAGTGGGGTGTACATGGATTTTTGTGGTGACAAAGCTGAAGACGAAATAATTGAATTTGGCCTCTAATAACAGCAATGCAAATGTGTTCATGTGGTTTCCAGCCTTTTCTTGTATAAAAGTGACATGATACTAGATTCTGGAGAGTAAGAAATAGTTTTGTCACACAGAATGTTAGGGAGAAAAATAAGATTTTATGAGTTAGGTTTGAATGAGTGACAGATGCAGGGAGAAAAACGATTTATTTAATGTCATCTGCACTTTAAAAACCATAGAATTTGGGATGTGTCTCCTTGCTGATTTTTCAAGCAAACACAATCTGTAGCAATGGTGCTGTGTGGCAGGAAATTATCTGAAATAATGAACTGGACAAGTACGCTAAAACTGATACTCTTCTCATCATCATCCAACGTATGAAACCTTCCAAAAAATTCTAATTACAGTATACTCTGTCCAAATTATTTTACTACTTGCCAGGAACAGCTTTGAAATATTTGGCAGTCTTCTACCAAGAGAAAATGAAACAAAAAGAGAATGAAGTGGAACAGAATAAAGTAATACCACTACCCCCTTGAAAAATATAAAGTTCAGGGGGTTAGCCCTTTCATGAAGAGCTGATAACTCTATAATTCATACTAAGTAACTAATCAGAAATAATTTATCAGAGATAAACAAAATGGACTCAGCTAAAAAGCCTTCCAAACTTAAAGGTGTTTCGTGTTAGAACAGCTGCTTGAATACTCTGATATTCACAAGGTGTGTTGATATTAAACATTAAATAATGTATCTTTCTATTCATTTACCTTGGTGCACAGCTATGATCCATGAAATAACGTACAAAAATGTCACTGACTAAGCCAATTCTAAATTAAGGTATCATGAATAACTAGAGTTTTAAAATAGTTCCACAAACTTACTTCAGAGCTCCAGGTAACAAGGACCATAGTCCTTGTCTTGTCACACAAACAGTGAGTTAAATTGACTTTTCATCTGGGACTAGCTCACAAATATCTAAAATCCAATTCTTTTTTCAATTTCTTTTTTGTTTCTTGTGTACACACAAGCAAAGTACAGTGTATTGTTTTGCCTTCACCTATATATTTGTGAGATTGGAGTAGCATAAACAGTATGTGTGAGATATGTCTAAGTGTTGTGAGGAGGTTTTCATTTCAATTCACAAAGTGTAACCTGAGCAGAAAGACACTAAAATACAGCTAATAGTTCTGTTTAATTGGATTCAAGGCTCTATTTGGTGTAACCGTTCTTTTTAATATAATTAAGTATGCTCAAAGTAATTTTTGGGCTTTCATACCTATTAAGCCCTTTATGGTGTGTTTGGGAGGTATTTTTGACCATAGCATGAAAGATCAAAGTTGTTCTTTGAAGTGATGAGCAGTGACGAGTGGTGTTCCTCAGGGGTTGGTGTTGGGACCGGCACTGTTTAGCATCTTTGTTGGTGACATGGACAGTAGGATTGAGTGCACCCCTCAACAAGTTTGCCAACAACACCAAGCTGTGAGGTGCAGTTGACACTCTGGAGGGAAGGGATGTCATCCAGAAGGACCTGGACAGGCTGCAGAGGTGGGCCTGTGAGAACCTCATGAAGTTCAACAATGCCAAGTGCAAGGTCCTGCACAGGGGTTGAGGCAATCCCAAGCACAAGTACAGGCTGGGCCATGAGTGCATTGATAGCAGCCCTGCAGAGAAGGACTTGGGGGTACTGGTGGATGAAAAACTGAATATGGAACAGAAATGCATGCTCATAGCCCAGAAAGCCAACTGTATTCTGGACTGCATCAAGAGAAGTGTGGCCAGCAAGTCAAGGGAGGGGATTCTCCCCCTCTACTCTGCTCTTCTGAGAACCCAACTGGAGTACTGAATCCAGCTCTGGGGTCGCCAGTGTAAGAAAGACATGGACCTGTTGGTGTGGGTCCAGGGGAGGCCATGAAGATGATCAGGGGGCTGGAGAACCTTCTTTATGAAGACAGGCTGAGAGTTGGGGTTGTTCAGCCTGGACAAGAGAAGGCGCCAGGGAGACCTTATAGCGGCCTCCCAGTACTGAAAAGGGCTACAGGAAAGGTGGGGAGGGACTCTGCATCAGGGAGTGGAGTGGAGTGATAGGACAAGGGGTGATGGTTTTAAACTGAAAAAGGGGAGATTTAGATGAGATATGAGTAAGAAATTCTTCCCTGTGAGGGTGGTGAGACACTGGCACAGGTTTCCCAGAGCAGCTGTGGCTGCCCCCTCCCTGGCAGTGTTCCAGGCCGGGTTGGACGGGGCTTGGAGCAACCTGGGCTGGGGGAAGGTGTCCCCGCCCGTGGCAGGGGGTTGGAACTAGATGGTCTTTAAGGTCCCTTCCGATAAGATAAGGTGATTTTGACTTCAGACATCATTACTTCTTATGATTCTTGCTTACTAAACAAAATTCACAGGAGGTTTGAGCTGCAGAGATACATTTCAGTCATCCAGGTGGATCCCCTGCCTGAACTATGCCGCCTTGGCCACAGTCCTACTGTGTCTCCCATTTCCTCCAACACCTCTTCCCTTGTCAGGGCTGACAGCAGGAAACACAACACGTTTCTAGATCTGGCACACGTGTGCCAGTGAGGACACTCCTCCAAGAGGAGGGAGCAGTGCTGGCTGTGGTTAGCTCCCTCCACCTTTGCAGCTCTCAAGGGAGGTGAGAGAGGGCCAGAAACTGATTAGAGGACCCAGGTCAGAGATTTTTGAACTCTGAATTTGGCAGGCAAGTGGAGGAGGAATGGATTTTACAGTATTGTGTTTTAAGATGCATTTATTCATAACTATGAAAGCTGCAGACATATTGTGTTACTGCATCAGGATCTTAAGCAGATGTTTAGATTTCACAGAAAAGGGCGTATGGAGAAATTTTCAGTTTTCCTTTAATTTTAAAAAACCTGATTGTTACCTTTGGTTTTACACACTAATGCCTACAGGGAGAAAGTCTAATTCATTACATCGGTTTGCTTGAATATAAAGATTTTTTTTTTTTCTGATTAGGCTAAGTAAATCAAGGTAAATATGTAGTCTCCTGCTATAACACTGGAGCCAGCACACGTCATTTGCAAGGAGCCTTGAAAGGAAACTGTGTAGGAATCGCTTAGGGTAAGATTTCTGAGTTTTCTGTAATGTGATCATAATTTAACAGAAGGATTATGTAACTGGTCAGTTTATTCTTTTCATAGTTGCTTGGACTATCTCTCATTTCCTTTTGCATTTACATAGCAGACCTGTTGGTGAAGCCAGATCAATTGGTATGTGGAAAAGCTGTATTGTAAGGAAGGAATAATGATAGTTTTCTATTCATATGATTTATTAGTTTGGGTTTTTTTTGGGTTTTTTTTTGTTTTTTTATTTTAAATAGAAAGGCCATACTAATGATGGCGTTTGATGCAAACCACTAGAAATGGTTCTGTGAGTCAGTGAGCTCTGCCAGTCTCCACACTGTAATCTGTTTTCCAAAGAATATGCACAGGGAGCATCTACCTGCATGTTTTAGTTCAGCTCAGGAGTGCTCTTTTGAAGAGAATCTCCCAGTTGTCCCCATTTACCTTGCTTTGATATGCATTGGCAAGTGATCTTGGAGCAGATGAACTGGATTCCTTTCAGATGAAACTATGCTGTAAGACACACTCCAGCATTGCGGCTAATGCACTCCAGCTGCTATAGGGCTTTCAGGCCATAGGACCTGACTGGTCCAAAGGTTAACAAACAAGCAGTCAAAAAAAAAAAAAAAAATCAGAAATCTCCACAGTCCTGCCCCTCAGATGTTTAATGTGGAGACTATAGGTCCTCAGCAGCAAATTTTCACCCTTAAAAAAATCTTCCTGTTGGTCTGTAGTGCATTATAATATAGTTGTGTGTGCTTATCCTTAGTAACAATTGCTTTTTGAGGGTTCTAGCTTCAACTTCTGAGATTAAGTATTTGTACTCAGACTTTGGGATCTGTATTGCCATTTTTTCTAATGTGTCTTGGTATGATTAAGAAGCTTGAAGCTATCTTAAAGAAGAAAATCCTTCTTAAGGAAAATCCCTTAAGTTTATCAATGTCTATTTTGCCACTGGTTTTCAAGATACAGGAAAGAAACCTGTAGAAAAATATGAAATTTACTCTGTTCTCCATTACATATTTACCTGATAGTTTTCTGTAGAATCTGATTTGAGATATGTATGTACATCTTTGTTAGAGGTCAAAGACAAAAACTTCAAACACTGGAACAGTGTTTCCAGACATTGAGAAATTCTAAGTATAAATCTGAATCTCTCCCTTGGTCTCATATCTAATAGAAGCAGAACAAACATTCTCCACTTACATGGGCCAGTTCAGGTTTCCTCACCTGTCAATTAAAGGAGCTCTTCCAGCTTCTAGGAGTTCTTTCCTGAAATACTGTTTCAGGTGAAGAGACACATACACATTCATTACTTGTATGTAGAGATTATTGGGTTCTTCTGAACTTCTGCTGTTGACTATGCTTTTGATTGACATTGTGAAAAGCATTGGGGCAGTAGATCTGAACTAGTGATCCAAGTGGTAGGTATTCACAAAAATGTTGGTAAGTTGTGACTAGGTCTTCATAGAGGAACTTAAACTCTCTCTGCCTGATCATCATAAACAAACAGATACATTCTGCTTGCTAAATCTTCCAGTATCTGCAAATACATAGGTCATAAAATCACTGAGAATCTATTTTCCTTGGTTAAGCAGGTATTCAATGAGTAACATCCCTGTTTCTATGACTGTTCCCTCTACAGTCAAGTATTGTCAGCCACTTTGAGAACTGTATATACAGGAGGAAATCCTAACTGGGTTGGATTCCACCAAACTCCCTGGATTGTTTTACGTAGTGAAACACGCTGATATGTGTGAAGCTGGGATACATCGCACACACACATTAGCCAATGCATAATGGTATAGAAAAATAATACAAATCTGGCAAAATGTTAGGATAAGTATGCTCTATGGAAGAGGCATTTTTGCTGCTGCTGTTTGATATGACCTGTATGGTTTCCAGTAGCTACATATATAGTATATACATAGTTGGTTACTGCATCCAACACTGCTGTTTTTCTACTGACTGCTTGCATCCACTAGCCTGATATTTGTTTTATTACTTCTGTTGTCACTTTATTTATTATGCTTTTATATAGCTTTATAGATGTTCACAGCACTTTATAAAACATAGAATTAGACAACCTTGTTGCCACAAAGTGCTTGCAATCAAACCTCTGATCTTACACTGAACTGTTATCCAGTGCACAGTCCCATTCAACTTAATGAGATGCCACACAGGAATAGGAGTCTGCACAAGCAGATCCTGCTGTAAGGTCTGGGCTTAATACACTGACGACTTTATGCTGATCCAGAGGCTGTGTGGGTGAGCATCCAGGCAAAAATGTGTGTCCTTACATCTTGGCCTGTATCACAGGTGTAATCTCTGCCATTCATGTCACAGTGCAAAGGAATCTGCTTTCTCTAGTTAGAACAGCTGTTAATCTTTCTGAAATAAAATATGGCACCTACTTCCATGTCTGCATGAACCATATTGGCCTCCTTTTACTGGAGTCAAGTAATGAGAAAACATTCAGGACTATAACTTAAATCGGTTGAGAACTGGGATCTCTTAAAATATTTTTTAATTTTCTCTTCATTCTGGCACCAAGGCAAATGCATAGGTGAGTCCAAGAAAAACATGAAATATCAAAATATTATTTAACATAAGTCATGCAGGTCCCAAATTCCCAACAAGATACATCAGACGTAATAGCACTTTGTATCCTTACAATGGAAAATAGCAAGAGTTGTAAAGCTGAGATTATCCTAAATAAGGATTATTCAAGTTTTTTAGACCTCTATTCACAGAGGAACTTGTGGAGTCTCATTGCTTCTGAAAGTAAGTGCATTGTATTTTAGTAGTTTAAATATGGAATTAGGAGTCTCACAGCAGGTATCTGAGACTTACAATTTTTTGTGTTTAAAATTTGCCAGTTACAATTTTGGAATAGTGCTGTGACTTCTTTTGTTCAAATTCTGTTCTAATACGGTTAAAAAATCTGCACTTCTAGTCATGGGAATAATTTGGTTTTAGTGAGTGTTTGGCTTGAGTTGTTACTGATGGAGTTTTATGTATAAAAATATAAAGCATGTAGTTTATTATAAATGTAAAGTCCAAATGATTTAAAGCCTGTGTCTAAAATGTGATTTAGGACTTTTTGATTCCTTACCAACTCTGAGATGGTTTGGCAGGTAGTCAAGTCTCTGATTAAAATTTGAGCAATTCATGTTCTTTTAGCCTATACCTCTCTGCCTATGTCCTAGTGAGCATAGAAAGACCAGTAAAGGTAAGAAACTGTTAGTTGAGGTCTTGTCCTCAGCCCTCCTGAAGGGAGAAAATGGAATAAGAGAAGGCATCCCACAGTTCATCTCCAGAGGAGGTTGTTTTTTTGCAAGCTTTTTAAACGGTGAAACAAGAGGACAGTCTTGATGACCCAGCTGTCCGTACTGGGGTAGCTGCTGGAATTCACTGCAACACCTTCTGTGTCCATTTATTTTGGTTTCCTCCCAAAGGGAGTTCATCCCTGGTGCTGTCTCCCTGTGTGGGAGACCATGTCTCCCAGACAAGAGAGTCTTTGAGATTTGTGTCACATAGAGACCATTTGATTAACCAAACATGACGGAAGAAATAGGCGTGATACTGAACAGTGGGTACTGCAGAACCACATAATGGAGAACTACATTCTGACCTGCGTCTAGACCATGGATTGTAGTTGTATATATGCTTCAGTTTCAGGTGTTTTATAGGCACTTAGCCTGTGCTTTGTTATGTTCTGTTACTTCCTAGTATTTGTAATTTTTAAGAAAGTAAAGAATTTAGTTTTCTTCACTGAGACCATCAGCTAGGATTTCTTATGAAAGTGTTGATTTCACACATAAGAAACCAAAAGAATGATCCTCATATTATTAGAAAAAACCCTCTTCATTTTCTGACAATTGTGATATTTTGTGTAGGGGGACAAAAAGGCAAAAGCCTCATCATTTCAGAGCTTAAGCCTATCTCTAGCAATTCACCTGTCTAGAGAGTGGGTTAATTCATATTTGTCTAACATGGGGTTGTTTGCATTTAGTACTGGATAGTGTGAGAGACAGCATGCTGAAAACTTTACTTGAGTTTTAGTCCATCACAATACTTTAGACAGACCCAAAGAAGCCAACAAACATCACATGAAAACATGTGCCAAGAATGTCACTAATATATTTGGATATGTAATTGCCCAGTTTCTTGTTTTCTCTTGTCAAGCTCCCTGTACCAGCAGGAGTTTTAAATAGCAGAATTTTAGAATTCAGTTTATTTATGTGAAAATTCCGCAGGTTGGGGAGAAATTTGGTGTAGTTGCAGAACTTGGTGTAGTTACAGAATTCCTATATCAGTGGAAATACATGGTTTGAGTCTAGAAGGACAGCTTGAATCTAACTTTATGTAGAAAAAGTAATGCTTCAGGAAAGATAGAGGAAAGAGAAAGGGAAACAACTGACATGCCAGTTTCTTGTGAAACCTATAAAAATAATTCATTCTCAGATAGCATTTAAAATACTACTCTTAAACTTCTGTAAGTGGGTCCTTGGCTTTATGCTAGCTGGGGCCAGGATAGATAGATGCATTTTAATGCCCGATACATTTTATCACCTGATATCTAAAAGGTAATATTTATCCTATTTTTAGATGGGTTTTGTTTGCTTAATATCTCTGAAGATATGATCATATAATACTGATTGTACTGTATGCCAGAGTTGTGGAATCATTCCCAGTCATTTTCTTACATCTTTTTCATACGCCGATTCCTATTTGGAAGAGAAATGTCCCCAGATTTATAAATGTCTAGCCCTGAAAATGTTTATCGACTGCATGTAATCTCCATTTTTATCCTGCAAAGGATAAGTAGAAATCCTTTGGGTGTGTGTTGTGTGTTAATGCTTTGGGCTATTGCTTAGCACGTCAGAATAGTTCCTCACTCATTTTCTCTAGCCAATTACTTGTAGATCTTTGCAGATTTTAGTGCTAAAAAAAGCCTGCAAAATTGTAAACATGTTCAGTCATGTGAGAATATATCAATCTAGTACATCTTGGAAATGCAAACCATATTTTGAAGGAAAATGATAAATGAGAAGACAGTATGAAGCTAAACCTAAGACTGCTTGAGGCCTGCTTAGCCCTTTCTTGGCAAAGAGTTAAATCCTTTCTTCTGCTGCTCCACATCTAGGGTGCCAACTTGCATGGGTGATGTGAATACTTCTTTCCCATGTTGCATATTCCTCCTATAGGTTGGCATTCTTTTTAGAGAAAATCAGCAGAACTAAAAGGGGTGAGGGAGAGTTACTTGTTTGCTTTCTGGTGGCAAGGTAGGACTTCCATGTGTGTCTGCCCAATTTGAGGAATGAGTGCTTGGGCAAGGAAGGGTGGAAAAAATACTAAGAAAAATTCACATGGCATGGGGAACATTTTAGGCCTTTGCCCCTGGAAAAGTTATAGTATGTATCATATAGTGTCTCCTCACTTACTCTCTCTTTCTTTCTCTCTGAATATCTCCACTTCAGTTTCTTTGCTCATTTTACTATTAGGCACATTTATAGGAAACAGAATTTATGGTCTCCTTCTGCTAATAAATGTTAAGGAATATGCCTTAAAATGGAGAATACACAGCAGGAGATGATGAACTCTTAATAAACAAATATCCTGTTTTCATGCAAATATTCTTAGTAACACAAACAAAACAAAGCAAAGAATGAAATGGAGCCAAAGTGTTATACAAGTTGTGGTGTAATTAAATAGGAGGGATTTCAGAATTTTCCAGAGGCCAAGAGGAGTTTCAAGTTATCCTTCAGACTTTTCCAACTTGTTCCTTCACATGGTTTGATCCCATAACGTTGGATGGAGGGTTGGAAAAGGATAATTGGAAGAATGACAAAGTAACCTGAGAACTCTGCAAAATTTTCAGTGCCTGTCTTGTTCCATATCTTCTCCTCAATGAGACTCTGACCTTAGAACTTGGCAGATTATATTGCTTGAGGGTTTTGGAGCTTTTAAAAAGTTTCTAAGGTCATGTTGTTGTCCTCATTCTGGTGAAACTACCATCTTCCTCCATAAGCATGATATTATCTGCAAAAGGTATTAGTCCTTGTTAATTGGCATTAAAATTATGTCTAACATTTATCCATATTAATGTGCTGGAATAAAATGTAAAAGTTTTACTGATGGTGTAATTGTGGCATAAAGACTGGGGAGTGATTAATGAGAAAGGAAAATCTAGATCATATGGTTATCTGGATGCAACAGATACTATGTCTGAATATGGCCAAATACTTCCTATATCTACCAGCCAAGGGGACAGCTGTAATTACAAGAGAGGGATCTCTGACTTGGAAAGAGTGAATAAAGAGTTGGGAGTCAAAATGGACAATAACTGATTGCTACCTTCTGGACTACTGCTGTGGCCAAAGGAGCTGATATGATCTGTACACAAATAAGCAAAGGATTCTCAAGGCACATTTTATTTGGTTTTCATGCAGTGGCTATTGGGCTTTAGTTTGTCCAAGTATCAAGAATTCAGGTCGGATGGTCAAAAGCTGATCAGAAAATAAATGTCAGGATCTAGGAGGGATTAGGATGTTTTACATTTATGTTTACATTTTTTAGTCTGACTATAAGAAGCTTAATGAGTACTTCAGTCATTGCTGATGCATACTTACAAGGTGAATAAAACTAGAAAACTGGGATCACAAACCTAATCAGCGAAAGCTGTCGGAAGATCCAATGACCACAGGTTGTGACCTGGATAAATTTAGGTTATAAAGAAAATTTCACATTTTTAGTTTTTGTTGGAGCAATTTTCTAAGGGTTATTGTGGAGTCTGTCACACTGCTAATTTTTACATCATAATTGTGCACTTTTACAAAAGAGGAGCAAAATACATTCATCCAAAGTGCATTTTTTTTCTCTTTGATTCAGCTGCACCAGAGCAAATTAGTGTCAGTTTTTGTACATTTCGGATCAACTAAGTCTCGACCCAGACTTTGGGCCTAAATTCATATCTGAACTTTTGTGGATAGACCATATCTTGCTCATGAATCAAACCAAAGCCTAGTTCATGAAAATGCTTGAATTTCACAAACAGTCATTTATATAGCCAAAATTTGCAGCTGGCTCCAAACCTTCTATTGTGTTGAAACAATATCTGGCTTCAGCTATCTTTAAATTTGGGGGAAGTCTGGAGTTGAACTTCACAGCTTGGGAGCTTCTGTTTTTTCTTTGTTGCACTCATGGGATTGCAGGCATGTACCATGTGTACTGTTGTATAAATGCCACATGGTTCTGACTTTGACAATGGATGAGGGTTTCTATCTGCTGAAATGATATGACACACATATCAGTTTATTTCAGAAATGTTCATACTATCCTTGGAAAGAGTATGGGACAGATGTAACTCACCGACGATTCTATATCATTACAACATCATCTTTTTTCTTCCTTTTACTAGCTTTCAATTACATTTAGAGAGGGAAATGTCTCTAAAAATAATAATTTGTTGGACAATACTGTGATGGGCACATCACCTAGAACAGCTTAGCGGTGTAGTCCCTGGGAAGTGTAAGTGGAGCAGGGCTGTTCAGAGGCTTGAAGATGAGGTACAAACTCAAATGCTCTGGAGCATGCTGGTTACAAGAGGTGGAAATTCAATGAACAGCCTTCCTGACAGATGCATGCACAGTTTCTTTGCCCTTGCTTGGGCACTCTTCTGAAATTTGTCACATTTGTAATATTGAGAATAAATCATTGCTTGACTTCCCTTCATTGTTCATCTCAAGAAAAGAGTTAAGAATAATACAGGCTGGCTGACCTGGACCAACAAGTCCAGGTCCCTAAAACTCAAATCGAAATATGTAGTAGATGATTAGTTTAGATGGCTTAAATAACATCTATTGAGTAGGCCCCTTTGCTGAAGGTACCATAGCCTCACAATGAGCATCAGACCCCACAGTAGAAGGCAGAATGTCACAGCTTCATGGTAACTGCTATTTCCTTGGTGTCTACTTATCATTTAACTGACACGTAGCCAATATTTGCTCGATTAGCCTACTGATAAGCTTTTTAGGCTGAGTTCTTGAAGATTGACACTTCCAAAAATTGCTTAGTGTTAAACCATCAGGTACCAATGGTTATTAAAAAACTTCTCGGAAACATTACTTTGATGATTTCCAACTTATAAAAGTACACTGACCTCAAAAGTTTCAAGGCAGGATAACTTGGGAGAAGGTTCATTTTGCAATCTATGCCTTAAATAATTTTATACTTTTCATTTAAATTCTGATTAAAAATTTTCATGCTAGCAGGCTTCCTTGCTTTTAAAATCTATAAAATCTATTTAATCTTTTAAATTAATTTATTTTCTTGCAGAATATACAATATATATCATGATATATTTCATGAATGTATTCTTGACATTTTATTTTCTCATGGTGTATGTTATTTATGTATATTGATTTGTAGTATATAATCTTGCTTGAAGGATCAATATTGTTTCCTATGTGGTATGAGAAGATAGTGGATTTTAATTGCCAGATAAAACAGTACATCTAGCAGTAAAATGTTGCCATATAGCACATTCAACTTCGCTGTCTTCCCTATTAGACTGGAAAATATTTTAATGACTTCAGTTTTTTAAATACTGCCAGGACAACTATGGGCGTTGCATGCTTTCAAAAATTCAAATAAAACACATAATTTCAAGTTAACCCAAATTTTAGTCTTATAAACATTTGATTAAGAATGAGTAAAACCTTATACAAGAATAAAAAAATAAATATAAAGCATCTGTTACACAGTTTATGTAACATGATCTGTAGTATATTTAATTTCTGTTCTGTGTAGAGGTTTGTATAAAATTGTATGGTCTGATTTAAAGGGACATTATGCACTTTAAAACACCTAGTTTTGCAGCAATGCAAGTAACATCCCAATGTTTCTGTATTATTGTATTATCAGAGCTTGTGTTGTAAGTGTTGGGTGACAAGGATTTTTTTTTTTTTTTTTTTTTACTGCAATGTCTTCCCACAGTTCTCTGTCATTTAGTATTTGGCTTGTTTTTGTGGAGGAAGAACGCTGCCATTGGCTTTTATGTCCTGCTTTCTCTGTCAGCGTCTTCTAACCTTTATTTGAGCTGCTGTGTGGAACACTAGGTTGCTAGATATCTAGAGAGATTTTTAAATGCACACAGTGGAATTAGGTAGTCAACTTCTGCTGAGTCTTAACAGTGACCGAATGCTTCTTTGAACTTTTGTAAATCATTCCTCAAACACTGGCCTTTTGCAGTAGCAGTAAAACATCATCTAAAATGCTACATCCACTTTCTCCAAACTTCTCTACAAGACTTCTAAAAAGTTTTTTTAAATTTTGGATCAGCAACATAAGTGGATTGAAATTTCCTGAAGTTAAACTTTATGAACTTTTGTATTTGTATTGGAAAAGATGCACTTGTTATTTGTTTGCTATCCTTTAAAAATGTATTTATCTTCTGCTAACCTGGAAAGATATTCCAGAATACTTTATCGAAATAGAAAATGTTAAATTTGGTCCCCAGAATAGGCATTCCAGTGTCATTTTTGTGTGACAGCTTTTGTCATTTGGTATAATGGCTTCTGGACCTATGCTTGGAACCCAAGACTGATCTCATTGTCAACGACGGAAAATGTACATAACTGTCTTGAAAAGAGATGAAGATTTAAACCGGCCTTTTGGTGAAAAGCTGCCTGGTTTTGAGATCATTATTTTTTCAGGGTTGTGAGGTATTCTGCTAGAATTTAATTTCTGTTTAGGGAATCTGTAATAATCTTGTTGTTTTGCTTGATCTGCTTTCTCGAAGAGTTGTTATACTGGCTCTCCAGAGCCCATTCAAATGTTTTTAGCACTACTTGTTCAAGATTTGGCTTGTTAAGATGATGGTCCTGCATGATTGCAAGGCCTATAAGGGCTAATGTTCAGGAATACTGAACAGTTTGAATAGGTTTAGATTCAGTGTGTCTGATACCTGCTGCTTTCTTCATCCTGCTTACTGAATACCTTGAAAAAGTTCCCTATTATTTGAAAACTTATTGATATGACATTGCTGTTTGCTGAATGGTTTGCTACTGGCACGGTCACCCCAATATCCTCTGCACCAAGTCTTGATTGATACTGAATATGTTTGGAGAAAGAAAAGAAAACACACATGCAGATATAAATATCCTAAATAATTGGAGCCTTGTATTCTGTTTTTTTAGTATTAATACTTGTGCCCTCAAACACACTAAAGCTTTTTTACAATCCATGCTTTTATTTATTATTCCTGTTAGCCCCTGACTTCGTTTCACCTCTCCAGAATGAACACAGTTGTTAATCATTTGAGTAATTGTACTTCCTTCCTCACTGATATTTTCAGTAAGATTTTTGGCACCAAATTAAATTTTCTTATTCTCACTTTGGAGGCTCGCTTTGTTTCTTTGTTTCTCTTGTCGAAGAAAACATCTTCCTTTGCTCCCTATACCAACCTGGACTATACATTTAATATATTTTCTTTCTGGGGCTTTTCCAGATTGACACTTATCTTCCTCTCCTTTGAAAAATTTTTCTTCAAAGCTCATCTGTAATACCTGTATGAAAACACTGAATATGAGGCACAGATGCAAGGAGCAAGCATTTACTTACCTATTTTGAGTTATTCAGAAAAATACAAATCTTTGTGTCATATTTGTACACTGTAACAAAATGTACAAATTTTTATATATTTTGATGTACAAATGCATATATTATATGCATTTATATAATTGTTTTTTTAATACTGATTGTTGTTGTGAGCTGCTGTGTGTGTTAAAGAGGATATAGGACTAGAAGAGAGAAAGTCAATAAGGAGCCTTTCTGTGAAAAATGTTTAAATAGATACAACTCTGCAGATGATTTAGGAAGAAAAAGGACAACAGTCTGTAAACTGAAAAATGTGATGGAGAAGAGAGCAGAAGAGGTAATGGCTGCTTGTTGTCTCTTCTAATATAAGAACTAGGGCTTTAAATGCAACTGGTCAACAGCAGGCTCAAAACCAACCGAAGGGAGTAACTTCACATAAAGGAGCACTCAGGTCTGGGACACTATGGATGCTTAAAATTGACTTGGTTTCTGAAAGTAATTAAGTAAACCCACTGAAGAAAAAGGAAAGACATTGGATTTGGGTCAGTAAGATCCTGTTTCCCGTATCATTGGAGATTGTGAGAGTGCACTGGGAAAAATATTGCTTCATGCTTCCCTAGATACCTGCTCATCGCATCAAGAGGAGACAAGATAGAAGTAAGTATTAGTCTCACCTGGTTTGTGCATTTCCCAGAGAAATTTAATTCTCTCGCTAGCTCTGCTGCAGAATTTTAAAATATTCAAGTGGCTTAAGCCCAACTTTGCCAATAGGCACTAATTTACGATATCTAATTCCTGTTGCGTGAAAGGTAGATGTCTTAATCAACCTTATGGTTTATGCTGCTTCTATTGTTGGTGGAGACACCTCTGAAGACATCTCCACATATCATGGAGTAAGTTAAACGGTAAATTTGCCTCTAATGACAAACTGATTTGGCAGTCTGCAGCTCCGTTCCTCCCCCTGAAGGGATGTATCAACATTTTGTTGCCTTCCCTTCTCTGCTCCCACACATGTTTCCATTGGGTGATTTCCCCTGCCTGCTGTATTTGTTTCCATTCTTGGTATTTAGCCAAGCAGGCCCAGTTGCACTCCTGACTCCCCTTACAAAATGTCTTTGCTTCTCAGTCTCTAGCTGGTCTCCATCCTCACGCTTCCAGACTCTGCATCCAGTCACAGCTTCCCTCCTTCAGATTTAAGCCAAAGTGTCACAGAGGATAAAAAGTGTCATTACAAGTTCTCTTATACTTTAATTGCAGGAAATGTTTTGCTCAACTGCATGTTACAGTGAGCTGAGAATAGGAGGAGTCTTCAGGGAAATTTTCAGTTCAATTCGAACTTCCAGTTTGTGCTGGGCTTGCCTAAAGCGTCTTTTTTTTTCTTGATAGGAGTCTGGGTGGGCCAAATATAGGCAGATTTTTACAGGTGTAGTTGAAAGACTATCCTTGACACAGAACAATTTCCCTGCCTAATCCCAGGCTTTGTTTCACAATCAAATTAATAAGGAAACCTTATTAATATATTATTTTTTCAACAGGAACAAAAATATTATGTTTTCCCTTGTCTGTTCCTTAGAAACAGGTAAATGTTTTTGGCTGGAGCTTCGAGAAGAAGTCTTGCGAAGCAGACCTCCTGCTTTGGGAACCATAAGCCCAAAAGTCATATTTGGCAGAGTCATGAGAGAAACAACTCTCTTGTAGGAAGTACTGAGCTTCTTTAACATTAAGCAGAGTTTCAGGTCTCGTGAGTCTCAGTAGTAGTGTATTACCCAGAGCAATATACTGTCTGAAGAATTTTTTTAATTCTGGGTGTAACTTTGAAATTAGATAGAACTCTAGTAAAGTAGATCTCTATACAACTTTTTTTTGGTTTGTTTTGGTAGGTTCTGCCTTGAAAATATTAATATGACATGAAGGTGTCAGCCATTTGTAATTCTACACACTTTGTCAGCAGGGTGCTTAAAACGCTAAGTCCCAACATTGGTTGCATGCAGAGATTGTGCTGGAGGGTTAATCAGTAGACCAAAATAAAGTCACTAGATTTTTTCTTCTGTTATGAATCATGTCCTTAAGTCAATTAAAAACATCTGTGCATGTCCATTTTCAAATGATTTATAGATGTGCATCCTCTTTCTTCTCAGACATTCCAAGGAATCTTAACCTGGTATATAGATGCTCTAGATTTCTCCATAAGTGGAAAAAAGACTGAATTAAGTAAGTATGGCACATTAATCCCAAGCATTTTATGTGGTACAAGATAATGTGAGACAGTTGTGAAATCATGTGCAACTCTGGTTTAGACTTATAGATGGAGCAGTGGCAAGGCCTTTAGCTGAGGTTACCTGGGTGTGATACAAGAGCTATGGGAGCTTATCAGGAGTTCTACAGAAATCTCTTTTTTTCTGGAGAACTGAAACAAAGTTAATTTCTTGAACCTTAGCATATGTAAAACTGGCAAGAAATTTCTTCAGAAAAGATATATTCCATCAGTTCTGTCCTACTGTTTAACTCTGTTCTGTGATAGAAAGAAACAGATATCCTTTACACAGGACTGGAAATGGCTTAGAGAATGTTCCTGTTTTGAACAGGAGAGAGAAGTCAATCTTTTTTTCATGGGTACACCTGTCATTCCATTTTTTTTTTCTGATAAAAATATTTTTTTAGATGTGGAGAAGCCAAGGAGGGGGATTTTCTAATTGAAACTATTCTTGCAATTTTGTTCTGAGAAGTTAGTTTATCATAAAATTTTCACCTGATTTTTTTTGTTTGATGGAGTTTTGGGGACTTTTAAAAAGTCCTCTGTAGCCTACAGAGTCAAAAATACATGGTTGATTCATGAATCAGCAACTGGTATTTCAGTTACTATCACTGTCTGATACAGTCACAACTTATGTCAAGTATGACAGATTTTTCACTAAGTGAGCAATAGGACAGGAATTATTTCCTTACTTCTCTCCATTGCCTTTCAGTGTGCTGCAGATGAAGAGTCTGGGTGTCTGTTTCAACTTTCTGATCTTTTAGTTTCTTTCTGAGGACAGATTCTGTATGAAATATAAGAATCCCTGTTTTCAATTTAGAGAGGGGAGGAGAATGTGACACCATGCAGTTTCTTTCTCTTTTTGGGAGGGCACAAGATATTTACATGTTTCAGTAGTTTACTGGTCACCAAAACAGGACAATCATATAGATCACAATATAAAGAAAAACTAATTTAGAAAGTTAAGCTCCTGAATCTGGCCATTAAAGTAATTAATCAGGTTGCCAGCAGAACTGTGTACCTGAACTGGTCCATTGATTTAGGTGAAAGTTTTAAGTGTCTATGAAAAACTTCCTAATAATAATAATTGTTACAATCTTTTTTTTTTTTTTTTTTTTAAATACACATTCATTACTTTTTTACTTTTATAATATTTCACTTGTTTTCATTCAGCCTCCCCTGTGTGTCTTTTGACAATATACACATTCTGCAACAGGAATTTATCACTAGGAATACATCCAGAATCACAATCACACTTAAGTCAGGGCTTTTATCCTTAATTTTGTGAGTCATGTGATAGAGTACCTTATGTTTGACTTCACGGAGCTCAGTAAAGCTTGGCCATTAAAACACTGGTTCCGTTGAAAAACATCTGGAGGGAAACCAATAGTCCAATATATTCTGCTAGACTACACTCAGCATATCCGGCCTTCTGGTCTTTCTTTTTGCGTTCTGCCTTGCAAAAACCTGGCTATACTTACAGAAATGTACAAACACAGGAACAAAATGGATGCACTCCATGTTCCTAAAAATGTCATATCTTGGCTATGCTAAAAGTGCATGTATGCTTGCTTGGCCGTAGCAGTGACTGGTTTTTATGTTGCTCTTTATTATACTGATGCTAAAGTTAAAGACTGAAGAGCCCTACAAAGACATCTGGTTCTTTTGCTATTACCTTTGCACACTTTTTCCATATAGTATATTTCTCATGTTTTACTTAGTTGAATTTTAAATAGCTTAAATGGTCAAGTATCTGTAATTTCTTTTGGACCTCTTCAATAGTGTATGAAAGGGCTTGCTTAAGACTAACAAATAATACTATCAAATTAGAGTTTCCTTTTCTGTTCACCATGTTCCAAGTTTTAAGAAGAAACCCCAACTTCTTTTTCCACTGTAGGTCAGCATCCCTCTAAAAAATGATTCTTAAGGGATGTGTGAATATATTAAACAGTAAAGAAGCCATGTAGCATCATCTCAGAGTACTTGTGCAACCTTGGAGAAAGTTAATGATCTGGTATTGTTTATATTTTTTATTTTAAAACAAATCAAACAGTTGATTGTGGTTGTATGGCGGGTTTTTAAGTCCTTAAGAGCAAGAAGAAAATAGCAAATAAAGTTGTTCTTGAGTTGATTCTGTTCAACAGAGTTTCTGATTTTAGATTTGTAGCTGGTGAAAAACATTACATTTAGTCACTAGTTCTGAGAAACAAATATCTGACTAAAAAAAGTGCTTGCTACAGATTTTGTGTTGCACAATATGAAAATGGGGTGGGGGGGAAGTGACAGACTACTGTTTAGTCTTGTATATCACTGTGTGGCACATCATAACTGGAAGATCTTTGGAGATAGTTAAATTTCCTTGCTGATTCACAAAAGCTCACAATTACTCAAAGTTCTGTTTTGGAATGGAAAACCAACCCACCTAATGCCTGGATTTCTTTTTAAAGTTGTTAGTATTTATGTTAATATGTCTCTTATTTATGTGATTAGCTGTAAATATCCAGCCAGCATTAAAGAAGAGTCCTCATTCTGTTCACAGCATCTAGCCTATCTCCTCTGTCCTACAACTTGGATTTGAGCTTTTCCATTCTCTCATAACAGCTCTCAGCATATCAGTATCTTCCCTAAGAAAGGGAAAAAAGAGAGACTTTAACAAAACTTTTAAAACCTTCCATAATGACTTTAAACATTTTTAACTTTACATGGTCTACAGAAAAGTTAGCTAAATACTACAGATCTATCAGTGTGGGATTTGGTCCAGATCCGTCAGGTGTCTCTGACAGAAGAAAGGCTAAAAACAGACATCTTGACTTTGAAGCCAAAAGCAGCTGATGTCTTTTCACGAGTGAGACAAACATTTCTATTCATCTGTGGCATTAGACTCATCCGTATGCATGTGCACGTATATGGGATTACAGGCTCTAGTTCTCTTATAGTGAGTGTTGGTGGGGAGCTGGCAGCAGATTGCTCTCTCTTTCCTGTTTTTTGTGGTCCTGCTTCATCTGCTGCTCCTCAGGCTTCCCTCCTTTCCACCGGGTGTGAGAGACGTGGGAATGAATAGAGGGAAAGTGTCAACATGTGTTTAGTTTTTTAACCAAGCACCAAAATGACAAACTTCATGAAGTTCTCAAGAGCAGCCGGAAACATCAGGACAAAATTAAGTGACATAGAAATAACAAAACTGAAATATAACCCTAATCTGAAGGGAGAACTGTTACTGTTCCCTCTGAATCAGTGACATTTGTGTAGCTGGAGTATAGACTAAATTTGGCCTCTGTACCTTATCAACCTATAAATCTTACGTGTTCACAAATCCAAAATTAGCTGTGGACATTATCCTTTCTTCATTATACTGAGGTTTAAGATAACTGAATTTAAAATTAAAAGTAAAATCTCAGCTGATTTTTTTTTTTCCCCCAAAGGCAGATTCTTTCTTTTAAATCCTAAAGATTCGTTTAATAAATTGTATTATGACTCACTTTCTGTCAAGATCTGAAGCTTGACTCCATAAATAAGCAAATTGATTGTCTTACTTTATAATGGACAGTTAATGGAAAAATATAACCAATCACTGCTGTTCAGTATGGTATATATATATATATATAGGCTTGATAAATATGCTCATATGCATAACCTCCCAGTCAGTTCAGCTACAGTAGACATTCAGGGAGATCTCTGTGTGAAGAGAGGTGACAAATAGACCTGTTTTCAAATCTGATTTAGACAGCTGGGAACTTAGTTCCGATCCTGCACCTTCGATATCAGTAAGGGTTTTGCCACTAACTCTCCAACAGGTAGCAAGAACGATATTGTTTGGTGATGAATTTTTAAAGAAAAATCAGTTCCTATGTGCCACAGCCACTGCTGACACCAATTTAAAGACTCAAAATCAGGCAATGATTTCTGCTAGGTTTTTTCTCTTTTTATCCCTTTGCATTTCCTGATGAGATTATTGCTGCTATAATTTTATCTTCTAATTGGTAGGTACTGTAAAAGAAAACCTTTCTCATCAATGAGAAAATGGCTGTGTCTGAAAGCCCCTGTACAGACCCATAGCTGAAAATTGGACAGTTATGAGGACAATAGAAAATGTGACTTGTTTAGACCATTTATAGATTGAAAATTTCGATCAGCAATAAATTTTGCATACACTAATATGTTAGCATAAAATCTAACTCAATAGTTTTCAACTATATCCAGGATAATCTGTAATTAGTTGTTAATAAACTGGAGACATGGTTATTGCAACATGCACAGAATGACATCCATTCTGTTACAAAACCAAAGATAAATAAAAACGTAATGGGCTCCTACTTCTATCTGTAGTCTGCCTTGAAAAGGCAGGAGATGCAGTGCACAAAACAATAAAGAAAAATCTACTGGAGTAGAAATGTGTTAGTGCATTTTATCAATAATCAGAACAGAAAACCGAGAGAAGCAACATGATGATTACAGTTTGCTCAATGTAAAGTGAGACTTTAATGAAAGATAGTTAAACTATTGTCTGCCATTCAAATTCCTCACCAGCATTCTGCCTTATGCAGTGAGAGCATCTATTAATTACAATGGAATCATTACTAGGTAAAAATTTTAACCATGGCTATGGATGATGCACAACAACTTTCAATGCTGCTCGGGCAGCACAATCACACAAAGAGGACAGCCGTTTATACATGTCATCACAGCGTTCATAGCCTGATTCCTGAACTCTGTGATTAAACACTGCTGAATATCTTCCCTCACTATTCTCTCTCTTGCCTGCTTTTATTTCCTGTGAAGATTTGGACCTCTGTTCTTTGCATCTCCTGCCGTGGCTCAAAATCCTGCTTCTTGGTTCTTTCAACCTGCCATGTCCAATAATCACGCACAGAAAATGCTTATGCAAGCCAGTTGGCTTAGATTTCTGTCTTAAGGGAAGAGTGCATCTGTTTTTTGGATTAAATCATGCTTATAAAGTCGTGCTTATTCATTTGACAGAAAAAAAAATGCATAATTTAAAGCTTTCATTTGGTCTTGTGCTAAAAGATTTCAGAGCCTTAATTCACCCTTGTTTTATCCTTCTAGAGCAATACAAAATTAGAGTTCATTACGGTGATCCAATCTCTCCTTTTGTCTTGATTGGAGACACAGTAAGCTCTTTGCCAGAGATGTCAACTTTTCTGAACAAGCCTTTCAAGGCTTGCAAGCTATCTGTTGTTTTCCCAGTAGGCTAATTGCAGTGGATTAGCGCCCATCAGATGTACCTTAGGGATGAGCCAAAAGCTGAAGTGAAAGGTAAATTGCAATGCCAAAAACTTCCACCTTTACAAGGACTACTGCCTGAGACACAAGGTAAGATACTGGAGGGGAGCAGGGTACAGTTGCAAAGGCGATTCTGTTTTGTGGCAGGCCAACATCCTGAATGTGGAACATGATCTCATGACTAGAGCTGTTGGTTTTTTGGTTGGCTCATTCCAGTAGCATTTGTTATGTGATTAAAATGCAGGCAAAATTCAAAATAAAGCATGGCTCTGAATACAAAATGTTTCATTAGAAAAGCATCAGAATGGAAATATTCTCTTCAGAGAATAAGAAAAAAAGGTTTTATTTTTCTGACCAAAAGAATTAGTAGAAACCATCATTGTTTTTTGATATATTTTTTATTTCTTGACCGAAGTCTGTGATTTCTTTCAGGACAAGTTTGGCTAAAAAAGATTTCTCTCTGATCTCTTCTTCTCAATGAGACTGAAAGGAAGACTTAATGGAGATACCCTCACAACAACTCTTTAAAATTATGTCTGTAGGGATCCTATTCTTTGAAAAGGTAGGTCAGCCATGGTGGGATTTAGCTGTCATTTAGACTGTCTTCATGGTCAACACAGAAAAAAGGAGCATCTATCACACAACTAACCTCTGTTTAAGTTATTCTTTAAAATACATCAAATGTGTAATCTGGAAGCCTTTATTCCCTCTGTTGGCTAACGGGGCAGTTCAGATGACTAAGTCATACAGAGACATGTATACAGTGATATTTGAAGTGAGGTGAGAAGAATCTTGCTTTTAAAGCATTTCGAGGCTTTTGGTTTCAAAAACAAAGTAGAAGAGAAGGTAGAAGTTTAGATTGGCCTCACACTCAGGAAAAGCCAGTGCTGTCTTGTGGCAAGGGTGTGAGAAATCAAAGGTCTTTATATTCTGTGAGTATGTAGAGGCTGAAAAGATCTGTGCTGCTCTGGGGGTGTTGCATCTCTCTGCATTGACTCCAGCAATGAATGGTAACCTGGTTCTTGCAAATGAGAGTGAAAGCTACATTGTGGATAACTGGAAAATGTATTCAAGGTCCTATGTCATATTTCAAATTGAATTTGTGGAATTATTTACTAATTACTAAGAATTAGTCAGAATTATTTAATTATGTTTCATAAACAGCATCTATCAAAAGAGTTGAAGAAAGTTTTTCCACATCCCCTTCAAATGTCTGTAAGGTATTGAATACTGAAGAGACTAAAGGAGGTTTTGAAGGAACAAAAGGACAATTTCCTCTGGTCTGATATATTTGTCTTTAGGAT
Organism: Athene noctua; assembly: GCF_965140245.1. Taxonomy (NCBI): domain Eukaryota; kingdom Metazoa; phylum Chordata; class Aves; order Strigiformes; family Strigidae; genus Athene; species Athene noctua. The sequence continues at coordinate 43,454,095 of NC_134040.1, forward strand.
TGTCAGGTATATTTGTCTTCAGGAAGCAACCTGAAGACTGACAGCATCTTGGTTTGTGTATTGTTTTGATAGCAAACAGATCTGACTGAAACATGTGGTGGTAGGCAGGTATGCACTGGGATTTACGAAATACTCGGTATAAAGTAACTGCACAATGGCAAGTCTTCCACACTGTTGCAGGATCCTGCAGACTGAGGCTTTGATGCTGCAAATTCACTGAACTTTTCCTCTGACAGTCTGGCTCCCACCCCAGTCCCGAGGTCTGTACCTGTCATGGGAAAAGATTCATTAGTCCGTGATGCGCAGTAGCTGTGGGACCCCTTTGTATGGCCTCACAGCATCCTGCCTTGAAGTGCAAGTGCTGCAGCAGTTAAAAGCTGCAAGCTGGGCCTCTGCTATCGTGAATGTTTTATGATGAAAAGAGTGTCTGTTATGTTTTTTGGGCTTGTTTCGGAATCTCAAGGACCTCTTGATTTGGAAATTCCCTCAGTGTCTCTACCTTTTTTTTTTTCCCCCTAGCAATTTTAAACAGTGGTAGTTATAAGGAAAAAAAACGGTGTTCATTGCCTATAAGGTGTATAGAGCCAATCATCATGTTAATTATATGTCACAGAGTAATGAATAATCCCCACTTTTATCACGTGGGGAATAACCTGGGGTTTGTCAGATGGAGCTTTGTGTTTTAAATGAACACCCCGAAACAAAACTTAGCACCATTCCAATTATGTGAAGACAGACTGGTTCAATGCTTTCTTAAGTCTTAAAGCTTTACAGCTGTGGGAACAGCAGTTTGACACACTGTTCTGCAAACACCAGAAGTCTAGGCTAAAATGTAAAGCATACATTTTGTATTGCTGATTGGTTTTGTAGTGTTCATCCATATGCTTCAAGAGTAAAAAAAAAAAACCTTCAGAGCTAAAAAACTGTTATGGTTACAATGTATTATTCTATAATTGTCTAATTTTGCAACTTTGGAGAGTGTTTATGTTCTCAAAATTAATTATTGTGGAGTGTAACTGCTTTTAAAAATGTCATTCCTCTCAAAACTATGTGGTTAGAAATGTATGCCTTGGTGAATATACGCTTCATTATTATTGAATATAAAAGTTTATTGTTCATTACATGGAAAATTGCAGTTGAGGCATTTCACAGCTTCAAGAACGATTATTATTCCTGATTAAATTATGGAAAGATTTTTCATGGGTCAGTAAATTGAAATAATTTTTATTTGAGATGCATTCAGAGAAATATTTATGCAAAAGGTAAGTGAAGTCAATGATTTAAGGGTAAAAATCAGCAGACGAGAAAAAGCAACACAAAAAAGAATTTAAGGCACATTTCTGGAAAATACTTGTTCCTGTAGTGGGGAAAACATGTGCCCTCAAAATTCTGGCTGCAATGTGATTAGTTTTGTATCTTGTTAAAGAGCCTCATTGTAGTGGATCTTAGTGTTAACCCTTTTCCTTTATGCTAACCTATATGCAAGTTAGATTGTGATGTCAGATGCATGTGTATGGAGGGACGTGACAATGCTCTTGCATCATCAGTTACATATGCAGTGGGTAATGGTGTTCAGGCTGATGTGGAGGCCCATGACTGCTTATTCCTCTCTCCAAATCCAGCAGAGAGTTGGAGTCCTTGGTGTCTGGGTTGGTCCACACAGACCTGTGTGCTGGTAGCAGCCCTGAGCCAGCTAATCTGCATATACCCACAGCGAGGATGTGGGCACAGGCTCGGGCAGGGTCCTCCACACTCAGCTGCTGTGTTTGCTGTCTGCTTCCAGTTGTCTTTGTGCTACAGAAAAGAGAACTCTCCATTTCTTAATATGGCCTCAGTGATCTCTGAGCTGTTTTGTACTGTGTCCCAGCCTTACCCGTCTCCTTGTGATGGCTGTTGGCAGCTAGCCGTGTTGTTGGCAGGCGGCAGGACATTTGTTCTTACCGGTGTTGTACTATCTGTGTATGCCTCAGTCTCGGCCTGCTCTGTGTCTTCCCTCTTGGGGAACTGCTGGACCAGAAGACAATTTTCACACTGCTGCCCGCCTCACTTGTCAGAGATGGGAAATGTGCTGCCAGCTCCTCAGTTGAAATGAAATGTCAACTTCAACAAAGCAGATGTGCTTTGGGACTGTAATTGCAGATTGTCACATTGTTGCCTTTGTAGGTACAGAATCATGGAATCATTTTGGTTGGAAAAGACCTTTAAGATCATCAAGTCCAACTGTTATGTCTCACTTTGAAGTAATGATAACTCTTGAGGGCTCAGATCAGGTGGTTCTTATTTTTTTCTTGGCCTACCAAAGCTCTTTACATTTCTGCAATTCCCTAGTTCCCCTAATGTTACCTCCTAACATTGCAACCATTCATTTTCTTGCTTTTCAAAGTAAAAATGTCAGCAGGTGATGATGACCCAGGCTTCCTTGGTGCCACCTTATACTGGATAACGCTAAATACATGGATCAGTGCCTATAGCATTTTCAGTGGGTGATTTATTATTTTGACACTGTTTTGCAGCAACCTGTTCTGATGATGTGGAGTAGAAATCGAATGTCTAAACCCAGTCTTTGCTGAAAAATGCTTGAAATCATGCTCAGTCATCTGCAACCCATGCCATCAAATTGAACTTCCTTAGGAAGAACTGGTTTTACATATAGATGCATAGGGTAGGTAACGTATCCTATACCAACCCAAATAAATTAGAACCTACAGTCTAGAACAACTTCTGCCCAAGGTAAGCTAGTTGGCCGTCTTTGCTACACTGACTTAACTTTTCCTGTTCCATGAATAGGACCTGGCTTGTGTTTCTGGCATATGAAACAAACCTTGGCAGTTTCTTCACTATTGCTGCTCATTTGAGACCAAAATTAATGTTGCTCTGTCCATTTTCTTCGATCCCTAAATGACCTGTAGAATCTGTCTAACTTTTCTTAAGCACAACAGTTTTCCTGCAAAAATGAACAAATTAATAACTTGAATCATCCTGGTGAAGTTTTGTCAATCTTTTTCCTGTTAAATTGCTCCCTGTGAGAAAAAAAAGTAAGTATCAATGGAAATGTAATAATTATGCTTTTGAATATACAGATATGGTTTTGTTTTGCCTCAGTTATTCATGGTTGTTGTATCCAGTCTCAGTTAAATATTTTATGAACCAGAAATATGTAAATGGACAAAGTCTGTTTTATATTTACCACCTAACAGAAGAATGGTGTTCACTAAATGAATATACTTTTGCGTACAAATTTCAGGAGCAAACTGTATAATCAGGGCCTTGTTTGTTTGTTTTGTTTTTTGTTTAATGTGGGTGTACCTTGAAGGAGGTGTGGCACATAAAGAGGCATTATTAGCCCTTAATTTTGGGGAGCTGGATTATATTACTGCTCTGACTCACCTTTTAAAAAACCTGTGATGTACAGAAAGCTAGATGCCTAGGTCAGTAGATGTGGCTTAATTCTTTCCCTTTTCCCCTCTCATGTATATCTACATAAATGATGTTTTAAGACTCAAATTAAAAAAAAAAAAAAAATGCCCCATAAGAACCTTCTCAAAGATCTTGCTCATGCTGTAATCATCTGCAGAAGTCAACAACAAAACCCTGCTATTTTTTTCTGTGCAGTCTGTGGTAAAAGTATGAGACAGTTCACTAACATAATCATCCTGACTCCAGCTCTCTGGAAAGTCTTCAATGTAGCTGTGTCACATTTCTACACTGTCCCATAGGATGTAGCTCTCATGGTTAATTCAGCCTCTTTAAGGCCTCTCAGCAGTTTCTGTTCACCTTGCAAACAATTTGGTACATTTGCTGGTACTCTGCATGTGGGCTGGCAACCACATGCTTAGTGATGCACAATTCCTTTTCACTGTGATTTTCTTCTTACTTGTGCTTCTTGGATAGCCACTGACTCTGGAGCATCCTAAATGGACAAAACTTTCTAGAACAGCAGCAAGGGGAAACATAATTATAACCATTTTAGTATTTATGCTGGCAAATTGGCAACTTGTCACAGTGGATCACATAAGTTTGAATGGAGATGAGACTCATAAATTGCATTTTTTTGGTTTTTTTTCCAAAACACCTTCAAAGTTGATTTTATGATACACACATTAATTAAGCATCATGAGATTTTGGCTGCTGCTGCTTGAATATGGCAGCTTTCCAGAACATGTGAACATGTTCTAGAAATTTCTTTTAAAATTTGTTTGAGCAAGGTCAGGATTTTGTGAGGCCAAAAGCAAATGCAGAGCCTAGATTTAGCTGGCACTGGTACTTCCAGAGAGAAGACACTTCTACAATCCAAATAATCTGTCAGGCAAAGATAAGCCTTCTGCTTAATTTTAATTCTTAAAGAAAAATCTGTGTCCTAACAGATACTGAATTAATGTTTTAAAATCTGTCTTGATGAAAACTTTTACTACACAGATATTTAAAACATAATGATGATTTTCTAGAAAAAAAAATATCTTTGATGAGAGATACTTGTGATACACCCTGAAGCATTTCGAAACATCTGACAGTTAATGGTGAGGAGTTCGATACTTCCACATGCAAGTGCAGCATGCCTGTTTTTGGATAAGAAAAATTTAAATTCTTTACAGGCCACTGAGAAAGCCTGATTGCCCAGTTTGTAGGGATAATGTAAATAAAGTAAAATTAGGTGAGATGAGTCCTTCCTAGAAATCCGTTGCATGAAATTGTCTTCATGTTTTATCTTTCTTTTTCCAAATAAGCAAACCAAGAAATTATTGCTAATATCTTGGAATACTTTCACGTCAGGCTTAGGTATTAAGCACACAGTAATGCTGGCATGTTACCTCTTCCAGTCCATAAACAGAACGAGCACATAAATGTTACTGAACTTTTTGCTGATTTTTCATGCTTATATGTTTTACTTTCCAGATACCTTGGAAAAGCAGTACTCTATACTAAGAAAAATGTTCTGACAATACCTTCAACGTTGTTTGTTATCTCACAGAGATTTGAGCTGTATTTTTCTCTTCCATCACCTTCAGTGTCTCCATCTATCTATGTGAAGTACAGAAGAAAAAAGGACAGGTAACATGGGTTGCAGCATACTGACAGCAACCATTTTGAAATTTCATTCTGTAGAATGGAAAGGTAAATTATGCCACTTTATGAGTTTCTCAAAGCATAAAGTGAGCATTTCAATGGAAAGATGCAGAAAAAAAGCTGAACCCTATTTGAGACTGGATTAATGCTGACCTAGATTAATGCTCTTTGGAAATCCCTTCAGAATATCTCTTTTCTAATTACAGCCTGTTGTCTGAAAACATTTTTGCAGATATGGCTAAGCCTCAAAAACGCTTCCTGACTTCAACTAGTCACCAAACTGTTTTATTGTTTCTGGCCAAGAACATACATACGTCAGGATGGTGCATACATACTGAGTGTGAGAATATTGCAATCTTTTGCATGTAGAAACAAAGCCAGGTATGTCTATCCATCTTGACTCAAGACAAAATGCAACAGTCTTTTTGCTAAGGTACTGTAGTCAAAGATCACTTTTTTTTACCACCATTATATAATCACTCATAAAAGTTGATCCTATCTGCTGGGGAGATTGCCTTTCAGTAAATCTCTTCCTCCATTTATTCTTTATAAAAATAGAGCAGGGAAAATATCTATCCCTGTGTTAGAAGTGTTGGTGAAAAAATTGCAAAATTTGGACTACATCAAGTTTTGGCATGTTTAGCAATGTTATCATAAAAGCCGGCAGAGGAACTCTCTGAGATGTTTTGGCTTACATTTCAACATTTACATAGGAAATACAGGCCATGGACCTCTAATATTTTTAATTGCGCAGGTTGGTACAGGAAAATTTCCTCTCTTACGGATATGCCCAAGTTGGTTTTTTTTAAACAGTAACAGTCAATGCTTTTTTTACTCTTAGCCTAGATGAAACCAAAGACACCACCTACATATGTAAAACTGAACATGCAGATATTTGTTTTCACATTTTTTGCTCATGTGGTCTTTATTTTGTTTTAAATGCCTTCCTGTGAAACCTGAACAGTGGCATAAGGGCATTACTCTGCCACTGTAATGTCCTGAATCCTTCCTGCAGCCTGAGGGCAGCCAGGGATGAAGGAGAGACAATGCACCCTTGTGAGATAGCCATTGCCTTTAGGAGTCATGCACCAATCCAGCAAAAGCCTTCTCAAGTTGGGGATACTGTTATTTCTAAAGACATGGTCTCAGGAGGACTCTGCTTTGACTCGGAAGAAAACATGTAGTCATTTCCAGTAGATTAATGTGGCTGTTCTTTGTTTCTTCTCTGGTGACAGAAACATTTCTGTCTGTTTTTTCAGAGTGGAAGTACTTTACATTTATTTGATCTAATGCAACGTGACCAAAGACTTTTCTATGAAAGATGATTTTTCTTGATGCAATATGGAAAGGGAAATTTCCACACATTTTGCAGCTGAGTGTCACCCTGGAGCTTGGAAGAGGTTTCCACCTTCAGAGACACATTACCCTGTTCTTTCATATAGAGAGACATCCTTAATCATACACTTGATTTGTTTTTATCTAACTGGGTTCATTTTGGATCAAGGGCTCTCAGATGAATGCATAAAGCTTTGTTGTTTGGGCTACATACATTTATTACATGGTGTGTTAGCTCTGTAAGAAGCATCTTTTTTTTTTTTTTTAAAGTTAAAGTTATGAAACATGTTACTGATTTCAAATAAACATGTACTATTGGCCTTTCTTTTCTCCCCCCCCCCCCCCCCCCCCCCAACATTTTAGCCTGTGTTACCAGTGTGATAAATATGTTTCATTCTGAAGTCAACTACATTAGTTATAGTAGAAGGGATAAAGTGGTAACGTAGACACATTGCAGGTGTTTATGTTAGAGGACACAACACTCTTTCTATTATAACTTCACTCCTGGTAGCACCTATGGAGCTCCACTGTGGATGAAATTTATTTTGCTAGTGATCTGTACTGCCTGTCACAGATCTAGGTGACTAATTACTGTGGTTTTGTAGCTACCTGTATATGTATCTGTCCTTCCATTTCTGAGGAGCAACTTTTACATTTGTAATTTGTGTTCACGAATTGAATCTGAATTTAAAAACAAGGGATGTGAAACATAAAGTTGTACACTTGGGTTTTCATATACCAGTTTTGCTTATTTAGCCTTCAAGCCCATAAAGGTAGAATCTTTCTACTTATAAAATGTTTTTTTGATATGAAATTACTACATCAAATGAGTAGATAGTAAACGTATTTTAGTGTCTCAGAAACATTCAGCATAACTGAATTAGACTTTATAGGTAAAGTCAGTTATATACTTGATTTGTCTTGGGAATTGGGGCAATGCGTGAACATTTCCCTTTCTTAGTATTTTCAGTCAATGTGATATCTGCCTCATCATTCTTAACAGTAGTGGTCTCGGGGATACAAATTCAAAGAGGGAAGCAAGTTTAAACAACAAAATACTTTCCCCCCCCAAAATGATTAATCACTGTTATACTTCAGGGATCACAATCTGTTGTCATTTTCTGCATGTTAAAGCAGTTATTGCAATTGATGGCATGCTGTCTTTATAATAGAATCCAAAAGAATTTTAAACCATTCATCTATTTACATATGTTTTAAATTATCCCATGAAATTTAACAGAGGATTGGCAATGTCTCATTTGAGATTGTAAAGGACTTTTATAATAGTTGTACACAATGCGTTTGTGTCCCATGGCTTGTGCACAACTGAAGGTTGATTTACCTGTTAAGACACACACAAAAGTGAATTTGAAGACCGTGTTTACAGTGAGATCCCATGAGGTGTTTGGTGGTAGTGTTTTAATCAGTCAACAGTTGAAGTAAGGACATTTTTTCTGGACCAAGGGGGAACCAAGACATTACCTGTCAGTGGGTACAGCCTTGTAACTGCATCCACAAAGGTGAGTGAGTAAAGCCATAGTTATTTGCCTGTTTATACTTGCCCTAATTATTGACCATCTTACTTTTTCACATCTGAAGCAATTAATTTTTACCACAGAGGTCAGGAAAGGTCAAAACCAAAAGGCTACCCTGGTTCCTTCTGCTAGGCCACCTGGAAATACCAATGAGGAATTATCTTTGGAGGAGTTATCCACAGAGGCATCCCAGGGCAGAAATAAGCAAGGGTATAAGGGTTAGTTTCACACTTCTCAGAGGTAGAAAGTATGATCAAATCTTTACCGATGACCAAATGCCTTCTGACTCTATGCATCAGAACTGACACCTCAGCTCTGAACATGCTTCAATTTAGGAATCAAAGACTTGAGGCTCATTCAAGAGCTCATCTAAGGATGTGGACTTTCTGACTGTTCTAGGTGAAAAGGAGTGGAGAAAGGCTCTAGTTTGAATCTGATATATATGTCATTCAATAGTTTGGAAAAGACTAACTGCAGCCCACTGTATAGATCACCTCCATAGAGTGTTAGTCTCCAAAGTTCAGCTCCCTTCTCTGAGAAGCAGAGTAGTAAGTTTTCCCTCTATCACTGTCCCTCTGCTGTTTTATTGGGAGACATGTTGAGGGTCTTGGGTTTATCTTGGTGCAACATAACAGTCTTCAAACGTTTAAAAGTTTCGTGGGGGCAGGCAAATTACTTCTTGCCCAGCTTTATCTTGAAAACTCACAGAGCTGGTAAATACACGTTGCAGATCAACTGGCACGTATCTGTTTCTGCATGTGTTGGTGCAAATAACTAAATGTTTTCAGATTTGCTGTTCTTACTCCTCTGCTTCTATAAATCATATCATCTGCATGAAAAATACTTCAATCTGCTATATCTGTAATGTGTGTGAGTTTATCAGTACATACTTGTGCATGTATTTGTACAAAATATAAATTATAAATACAAATTTGTGTTTATATTCCAATGTTCCATCTAAGTAACATTTTTTTTAAGCAAAGAAATATATACATCTTTAGATTCCTTTTTAAATCTGCTCACAAAGGTCTACAGTTTGATCCACCCACCCTTTTTTCATTGTGTTTTGTTAAAATAAAAATTTAGATTTTTAGTTTTAGATTTACGTAATACAAGGAAATAGCAGGATCCTCTTTAACTTTTCTGTCTTTAGAAGTAGGAATATTGTCCCTTATGCTATCCATGCTGTTACCAGAGAGATGGGAATCCGTTCCTCATTTTTCTGGGCAGAGGAAGACATGACCTTACCCACTTCTTCTTTTGACAGCTACACATGTAGGAGATATGGTGCGGGAAAAGGTTCTTTTCTGGGGAGGTTAAATTTTGATTCAGTGCCCAAAACTCAGGAGGGTAATTGTTTGAGCTGACTGTAGCATTTGAGTTTGTCAACATCTACATGGATTTTAAAATCTTTTTTTAATGTAGAAATTATGATGCTGTTTAACTCACAATTGTTTGACAATTTTAAGATGATAGTTGCAAACACAGATAAAATTTCAAAACCTATTGTTTTTCATAGCTACAGATCATAAGACCAGCAAGGGTGAGAGGATTGAGGACAGTCTTACAATGTGGAAACTCCCAACAGTATAAAATTGTTCACAAAGATCTTTAAATATGATCCATTTGGAAAAAGGTTAGAAACTTTTCAGAATTTTAATGTTGGTTTTCTTAAATGTGCAAAGACAGAAAAAGTTTTTCGTCAGCAAGCCCCAATCTGATTTTTTCTTTTCAGGGACTATCAGCACTTCTTCAGCTCCCAGGGACCATAAATGCCTCTTATCTTCTGATGCAGGAGCACAACTTCTGTGAAGTTCCTAGATATTGCTGACCTTGAAATTCTCATATTTTGGTATCCTGCTTTTTTAACCTGTGCTTCTTGATTAGCATTTGCTGGGAACACTGAACTTCATCTGGAAGGAACTGCACCAGGGTTACATAGTAGCAGGTTCTATGACAACTGGAGATGATGTAGAATAAGGAACTGTGGCAAGAGGAGAGAAGAAAAGGAATATGTTTGGGGCAAGAGATGAGGTTGTCTTTACATAACTAAAAGTAACTTTTGACTTTTTATGGGTTCAGACAGAGGTTGCAGCATAGGTAGATTCCTAAATTCTTGTAAGAGTTGATTTGCCTAGCTCTGGAGATGCTTATTGCAGGCCTTCAACTCCAATATGTTTCTAGCCAGATTCCATTTATTATCAGCACATTTTGAAGTTTCAAGTAATACTGTGCAGGTTTTATTTCTCACTTTCTATTAGTGAATTCTGTAGAGTTATGAGCTTTTTCATTCTCAGTTTTCCAAAACTTCCAACAGATGTCTTGCCAGCAGCGAAGATGATTAAAGGTTTCTGAAGAAGTAGACTGCCGCTGGAAATCTGAAAGGGATCCCACTGCAGTGCCAAAAATCTCTGGAAAATATGTATGGCCCCCTTCTTACTGGAAATGTGTATAGCCCCTTCTTGAAGAAAATCTTTCACAATAACAACTTCTTCATTGCACTTCTGTGTGCTTTTTCCTGAACCAGCAGAATAGGTGACTGAAATTCCTACAGGTAGAATGAAAAGAAGGTGAAGAAGGATGAGCTTGGGCCTTAGTCTCGGCAAGGTGTTGGATAGCCTCTACAAACATGCTCAAAATATGCATCTAAACCACTGAATGTATTTCCACAGATTCTCTTTCTGTGAGGCTAGTTGGTCTTCAGTTAGGTTTTGGAATACTTCTCTTGAGTATTTCCATCTGGCTAAGAGTTTTCAACAATTTTTTTTTTTTTTTTTTTTTTTTTTCATAATGCAGACTTAATCATTATAATTCATTTCCTTGTCACCTTGAAACTAAATTAATGCAATGCACTCTGCTTGGTATATGAAGCATTGTTTGATTCGTATTTGTCATCAAAGTGTCTACTGAGCTGCAACTGAAAAGTTCAAACACTACACTCATGTATGAATAAGCAAAAGGGTTAGTCTATTTTCAAACAGTATGTTTTGATGACAAAATATCTGTGCTTCAGTTTATTGAAAGGAATTAGTGCAGTTTTGAAAGGGTTATGTGATGTAGTGGCTGGCATTATGAGGAACTGGATTTAGCCCAGGAGATAGTTTCCTGTGCTAGATTTCTCTCAAGTTTTGGGTTCCATGCAGATAAACCCTCCATTTAGCCAGACTGAAATATTCAGATATGTTCTCTTTGTCTTCTTACTTAAGGCAATAGAAATATCTTCAGCAGTATCCAAAAGTTCATAACCTTTCATGACCTTTTTCTTGCTTTCTACACTGTTTTATAATTGTAGATTTTTTTTAAACTTTTCCATTTTTTTCTATCAGTGTCAGTTAAATGTTGCCACGAGCCTGTGATCTTCATCCAAGCTTTGGGGATGTGGAATTAGCAAAGCTGCAAAGCCAGATAACGATTTGCTGATTTTTTTCTGAACATTTTTTCCCTTGAAGGGCCAATTTCAATTATTACCTTATGCCACTGAAGCTCTGAAGATGACAGGAGAAATACAAGAACATTTTTCTTGAATAATGTGTTTTCAAAGGATGCTACCTGACCATTGTATTAAAAAAGATATCTATGTTCTTTTTTCTGTTAGGTCTGATCCTCTTCTGATTGGAAGTTGAAAATGTCGTTTGTAACTCTGAGGTGATACCTGAAATTTTTATTCATCTTGAAGTATCATTTTAATTTTTTATTATACTTGAGAATGACTTTTAGGAGTCAGCACATGAAAAGCTTCTTGCCCTTACTCCTATGATTGTCTAACTAAACCCTTAACTTCTCAAAGTGTCTTGAAAAGGTAGGAGGGGAGGGATGGTTCTTTTGAAATCAAGATTTTACTGACCGTCAGTTAATACACTTTAAGGACATATTTTGACTGCATTTTCTATTCAAGTGGCTTACAAAACTAAGCTGAAACCATTATCCAAAGTTGCAAGATAATGAAGAGGAGCTTAAAAATACTCCTGCATGTCAGGTAAGAAGCTAAATGTTCCTTTTCCTTTTCTTTTTCAGAAAAGCCTGTTAAAGACAGCTTTACCTTACCTCTCAGGAATGTTCTGTTTGAAGCAGCCCCAGCTAATCCATGAGTCATTATGGAACAATTTACAGTATATGCTGATCCATGCTACACTCATTCCATACCACAGTATGAGACAGATGTGTGCGGATATTTGTTTCATTCAAATGACACTTACACGGTCCTAATGACACAGATACAAACTGCATCTTCAGCTAAATCACTCATATAGCAAACAATCTCTTTAGTCTCTTCTGGAAAAAAAAAAAAAAAAAGTACTTACAAATTAATCTCCTCCCAGGGCTGCAAGAAACATAAGACAGAACATCCCAAACCCTGCCATTTTCACTATATTTAAATTGAGCCAATTGTTGTGGAACTCACTGCTGTTGGGAACTTTTGCAGTGAGAACTATAGGCTTTTGATTGCACATTGAGTCTGGCCTGCCCAGATATTTTCAAAACTGCTATACATTTTTCCAAGATGCAGACATATACATTACAGTACTTAGTGATGTTTCTGTTGGAATTGAATTTGAAAATCTCTGGCTGACACACATTAATTTTATTTAATTGAAAACAAGTTTATTTTTCCCTGGGCTGAACTGGAACTGAAAAGATTTGGCCCTTAGTATTTGCTACCAAAATCTTTTACAGGTAGTCTAGTGGCAACGTGATAGAGCCAAGCTTGTCTTGAACACTTCTTCCTGCAATTTCATGGAGCTGGGGCCAGACTTCCAATTGCAGAATTCTACTGAATCTAAGCAATTAGCTGCAACTGAAGATCTGGCCACTAGTCAAAAATAAATCCTAGGATTTTTGTCACAGTTTAGGTATCAGTTTGCCTAGATTGGAGGAGATCCAAGTGTTGCTTGCTTTTTGAACTCCTGCACTTACAACACCTACCAATAGCTTCAGTTCAGTGTGTGCTAGGCAGTGCCTGGTCACAGACTCACAGTCTCTGCCTGAGGGGACTTGCAGCCATAGGCATGGTACAGTAAATGAGTACAGAGAAGGGGAATATAGGGATGTCAAATAATGCCAGAGTCTTAGCATTTTTTAGTGGGATAGGTATTCTGGGGTAGGTTAGGAGATGTAAATATGCATTAGTGAAACCAGAAGTTCCTGGAAAAGTGGGAAAAGTTCAATACGTGGTTTAGAGGGATAATAGGTACAACTGTTACATGCCAGGAGGAAGCATGTATTCTCCTGTACAAGGGTATTCTGACTCCAGTAAACTTGTTACAGAGTTACCATGTCTAGTGTTGGCTTGGGTGTTGAAATACCTCAGAGAAATATCAGTGCACTTTAGGTTTTTCACCTGCAAATGGAGTCTGACATTACTTTTAAATGCTCCGAGATATCTAGATAAAGAGTCACATGAAAGTGAGGTTTACAGTAATGATAAAAATAACAAAGTCTTCATCATTTTGAAAAAGGAAATTAGTGTTAATTATTCACTGTGAAAAAATATCAAAACAACCCAGAGTTTGAGGTAGGTAGGCAGCATGGGAATTTTTCAGTTGAGGTATTGTAGCTTTGCGAGGCTGTAAGTTATTGAAAACAAGGTCTTGCAGTGAAGTCTCAAGAAAATGTAAAAAATTAAAAATTATCCATACCCATAAAATCTTATTTTCTATATTTTTTTTGCTCCTCACTATCTTTGTTGTTGACTTGCTATTGTTATACAAGTTCCACCCTAAGGTAAAAATATACTTTTGGATCTAGCTTTTATTTTTGGGGCTACCCTTGTGCCTTTACTAGGTTTAGACAGTGTCACTCCCATTTATGATCAGCTGCACTGTTCATCTGTCAGCATAAAATGTAAAAGCAGATGAAGGACAAGAAGCCATATATGAAGAGAAGCCTAGGCATATGTGTAACTTCCTTGTCATTGTGCTTGAAAACATAAAGGGAGAATGAAGCTGCTGAAGAAGTAGTTGTGCTGAACATGCATGGACCATGTGCATCTATCATATACTTGCCATCCCTGGAATGGTGTTTGTGCTTCGCATATGTGAGTGTTCGCAACAGTGGATATAAGGAAGAATGCATACAGTTAAAATTAATATAATATATGAACTGCAGTTTGTGTAGATGTTTTCTGGCTATTTTCCCAGTTCTGTGATTGAAAATCCTGGTCCAAATCCCACTGAAACAATTAAAACTAACTTTCATTTATTTCTTCAGGGTGGGGCCACATCTATCTATTAATTCAACGCCACTTTAAGTTAGGGCCCAAACTTACTACTGAAGTAAGTGACAAACTCTTCCTGCCATCAGGAAAATATGCCTTGGCATAGTGTATATTATGAGATGTTAAGTGTTTTAACAACTGAAGCATCTGTGTTGAGTTCTGATATGGCATCCAAAAGGTCACAAGATACCAATCCGATCCCTCACGTTGGTATAACAATGGTCTCTCCACATATTGTTTCCATCATTGTTGCAGTCATATCACCAGAGTGTCTTAATACTGTGCCAATTTGTATTCTTGAGAAATTTTTGTCACAAGAATAGATTTTTTCCACACTCTTCATTATTTTTCCTGCCTTAATAACCCACTTGGGGCCAAATTTGGAAAATTTAGCCCAAGGACTCTGGTTTGTTTTTTTCATTTGCATTTATTTTCTAATTCATACAAGTGAAAGATGATGCCAAATGAATTAGTGAACAGGATAGTCTAAAACTGTTAACATACAATAGCACTTTTGCTTTGTATTCCCTTTTGTCTTGGGAAAAGTCATCTTCTCTGCTTCAGTCTTCTCCTGCACTGTAAAATGAGAACAGTAATGCTTTTGTGTTTTCCGAATCACAGTGTTTTCAGGATCACATTGAACCAGACGTTCTCTCTGATGAGCACTTTCCTGCATGAATGCCTTTGTTGCGGTCAGTGAAATTGCTGGTTTGAGTAGGGGTTCAAAATTTCTCCCTGAGTCATCTCCAGTTTCTGATGAGCAGTGAGGTGACCGCTTACAAGAGGAAATAAGAGAATTTAGGCCATGTAACTCTTCCTAATATCAGTGGAAACAAATACCTAAACCCTCACACTTCAATATTTGGAGTACTTTACATTTTGACAGCTTGACAACTTTCTAACATTATCATGTTACAGCTATTATTCCAAATCCCCTAGACCTCTACCTCAGTCTTTATGCAGGCAAATCTATTTAGAGCTTTAATAGCGGAAGGTGCTTCAGTCAGGTCTGGACCATTACAGAAAAATGAAAACAAAGGACAGATTGGCAATTTACTTAATGAAAAGTAAAGTCTGGAGTGGCACAGTTCACGGTTGAGTTTTACCAGAGGCAAATCAATGTTTGTTTTTACAATGAGACTTTTAACAATAAACAATAAAACTTTGATCTGTTAGTGTGAAAATCTAAAAGTTGTTGTGTGATTGTTGTTTACTTGGTTTTGACAGGTACTTAAATAAAAGGGCAGGACAGTACGGGAGGGGTGATCTTCTATAACTGCTGGATGAAATGCAGTCTACAGGCATATCTTCTGTTATTTGTTTATAGGTGGATCCTTTGCTATGAAATTCACTTATGAGACCAATTTCAGCATCAGATTACGTTATACAGTCCAGCAATTTCACATTGCAAGTATGTGTTTAAAGTAATGTTATCTGGAGCTGTAATTTTGCTACTATTTATAAATTTTTTTCCCTAGACCTTCTCTTGCCTTCTCCTCGGTTTGTGGTAGTTCTGGAGATAGCCTCAGAGTTGGGAGCCTCAGCATGTGTAAGTTTGCCCAACCCCTATCACACATCTGCTCTTCATGTGTGACAGCTGAAAATCATGGTAAGTGAAAAACAGCTCCATGCTCCTCTTCTTGCTGAAGCATGTGAGATCACGTTGACAGTCCAGAGTACTGTGCATGATAGGTGTGGAAGAATGTCTTTAAAGGGCTTGAAGGTGTTTATTGGCCTGTCTCAAAATGTTTTAATGCTTGCAGGCTGTAGCCATCACTCGGCATGGCAGCACTGGCATCTTTCCCTGAAAATTCCTGTTCTGCAGCATAATCTTAACGGTGGTGCAAGGTGTTCTTAAAGAATGTGGCCACATAAGCACTGTAGATGAGTAATTACACAGGATACCTTTGTTTCTGTATGTTTAAGTTATTTTTCAGTTTAATAATTTTATATGCAGCAAACACAGTTCATTCTATATAGCTCATATTTTGTTGCTGTAATAATACTACGTTATATGTTGCAAAAGTTGTACTTTTATTTGGTGCTATTCATTCTTTATTATTATTATTTGATTTATTTATTGAGTGCTGGCAGCGTAGTCAACAGGACCAGATTTTCAATGTTACCGTCTAATGTCTGCCTGCTGTCTTTCTGAAGATGATGAATGTTTTTGTAGATGTGTTACTGTGGCTGAGATAGATGATAACTGAAAAGTTTTTTGAGTTAGAACTTCTAACTGTGACATTGCATAATTAATAATGCATAAGTCAACAAACACTGGATCTAAGGAGCTGGGAGGGGTCAGAAAGCTAAAGAAATTGTTATATTTGAATGCAGCTTAGTTCCTACAGTGTCACTGAGTTTTATTGCTGTGTGTCTGAACATCAGCATGCCTGTGTTAGGTATCGCAAAGCAGCCATACAGCAAGGGACGTATTCAATCACTTCTTTGGTGTTAGCTGCTTTAACTCCTCTTTCAGATGTGTGCTGTCTTTGTTAAAGCTCTAGAAGTGGTGAGCTTACTGCAGCCTTGCAAATATTTCTCCGAAAAGCAAAACTGTGGGGCATCCATTTTTATGTGTATTCCATGCTTCTTTAGAGTAAATTGTGCAGGCAAATTCCATCATTAATGGTGTGTAACCTCATTAATGGTTTAGGCCAGAAGCATCTTAAATTGTGCTTGCATTCTTCAGGATAATTTAAAGCACTCATACAAGTTGTTACAATTTGAATATGTCCCTAAAGCATATGATAAATGCATTAACAGATTTTGGACCCAAAGACTTAAAAGGGGGATGGAGGGAGCTCGTTGGGAGAACACAACAACTCCTAAACCATGAAGTGATAATGAAAAGTAGACTAGCCAACATATTGATATTTCCTTTAGGAGACTCAGAAATCTGGTTTTTTGGCTCTTGTATTTTATAAAGTACTACCTCTAATCTCTTAGCTTTTTTTTATTTTTTTTATTTTTTTTTTTACTACAATGTAATATTCCAGTTTTGTTTCTCCCCACTGCTCTGGGGATCTTCATTCCTACTAGTATATATTGCCTAAAGGAAAGACAGCTCTCTTGTTTTATAGATTAAATCTAAACTGCAAAAGATACATGTTGGTTCTTTCTTCTCCAAAAAGAGATGTCATCTGGATGACAAGTTTTAAATAGCATTAATTACATTCCTTGATTTTCCCTTTTATATGAGGAATGTGAAAGTTATGCAAAGCAATATATATGTCACTAGGACTAACAATGATGAACTTAGCTTCTAGTTTTTATCAGTTTATTTCTAGCATTTATATCCTAAATTGTTGCTCGTAATTTCCTACCATTTCTTTTCTGAATAAAGGTTAAATGTGTTTTCTTTCATTTATATTTGAACTATATGTGTTGAGACAGAATAGACAGCAGAGGAGTAACAGAATCATTCTTCTACTGGGCAAGAGCCTGATCTCATCTTTGAACTAGACTGATGAGGATAAATCATGGAATAAATCCCAAATGATGGACTAGTGAAAAATGGAAGTGGATTCTGGATGAACCTAGGGACCTTGTGTCAGTATAACGTAGATGAACAGGACATTTAGGAAATGCCCCAAAGTGATTTGGTTTTAGCCCCTGAAACCAAGTCTGAAAAATAAATTCCAGTTTGACTTGCACTTTTCACAGTTCTATTTGAAAAAATTTATTAAGCCTTGAAAGACTTCTCAGCCTGACACATCGCACTGAAAATTCTTTCATGAGATGATTTTTTTTTTTCCCTCAGAAAGGTGTGAAAAATGTTTAAAAAAAGTCACAAACCCCCTTTTCTTTCAGAAATAAAGCTCCAAGGCTCCAAAATTTTTGAGCACTTCTATTTCTGTAGGTGCAGGGGATTTCTACCCTATATATAAAAATACATAAGCACGTGCTTAACTTTTAGCAGGTATTAAGTCCCATTCATTACATTAGGACTAAAGCATATACTTACATCTTTGATATGCGGGGCCTGCCTCATGTTAAGTTCCAAGCTGAAAGCTTCATAAGGTGTTAAAGGTGGTCCAGCGTTCACTGACCAAGAGTACCAAGGACTTCCAATGCAGCAAGCCAGATAAAGAGCTGGTTTAATGGGATTCTGAATTACAATAAGTAAATTATAGCAAACCCTGTTGACAGAAGTCTCTGGGCTGGGTCCAGGCCTGAAGCCAGACTGAAATTTCTCATGTAGCAGGTAATCAGTAAGATGAGAAACCAGCTGCAAGAGAAGGGCCTCTTTTATGAAGCAAGAAGGTACTCTGAGAGCCAAGACTTATCCTGGTAACCTTTTCAGTAACAACGACAATCAGTACTCTTAGTTATCTGGACTTCAAAGGAATTGAATGAATTGAGGAGAAAAATGATTATATATTGGATCAGGTCACCCTGTTTGTCCTATATGTGAAGAATGGATCATTAGATTTACCTGTTACTTTTCTAAACATTTCAGTATAAGCAAAGCCTACAAGTAATTTGAAATTAAGGTTAATTGTTTATAGAGGGAAAGGATTACTAGACTGACATTATCCCCTTCATAGCATTTCGACTGAGCAATGTGATGACATTTCAAAACCATCTGGGACTTCTTTTTTTCATGATAAACTCCAAAATGACCCATTTTCCTTAAAAACAATGAAGTTGGTGTTTCCTTGTCCTTCGTGATAATGTTTTTAAAGCAATTGTCTCTAGGGTTTGATGCAGGTTTTGGCAAGGAGCACAACATACCCAGTCACCAGATTGATTGATGCACATAGGTGATCGCATCTGTCAGCCTGCCATTTACCCTTTCTTTTATGGAGTACTTTCCAAAATCATACTAGAAGTGTCTGAATACTGTAGAAGGGTTTAGAACACTTTGAATGTAACTTGAGTAGATTCTGTAAAATACATGATGATTTGTGGTGTATATCTGGATTGATGTTTCCAATTAGTTTTCCTGGTGACCTATGACAATCGGTTCCTCTGCAAGATCCAGAGAATGGAGCTCATTGTGTCTCTATGTAGAAAGCGATATTCCTGTGTTCTTGCTCCTTATCTGACATCTGTAGCATCTGGTCATGATGGTGGGACTGGGGTCAGTTATTGTCTTCTTGATAGACGATAGCTTCCTTAGTCGTGGCCTGGAAAAGTGTGACTAACCATAAAACATCAGGGAAGCAGCTAATTCAGGACAGCATATCATAGAGTATATACCAGACAGCAAAAGGAGAGCTGGCTTAGCAAGCAGCAAGGTCTGGTGGGATCCACTGTGTCTCTGAGGGTAGCCTGTAGGTCAAGCAACACAGGTGTCAGGTGCACCTACACATCTGTAGAGATAGCCTGGGAGCCTCCAAAGCAGAGCTCCAGTGTGGAGTGCCTTTGCTACGGCACTTCAGGGGGGTACAATGCAGATGTTGTCAGTGCCCCTAACAGAGCTGCTCCCAGGCACCAATGTCCATCAGAGCAAACCTGGCCCAAGGGTGAAAAGGATTGAGTGGAACAGATAGAGTTTCCCCTTATTCCACAAAACTTTTTCAAAACATCTTGCTGTACATCTTTCTTTGTTTCAACTCCCTTTCCTTCCCTCACAGATTAGTTGGGGATTCCTACAAAACTGTGGAAGTAGGAATTATTTCACTTCAATTTTCAGTTTTAAAATTAGTAATCCAGACTAAATTAGTCAGGAAGAGAAAGATATTCCACCAGAGAGAAATTCATCTACCCTTCCTGCATCTTTCATGTTCTCTATTCACTGAACCAAATGACAAGCTTAGATAACTTTACACCTACTTTTTAATCATCTAAAATTTGCTGAGGTAGATCCTATTTTGCATAATCTTCGCCAGTGGATGCAGGGGAAGGTTAATTGTAGAAATGGAACACTTCTTTTGATGAAGATTTTTAGAACTGAACTTCCTAGCTTTTAGGAGTAAGCAAATAATAATAATTAACCATGTTTGCTTAACAAGCAAACAAAAAATCCCTCTGAAAATGAGCCAAATTCCCTTCCATTTTGTAGAATTTTTGCTTTTGGTCTCCATAGTAAATATGATTTCATTATAAACTAGCATGGAGAAGAGGTCATGTCCAAAAATGTGGACCCTTTTGTGCAGCATGTAACTGTTGGGAACTGGAAATTCTGGTTTCCATTCTGGGACTAGAGGGGCACAGTGATCTATATATACAGTACATCGAACTCATCAGAACACGTGCTGAAAAGAAGCATGGCAGTCACTGGCCATATTAGAAACATGAGTTCAGCTTACAGTCCTGCTAGCTTCTCCTGTGCAACCTTTCAGGTGTTGCTTTCATAAAATTGGATGACTGCTATTTATCTATTTCTAGCAAAGGGAAGTAAGTAGAGTTTATTGGAACTGCTTCCTTTATAATGGCTGTGTGGGAGAAAATTGATTTTCTTGACCAAATGAAATTTCCACTGAAAATCTACCTTCTGTGAAAATGTTTGATCTTTTTGCTTGAGTTGTGCCCCATCCCACACCCTTTCCCTTGGGTTTCTAACTGGAAAGTCATAATTTTCTGGGCTTGCAGAACTGTAGACAAATAATAATAATAGTAATAATAAAACCACTTGCCAGGTCTTTTTATGAGAGCTTCTTTCATAGTACTGAAAGTATAAATAGTAGAAAGGGCTGGATTACAGCTCAACGTCATTTCCTTCTCCCAGTTTGATGCACTGTTCTGAGATGAGAGTGAGTAGTAGCACTTTTTATTGTATTTCTTTGTAGAAAGTGGTTCATGCAACTCACACAGGCTGTCCAGTGCAGCCCAGGTCCATTCCTGTTTGCTTTGGCATGCAGGTGACTACTGGGAGCTGCAGCTTGCTCTTACGAAATTGTCTGTGAAAAGTTTCTAGTAGCTAGTCCTAAGAAGCAATGCTGAATGTGTCTTAAACCTGATGTATTCAAATTTGGGTGGATTGTCAGAAAGTAGTTGGGGAAGAGAATAAGGATAACACCGGACAAGACACTTCTCAAAAATTTCTCTTGTTTATCCCGAACATCTGAGTCTAAGCAAAATAACCGACATGCAACATAGGCTAAAATGCCCATTCTGAAAAACTCATGAGCAACTGAAAACACAGCAGATAAAGAGAATTCTTTGGCAGCCATAACTACAGATACAGCTACCACTTAAAACATAAATGTTTCCAAACTGTAAGTGCTTATATCAGAGAGATTACCATATCATCACAGGCTGTCATTTGTCCTCTTATCAATGTGATGTGAAATCCCTGCGAACGTAAATAGAGATTAATCATCAGGATACTTGGCATACCAGCTCTGTAGAGTACTTCTCCAGCACTGTCAGAAAACACGCTCAGTGCAGCCACCACAGGGCCTCACTGAGGCTTTGAAATGACTGCAGGGTCAACGTCCAATGCCTGGCTTTCTCCAGTCACAAACATTTCAGCACTCACCAAGCAATGGATTTGTCTCCGTTATGTTTTGAATAACACTCCCTTGCACAGGAAACAATAATACAAGAGTAATTTTCTACTACTATTACTAACCTCCTAATAGGAGATCATACGTGATAATGAGGCCTCTCAAATATATTTTGGAGAGTGTGTTTTTTTCCTAGCCAGTTCTCTTTCTTTTTTTCATTCGGTAACTCCTGAAAATATTTTCCTCCTTAAAAGAATGGTTTTTACAACCAAATCCTTTGTGATTAGTAATGTACAACTAAAGACATTTTGAGCATTAAACACCCCTGTATGTGAAATCCCTGGAGTTTTGCTACAGTATGGCTCTAAAATTACAATGAAATTACAGAGCTGGAAGAAGAATCATAACAGTATATAAGAAAGCTAATACAGTTCTTTACATGTCTGTTTAATAAAGAATCCTTCACTTCTCAGTTTAAGAAAAAAAACATAAAGGTTCATTAAACTTGGTACCATAATACTTGCTACATTTATTGAAGGAAAACATTAAGTCAATACCCAAGGCTGCAGTGTGTTCAGAGAGCAAAATAATTAAATTGATATTGTTTTCTTTTTTGACAGGGTCTCCCATGGGAAGGGATATTACTTGGCTGCACCACTAATGGCTCTCTATCTATGCAAAGAACTATTACGTTAAATTAAAACCTCTCTCTATTTATCAAGCAGCCAAAACTAATAAACAAAATTATGGCATTAAGAGTAAAGTGCTACTAGACTATTACTTCCTGCATCAGAGTATATTATTTATTATTCAATTTAGACAAAGTGCCTACTCCTCAGGGAATACTGAGACGTGGTATTGACACAAGAGCTCTTTACTATTTAGAAATGGGAATCGAATTGTTTTGCAGTCACTGTGGTTGGAAACAGTCTCTACTGGAAAAACAACCACACCAAAATCCCTTCAGAACTTTTTAAGAAATAGATGATTAAAAGGAATGCTAAAGTATTGTTTATAACAAGTAATGCTAGTTGGTAGGCAGTAATACATCTACAAAATAAAGGAATATTAAAAAAAAAAAAAGGAAAACATGAACAGCTTCTGCCTTGTGGGTTTATTTATATAACAATCAAAAGACTAATTTATTTAAATTTTTTTTGGCAGTTAGAGTTTTTAGCAGTAGAAATTTGGTTTGTCATTCAGTGTAGTATTTTGTCTAGTGCACACCAGATTCTCAATTTTCAATTTATAAGAAAATCCCTCAAATTGAAGTACTTGTACTCTATGGAGGCTGCATGGTAGGCAGATAGAAATATAAGGTACCATTCAAAATTCATATAACTAGTTGCATGGTGTAAATACTTTAAAAAGGTAGATCAAAATCTGATTTTTCAGCCATTTTGAAACATCAGATAGCATATTTGAAAAAGCTCTTGTCATTATGTTAAGGCAACTTCTCTGGGATCCTACCAGGCAATCCAGTAATGCCTATATGTAAAACACCCATGCATAACAAAAACAAGAAAAAGAAAATCTGATACATCAACCGCTGCCAGCCAGTAATGACCAGTGGAATTCAGCTAACATAGACGATTTAATTTTAATGCCTAGTGGGAATTTGATTAAAGCAATTAGGGAAAATTCTGAACATAGTCCAAATCATGAGTCTCATTTTATTTTCTTTAAAAGCCGTCAGCATTCTTGGCCTCTGAAAATATATGTAATTAGGTTTCCTGAAAACTTTTAAGCAAGGTTATAACTTTGTTCACATAATAGTGACATTGAAATGAGTGAGGCTACTTGCAAAAGGGAAATTATGTATGTGTTTAAGTGTTTGCAGGGTCTCATGCTAAGTGCTTGGAACAGAAATCTCTGCCATAGCCTGCCTAAACCCTAACCCTAAATACAGTCTTTCCTTTCCAGCAAAGCACCTAGGCAAAAGCTGATCAGCCCCAAGAGACAGAAATTCAGAGGCACGGTTGCAGGCCCTTAGTTCGGGGTGAAGTAGATGGGGCTGAGAGACTCCAGTCTCCAGGGGAGTTTAGTGATTTCTTAGAAACAGGCTGCTTAGAGTGTCTGATTGTTATTACAATGTAGGTGGAAATTAAGGAGAATAAACCTCTCATAAATATATATGGAGCTGCAGCCATGGCTATGACATCACTGGCAGCCAATCAGGTAACGAACTCCATTTTGGTCCATCAACTTCTACAGCCATTTCAAAATTTTTATTATTCTACCACATGAATCTGGACTGCAGCCACTCACCATAAGACAGACTGGACTAATAAATCTTTGGCACATGTAACCACCATGTTTAATATAAAACAACCCATACACTTTTTTAATATGATTTATAAAACAGAACATGAAGCTACCTACATGATCTTTTCTAGCTACAGCAGATACTGTTATTTATTGCACATTTAATTACTAACAGCAATTCAGTCATGTTACCTGACCTTAAGGCCTTATGATTACCTGATCCAACATATTTCACATGATAAAAATGTCAAGCTCAGAGAAACCCACCAGTCTGGCTTTCTGTGAAATCTAATTATAAACAGCAATGTTAAAAAAAGGTTAACAGTTTAAATAGTCAAGGCAGTTATTCATTTTGTAAGTGTTTGTTTTGATTGAAATGATAGCTGAAAGGGCACCATGCAGCCTGGTGTACTATGAATAGTGCAACTTCATCTCCCCACCTTCATTTTGACTGCTCAGCTTGAACTTGGGGAGCTCAGCTGGGCCTCTGGGAACAACTCTTCACAGCACCACGAGATGCATACATCTCTCTCCCTATACAACCGCCACCTCCAGCCTGCATTGGTGCATAATGGGGAAGAGAAGTCAGTGAATCTGTTCATGGAAATGGGCTCAGTTCTTCCCTTAACTCTTCACACACGGCTCCACAGATCATGGGGCTTTGGAATGTACCGTTAAATTGTAGATGTTCGTTTGAAGTTGGCATGAGCGGTGTTATAACAGGCCTTGTAGATAGCTTGGTAAACTGACAAGGTGAAATCCTGGCCCGTGGCGGGTAAAATTCTCATTAATATACCGAGTTGAGGAATTTGTCCCAGACTAACAATTCTGATTGCTTTCCTGTGACTTGCACCTTTGTCTTGCCCCATATGTGTATTTTACTCAAGGTAGAAAGGCCCATGAGCAGGGGTAATGAAAGGAAGGAGCATCTGCTTGTGGGAAACTCTCTTATACTGGCAGTAACAATAAAAACAACAATGATAACAATAATGATAATTTCTCCACTCACAAAGCTGACTGAGCTTTAGCTGGAAACTTGAATGATACGGTGCCTGTACAAGGTAGGTCGTGTACGAACAAAATTAAAAGATGAACATTGTCCCCAAGAATGCTGATTTAAGATAGGTGATACAGTGCCTTAGAATAAAGATTAGAAATGTGTTTTAGTATATACATTCTATGACTTTTCATTTTAAAAAAAGATTTGATTTTGTTACCTGTTAAATTGTATAAAATTGGACATGTATTAATTCTATAGTTATTAGTCAATGCATTATATTTTTTTTTCCTGGGAAATGAGTAAATATGGCTTTTACATACAATATGTCACACATTATGTTTCTAACTATGTTCTAACATACAGCAATACTTTCTGTAGTACACTAGATCTTCCCATTCCTTCTTTTTTTGTGGTATAGCAGATGAACCAAGATGACCTCATGCTACAGCTTTGCTTCTCTGGAAAAATGAAGCTGTCAACAACATAGGAAAAGACTCATAACCTCAGGAAACAAAATGTTCACAGGAGCTGGCCTAAGACTATGGAACTTGTTGCCAGACAAAATAAGAATGACCAGAATGTGTGCCACACTAAGCACTCAATGCAAGAACCTGAATATTCAACCTAGATTTCCCATGATAGTCCTTTCAAGCATCCTTAGACTAAATGCTCTTCTGGTTGTAAGACTATGAAAAGCTCAAAAACGTTCAGAGATTTAAAAAATGGCAAACTCACGCATAATTTCCCTGGAAAATGGCTCGACATTACAATGACAGTCTGATACAATCCTGGATGAATAGACAGTTACTAAAAAAAATAAATGAAACAAATAATCTCTTCCTGTCTGTAGGAGCGGCAGCGTTTTGAAACATTTCTAAAGCCATGTAAGATCTCACAAGCCCAGTACAATCCATTTATACTAGTTATTATTTCTTCTTAACTCTCCAGAAAATATCAGTCAAATCACTGAGCGTTAAACGTATGTATATACTGCCTGTAGTGGTTACTAGTGTAATGTGTTCCTCCTAAAAAAATGCTATATAATGGAGTGTACAAAGGTAGAGTAAGTACCTACAGTTGGTGCTCTCCTACACCTTTAATTTTTCAGCCTCTTATATGGTTGTGTCCAAATCCCACAGTACCAATTAATGAAGTTTAAACTATAATAACGATTGATTTTAGTGATCAATAACAATATTTTCATGCCTTTATATTTTGTGCCTCATGTCTATCTTCAGTAAAATTCACTGAAGCAAAAGTTGCTGAAATAAACCATCAATTTAAGATACTTTTCCATTTTCCAAACTGTCTTGTGGGAACAACTGCTCAAGGTATTCAGAAAAAGAGTGCTGTCACCATCATTGTGTGCTTGATATTAGAAAGTGGAATAGGGTTAAATCTTCCCAAGAGAATAACAATGCTTTTGCTTGAAATAATCTAAACACAGAAGTGTCTGATTTCAGGCATTCTGTCTAGTGTGAAACACGGATACATATGCTGCAAGACGTGTATGGTATTTGGATGTGAGTGTGGGGCTGGCGTAACTCTCCTTTTTTCTGAGTCGCATACCAAAATCTTCATGTGAGCAAAAGCCACAGAAGATGCATACCATCTATGGAGGGGAACGGGGGGT
Organism: Athene noctua; assembly: GCF_965140245.1. NCBI lineage: Eukaryota > Metazoa > Chordata > Aves > Strigiformes > Strigidae > Athene > Athene noctua. Next base: position 43,480,538 of record NC_134040.1, read on the forward strand.
CCTGGAGTGAGTCACAGACAGTAGCTGACAACAGCTCCCAGAGGACACATTAATTTATGGCGGAGCAGGTCTAGCTCATGCCAGCCGTGATGCTGGATCTCAGCAGCCCATTGATTTTGGCTTTAGCAACTGCTGCTGGCTCATTTCCTTCCATGGCCAGACATTTGAATTCCTTCTCCTTTTTTGCCAGCACAGTCTTCTGACTAGCCATGTGATTCAGCTATCAACTTGGGCCAGTGCTTAACTCTTTGAGCAGGGCCCTGCTTTGGTGTGTAAGCAGTTTGAGAAGGGTGTAGGCTGCTGCTATGCAACTGCTGAACCTGTCAGGAACCCAGATGGATATCTGCAGCAAACAGAATGGTAATGTACTTCAGCCTGTGAGGAAAAAATAAGTATTCCTTTCCTATGAATTAAAAAATTTGGCTTTGTGTTGTGACCTTACAGGAACAAAGCTGGAATTGCACAGATAATTTTCTTAAGACCAAAGGAAGCTAGCAGGAAATGCTGGGAAGCCATCTCTGATGTGGCTTCAAAGCTGAACAAACCTCAGCAACTGAAGTACTTGAAGGTGAATAAATCTGAATCTACAGAAGTTCAGACCTGGGTGGAGAAAGAACTGAAGTAGAAAAAATCAACTCTGACAGAAAACAGTGTAAAGGCATAACGTTAAAAGAAGTAATGTCTCATTTACTTGCATATATAGATTTTCATACATCTATATCTTTTTCTATATATACACACACACAGATATATGTTTTTATAGAGAGAGAGACACTAATCTAAAGTACTTTTGAGGTCTGAAAGATTGCTGTGTTGGTAGAACCAGACAGGCATCCTCCAACTGCTGTCTATACTTGAAATAAGAAATCATCAAAAGCTATAGTGGTGTGAGGCGGTACAAAATATCAACAGAAAAACAAAAGTGGGTGAGTAGACATGATATATTTTCCAGTTTGCTAGCCAACAACATACCTGAAGACAGATCCCTTGTGAAAGGGTCCTTAAATATTTTGCCTGCCTGCTTCTTTCAGGAGAAAGTGATGCTGGGACTCATGCTTTCTTCACATAAGTAAGGCCAAATGGAGCTTGGAACAGTTCATCTCCTCTGCATTCTGACCTGCCTTTTTCCTGCCTTCAGGCAGTGAAACAGAAGAGTACAAGTGAGATGGAGCTTGAAATTTGGAAACCCTTAGAATTTGGAAACCCTTAGGCACTGGATAAGAACCACAGGACAAATGACTGTTAGTGGCACAATTATCACTCCCAATCACAGAATATAATCCATTGCTTAGCTTTTAACTGTGTGTTGATCACAAAAAAAAAAAAAAAAAAAAAGTCTTTCAGACCTGTGTTGTAAAAACTCCAGTTGAGCAATGCTTACAGAGCAAACTTGGTGAACTAAAGAAAGAAGATTTATTTAATAGATGGGGACGAGGTTTCAGCTCATAAGACTCCCTGTGGTAATAGCAAATCCAGAGGAGAGAGAGTGGTTTCTTGGAGTGGTTTCTTGACAACAGCAATTTCTGAAACATCTTGTGCAAACCAGAAGCACATAAAGAGAATTTAAGATTAAGAGAATAAAGTCATCACACAGCTGCACACCAAAAAAAAAAAAAAAAAAAAAGTGTGTCTAGCCATTTCAGATCTAGAAATTAAATACTCCATCTCTAAAGGTGTTAAAATGCACAGTGAAGCAAAAAGGAAATGTGAGGCAAAATAAAAGGGAGAAGCTTTCCTGAGCATTCGCTATGTAACTTGAACACTAAAAATACTGTTATCTTTTCCAAATCTTTCATAATTACCAGAATGCAAACAGCTATTTTTAAAGAATAGAGTTGATTCAAACCTAAAATAATAATTGAAAAATGAACACATTTAAGGCACCGAATCTCAGTATTATCTATCAGTGTTTGAAGTGAGGGCTTTTATTTTAATAGCATTTTAGGTTAATGGGCCTCTGATAAATTGAAGGGGTAGCAATAGTAGACGTCTGTAGAACTGTGATCGTGATAAGGGTTATTCTGTAAGAACAGGGTGTAGATTTCTAATCATGTTCATGTGGACCAAATTGATATGACAATTTAACAAAGTTTTTCACTCTTCATGTTCTAGGTCATACCTACCCTACTTTGAAAGGTGCAATTGCAGAAAAGAGATGTAAAGAACTACTTCTGCTACAGGGACTGTGGCAGTATCAGAGAAGTTGGCCCAGCTAGCCTTGCTGTCTGAAGTCACTCTTCACCACATAAAGGCTTTTAAATGTACAAAATTGTCTTGACTTTCTGTTACTGGCATCCAAGCTAGTTGTGTTAAAATTCAGTTATATTGGTTCTGTCCACAGGTGCTAGAATGATGCTTTTGCTTGCAGCATAGTAATATATTTGAGATGAGGACAAGCCATTTCTCTCTGCTATGCATACACACACATGCAGGAATTAACATCTGTTTCTGTAGTGCACAGCAGGTATAATGTATGTTTCTTCAAGAGACACCAGTTTGTAAATAGGATTCCTTGCATTATACCAGTTTTAAATGGAGTTAAGAAAACAAAAGCCAAACCAAAATTCTACAAATCACACAAAAGCAGGATAGTGATTGAAGCTGATGGAAGTGGTGAATCTGCTACTCTATGTTTATATGCTTACTATTTAGTCATTGATTTTCTGGGAGGACAACCATTATCAACTACAGTGGAGCTTTATTTAAAGACTTTTAACTCAGGTTTCTGGAAACAGTGATATATAAAGCTGATGGTTGGAATCCTTCTCAATGATTTATAGTAACAAAACATTTGTTGCAATAAACCATGCCCTCAATTAGACCTGAGCAACTCCATTAACTTTAATTATATCATGGTTGTAACTGAGAGTATAATTTGGCACTCTGGGAATAGCATGTACAATTAAAGCTCCACAGGGTAGAACAGGCAGAAGAAATTTGCCCTTCAGCTGGAGCTGTCAGAGAAATTGTAGGTTTAGTTATTCTCTCCAACTTTAACAAATCCTATTAATGATGTAGTTGTAGTATGTAGTTTCCAGTATATGGTGGTTGGTAGAACAGGCACCATTTATGCTCTTTCTCTTGCTATCTCGCAGGCGAACAGAGATCAGCAATTAAAGTCCTTGGGCACCAACTTTTTGCTCAGGAAATAGGAGAGCAGAAGCTGAATAAACAAGTTGATTGCATTTGCAGCAGCTGGCTGCGTGCTCTACAGAAATTGGCAATCACAGTTCAGGACCAAGCCCAGGCAGAGGATGTGGAGGGCTTGGAATTGAGGGAGTAAGGAGTAATATTTATTTATTTGACATAATACTATACCAACAATCTGTTATGTTGCAGAAGGTAAAGCAAACAAAGAGCTGTAGGCAGATCCCCCTGTGATAAGAATGAACTAGCTTTTCATCCCAACTGCTGTAGTAGAAAGCAAAGAGTTGACAGTGTTATTAAGCTCCATTGATAGCCCATTCAACTCCTTTAAAAATGTGACTGAGAAAAATTAGCTTAGATCATAAGAAGAAAAAAGAATTTCTGTCTTGCATTTTTTATTTCCAAAGAGAAATGTTAGAGGGAAGTTTTACCTGGTCTGCAGGGTTATTTTCATATTTGCTCTTGGTTTGTCTTCCTAAGAGAAATGGGTTGGTTTGTCAGATTCACATATGGTGGATTTCAAGGGCTCAAAATCAGTGAAAGATAAACCGTAAGGACATTGGAGGTTGAAGTTTCTATAGAAAGGCTGCATGACAGTCAGGGACCATCAGCTAAAACAAGCCACTAAGCGCTTGGGCTATGTTAAACTCCAGATGGCTATGCCCAGGAGACATCAGAGCCTGTGGTGTTCCTACAGGTTTGGCACTTCATAATGCCTTCTGTGGCAACCTGAGCTCAGTCTCAGACCAAGTGCCCCCAAGCTCCAGCAGTTGTCACAAGAGAAGTTCCTCAAGGAGGGATCTTTGGGTCGCGTCTTGTTTTCAACACCTGACGCTGCCAGCAGGGGCAGGTCCAACACAGTTGTACTCATTGCTTAATCTGCACACTTTATGTCCAGATCCCACTGCCATGCATTTACAGAGAAGCATAATAAAGAATTCCCTTCTGTACCCAAACATAGGATTCTGATTACTTTAGGAGAAAAGTGTTTTCAGTGTAGGTAGCTAACTCCTGTACTGAATGCTATTAAGTTTCCATACTGATGCAGTTTGTACGTACCTATTACCCTTGAGTTTTAGGATGTCCTCAAATCAGTTCCAAGTTTAGCGGAAGCCATCCTAAAATGAGTAGCAAGGTGCCATCTGGGTTTCAGTCTTTTCTGCCTCAGGCAAATATACTGCACCACCTGTATTTAAGACATGGACTCAGAGGATTCTGAAGGGTCAGAGTGGCTTAGAAGCATATTTAGATCAGAGTCTAAGACATGAGAGGAAGCCTAAAATGATGAGGAGGCTGGAGAAAGTAATATCTATGTAAAAAATCTCACAAAACCATGTAAAACATGAATAGCTTGACTTTATGGAAAACGTATGTGATATTGGAAGCGATAGGAAAAAATATTTATTTAGGAGTAGAACTTCCATCTATTAGTTTAAATTATGGGATGGAAAGGAAACAAAATATTAATAAATATCACAAGATATTAATTAATGCATAAAGAAGAGATACAAAAGGCATATTCAATATCTTTGCCTGTTTGAATGAAATATTCCCTGCAACACGTTCATTTTTTACATTCTTATTAGAGTATCTGAATAAGTAACTTGTCATTACTAACTTCCTCTAGTTTCTTACAGTTTAACTACTATTAGCTATTTAACTGGAATAGGAAATACATTTGTACTTCTCATAAATTTGTATTAAAAGCCCTAAAGCTTCTTTAGGCCATTTTCCTTTTATTTTTATAAGCAATTTTTTCTTCTGATTTTTATAGGTTCTCTCATTCCTATACTACTTTGAGACAATGGCAAATAGCCATTCATTTCAAAAGACCTGCTATTTAAACACTTTCTTGTATTTTTGGTACTTGTTATCATATTCTGAAATTGTGCTTCCTAATTCTACAGCTAGTTTTGTTAGGACTGTTGTCTGCATCATTCCCTTAGAAGGGAAGCCAGCACTGCATCCCATGGTGAGGACTGACACTGTAACTGTGCACTGGTGGAGAACGAGAGGAGTGGAGAGTGGTTTGAGTATGCCTCCTCCTAATTGCAATTGATACCTTCCAGTTCATGTGTTGAAAGGGACAGGGACTTCTTTATACTACTAGTAATTTTGTGAGATGGCTGACTACTCCACACTGAAGTGGAAATCTGAAAAAAAACCCACAAACCTCATAATTAAGTATGCTTAATAGCGTTTTGTGGATGGACTTCTCCACTGTCTTGCTGTGAGAATGGAAGGGGTTGTATTCCCTCAGTATAAATGACTGTCCAAGCTGAAAACACTGACTATTTGTATTCTGTAACAACACTTGCATCATGAGGTAACATGTAGCTGGGAATGTTTGGGTACACAGGAGCCTTTTCCCAACCTTGCAGGAGACAGGCTCGTCATGGCTAGAATGAGCAAATGCTGAATGCTGCTTTCACAGCACTGCTTATGAAAGAGCAATGTTCAAACACAAGAGTAGGCAAGTGAATGTAACATCTATATTATTTTAAAGAGTCTGTCTTGGACTGGACACAGCCTTATAGAGCCAGGTCAAGGAATATTTGACAGAAAAAATGTCCCTGGCAGTGTCATGTGGCCTTGTGATCCTTGCTCTCTTTCATGTGACCTTTGCTGATTTTAAAGGCTCTTGCTTAGATGTCCGATAACCACTACTAGCCTGATTATCTGTAAGACTTTTGGAAAGAGAATCATAATTGTCTATATAAAAAAACCTAACGAAACAAAATCCAGAAAGGCAAACCCAAAACCTTTCCTTCCTTATAAAGTGTTGCATGTGATCCTTTCAAACCGTGTTAGAAATAATTTCTCCTTCTAAATGTTCAGAAATTTCACTGTTTAAAAATATATAATAAGCGATAAGCTCCCATGAAAGTGCGTACTGTTTCTTTTCCTTGGAAATTTCTCTTTGTTCTTTTTTCATGACATTTTGTCTGGGTTAATGGTATCCTTGCAATAGAGTACTGTGCATATTTCTCAACATGGGTGGGGAGTCAGATAGCCAATTATTTAAATGAAACAACGGTTGAATTAGTAGGGTAGATGAAAACCAGATTATCATAATATATAAATTACATGACCACATCAGAGTGCGTGACGTTGAATAGCTGTTTGGATTTGCTATCGGGTTCTGAGACATTTTGTGTAAAATGCTGATTTCTGCTTGGCTGCTCACTGCAATGCTTGCATAAAGGGCAAGGAGAGGAACACCGAGTACTCCTCTGGTTAGAGCACTACATTTCTAATTTTGTGGTCTTTTCTTGGATGTGAACACCTAGAGTAGGGCAGATTACATTACTAGTTAATGATCTGCAGAATGATATGCAGTGCTTTTTTGGCCACTCTCCTTTCTGATGCTTAACAACTCTATATAAAAAACTGGGACAAGAATTTAACCTACACTTTGCCACCTATCAAAATACCATGAAATGCATTTATTGAGGGGAGGAAGATTTGACAGGGGAAAAAAGGAAGTGGTAGTAATTGTAGACAAGCCAGGTGCAAGCTCGCTTCCTGGATGCACAGAACTCATGCCTAAGTGGGCATAAAACCTTGTCTACAAGCATATTGGGTGGTCAGATCTTCACCCCAATTATATGGCCTGGAATCAGAAATATCTCCACTTTCTTCCTGAATTTACTCCAGATTCATGCAAGTGTAACTGAGATAAAATAATTAATGTTAGACTGTCAGGATCTTTCTTTTTTCACTGCAGCCAAGAGCCAAGACATAGATTGGCTCGTGTTGGATGACTGAGACCATAGTAGTAATCTGTGCTGGTTAATAACAATGAAAGGTCTCTGTGCTTATTTAATTAACCGGCTCTTTACTAAGAGAGCTATTTCAGTGGTGTGGCTGTATCTAGTAATACAGTTTGATTTCTCAGAGCCTCCTTCAAACTGTAACTTGTGGCAATTTTTTTCCTTCTAAAAAAAACTTTACTGTTGCATGGCATATATTAGCAGGCCTTGCTGCTCACTGGTGTTTAGCCTATCACAGAAAGATGGTATTTACCAAACTGTTACAGCTTAAAGGCTCTGTCTAGGTGGAGGAGCAAATGTGATCTGTATTAAGCCTTGAGACAAGGTTTGCTAATGATTTGTCCCTTGGAAATCATGTTGACAGGCGGTAGCCACGTGCTTGACTCTCACCCTGACATCGATCTTAGACGCAGTTGACTTGGGATACATCTGGGACAGGAAGACAGTGAGTGATGCTAGGTCCTGTACTTCAGACACAGTCTTAGACCTTCAGGGACTTCAGATGCTGACATCTGGCTTGTGATATTGCTTTTGGCCTTCAAAGTCTATTTTTGCCTTTGCCCTGTTTAGCAGTTCCCCACTGGTCCTCTGTCCTCCTCATGTGCTATAATTCTTTTGAATTCTAATTCAGACCAGCTGATAAAGAGGAATTTTTTGAGCATAGCCTTTTCACTATAGGGGTGTCAGCTACTATTCGCATATTCCATTTTATCTCTATGGATACTTGTTTGATTTTAATTCTCTTGTAACATGTAAAAGCATAAGAAAGGCCTTGTTGGATCAGATCAGTCCTCCGTCTAGCTCTCTGACAGTGTAGAAAGAGATGCTTTTATGAAGGTCATGTGAGCCTGACCTCTCTCTGCAGGTTATTCCTCTCCCATCAACATTCACAGTTGTTGGATTAGGGATGCTAGGGGATACATCCATGCCTATTTCTTACATCATCTGTTTCTGGACCTGTTGTCCCTAAATTTGCCTACTCCCATTTTCTGGTACTATTTACCTTCACAATCTTCTCTGACAACAAATCCTAGAAATTCACGACCTACTCTGTAACAACTATTTCTTTCATCTAGTTGTGAGCTGACCTCATGCTAACTTCAGTGAGTGACCACCTGCTACAAGGACTGCAGAATTTGGTTAATAACAGTTTTACATTCAATTCATCCTCATGAACTTGCAGGAGTTGATCACGTTCCCTTTCAGCCCTCTTCTCTCCAAACTGAGACATAGTTATTTTAGTCTCTCATAAGGCAACTGCTCCACACCCTTCTTTGCTTTAGTAGCTTTTGTCTGTACTGCCGTTAACTCCACTATGCCCTTGTGATGCAGTTACTCGAAAGGTGGAGGCACTGCCCTTTTACACGGAGCTAAACAGCATATTTGTTCAATTGTAGTGATGTTTCTTGTTGTACTTGGTAACAACAAGTTACCAAGTTACTAGTATTTGCTAAAAAAAGTATCTTGTCTTATTTTTCTTTCTACAACAGAATATTTTAATTACAATTTGAAATTTAACTGTAGAGGTATCACAGTAAGTGTAGATGGTGTTTGGGATATGTCCTTCCAGTCTTAAATTCTATGCAATTTGGTTTCTTAATTTTGTGTAATAACTGTATTTCGACACTTTATTTGGAGTCTGAGCACTCATCAAATATCTCATACTCAATTACAGCCCTCTGTTAGCAAAACTGCAGTTGAGCTGCACTATCAACTGTACTTTTCCTGTCTCATCCTTTTTCTCCTGTGTAAGATTATAAAGACCTTTCTTTAGTTTTATCAACTGTATTTCCTATGGTTATCTCTCTTTACAAAGTCAACTGTTGCCTCCACTGAAAGATTTGGGAAGAGGGGAAGGAGATTATTTGGAAATTCAGTGTCCCTAGTCCAGAACCTGTATAAAGTTTTCCCTGCAGTGTTCTGCTTGTCTGTTTGTGACAACTTAATCTTTGTATGTATCTCTAAATGGGCCTCTGCAGTGTGTTTTGTACATCAGGTTTTGTTTGTCTGTAGTACTGACTTCTTGTGTCTGTCTCTTTTAAACAGAGATGGAAATTTCAGGTAGTTTTACTGCCATGTGTGCATAGGCTGGTTTTTGCAAGCTTCTTTCTTCTTCTTCAACCCTGCAGATTTGTTCTTCTCTCTCTAAGCAGTGATGTGCTTGATTACTTAGTCAGATGAGACTTTTACTTTATTATGATTTCTTCTTTTGAGCCAGAGGCAGCCTGAAGCAGCAAGGCAAAACAGCTTGTTACTATTTGACTTTTTTTATCTCCCAAAGGAAGAAAGTGTGCTCCATCATTAAAAATAACAGTACTGGACTTCTTCCAACCCAAAATTTAGCAGTGCTCATGAACTAATGTTGAGAAAGGATAACAGAAGCAGTTTTTGCAGGAATACTTGTGGTGTCACAAGCAAAATTTGGTACCACGGACACGAGCTAGATTAAAACCTGAGTGTGTTACAAAATGGTATGCAGAGGCATTTAATCCAGCAGTTTAGACACGTTTAATGAATATTTCAAAGGGCACACAGCATTGCAAGAGAAGAGAAGAAGCAGTACTGCATTAAACTGTCTCAAGAGGTAGATCTTGATAAAGAACCTCTAGCTAAGGTACGGGAATAAATGTTGAGGAATAAAGAACAAAGCCAAATAAAAGTCAGAAAGGACAAAAGGAAGGAAGGAAGGAAGGAAGGAAGGAAGGAAGGAAGGAAGGAAGGAAGGAACGAACGAACGAACGAAGGAAACTAAAAGAAGGTAGTCAGAGTCTGACAGGATTGGAAGAACTGTGATTCAGCACTAGAGCTGGCAATATGGGTCTAAAGGAGGAATAAAGGAAAAATATTAAGTGAACATTTGTAAAATAGGAATATAAACTTGGCCTGTTGTGGAAGGGTCAGAGGGAGTAATAAGTATTTGAAAGTGTCTCTATGAATACAAGATGCATGACGAGCAAAACAAAGAGACTAGAAATACACAGAGAATATTGGCATCATTAATCTAACTGGAACAGAGAGAGGAAGCAAGAATCTGTTAGGGATAAATAGCGTAAGATAATATATAGATCATGCAGAAGGGAACAGATGGGAGAGAAGATTTGGAAATAAATAAAACTGAGGATTATGGGAGAGCATGTAAATTGGTTGGAAAAATGTGTGCATGCTTAGAAACTCTGCTTAAGCTCCCACAGTCTGTAAGAGTGGTTTTTCAATTGTTGAAGGTGTTTTTGGTACATCTAAGTAGGATGTTTTGAAGAATGTTTTTGTCTGTGTAGGAAATACCTGGATAAACTACAGCCATCCTCAAGCCTCCACAAGTGTAGTGGTATTTCTAATCTGGCAGTCCTATCCTTGTATCTGCTGTACTGCCGAGAGAGTTGTGACATCCCCAGGGTATCAGAGCAGCTTTATCGAGGACAGGTGAGTGACACATAAATAGCAGACTACTGACTCTGCTGAAGTTCCTGATGAGGAACACACACACAGGAAAAACCTGTGGGCCATCATGCATCATGAGAGCTGAAGTCCAGCTAAAGAGTTTAAGAGGAAAAGAGGGACGAGGGGTTTTACTATGGTGCTTCTGTGGTGTTTTTTAAGTATCCTGTACCATACTTCTATGATAACATTTCAGAATGAAAGTAATTTGTTTCTCAAGTAGATAGTTGTTAGGAAATACTGATGCAAGCATTCAAAAAAACATTGAAAATTGTTTGAAAGAAATACAAATCAAATACGAAAATGCAGTCACATCTAATTGTAAGGCACTTTCTCTTTAAAAAGGAAGTTTAAAGTTGCTTAAGCATACCTGAGTGACTGCTGAGCTGCCTTGAATCCTCCCCATTTCAAGGTAAAATAACTCAGGTTAAAAATCTTTCATTGAATCAGATATTTAAAGAAGAAAGGGGTGAAAGTTCCAGACAATATTCAAGGAGCTGGACCTGAATCACCACTGAAGGATTTATTAGTTTGGGTGGAGCACAGTGAAAATGCATTTCCAGACACAGTTACAAGTTTGAACTGTCCATCTGGTCCTTAGCTCCCTGTTCCAACTGTAACCCCTCTAACTCTGCCCCTTACCCACATCTTTAGACTTGGATAAATTGCTCCCCTACACATTCGTGGTGCATCTGGGCAAACCCCAGTTGCATGGGAGAAGCAGACTGGCAGCATTGCTGCTGGGAGGGATGTGATGCTGCCAGCCCTGGGGGGCTGCTGCTGGGAGAGCTGGTCCTCTGACCCTTCATGGTGCCTGGCTGCAGCCTTGCACATGGTGGACCTCCACACCAGCCCCAGAGGAATGGGTGCGTGAGGCCAAGCATAAGCTGTGGGTGCTGTGGATGCAGCAGGAGCAGACTTTGGTGTTTGCTTACTGAAAGGCCAAATTTCAAGCAGGGGCTTAATTTACAATGCTGGTAGATCAGCCTTGGGTCCAGAGGCAGGAAGGGCACATTGGTGTTGTACTGTGCTCTGAGGGCTTATCTTTATAAGTCATCACTAGTGCACAGACCTTCCCGCTCTTTATTCCCCCCTTCCCTGCCCCCAGCTCCTGTTGTTGCCTTGTTTCATCTTCTTCCCACCCAGTTTTGTAGTATTTTCAGTTCTGCTATTTCTGAATTATTCCCCCTCACTTGCTTCATCTGATTAAATAACTGAAATTTGACTTTGTGGTGTTCTTTTTGTTTTCATCTTTCATGCCTGTGGCTTTGCATCCTTAGTTAGGCAGTGCAGTTTTACTCTGTGTCTGCAGTTGTAAATGTTTCTATCAGATCAGAGGTTAATGTAATGATTGGTATTTATGTGGTATTTTTCTCAGTGTATGGAGGAATGAGTGTACATAACACGAATCTTTTAGTATTGCCAAGGCTGCAACAATCATTGTAGTGCTTACCACTTTTTATTTTTAGTAGTGAAATAGGCATAGTTGTGGTAGATGCTATGTCCTCTTGCCAAGATAAATGACAAACAGTGTTCTCATCTTTTTCTCTCTTTTTTTTTTTTTTTTTAAATCTTCTGAGGAGCCATATTTAGCAAATTGTTTGAGCATTACAACTCAAATAAGGTTTTACCTTTTATAGGTTTTAGCTTGTCTAGTTAGGCATGCTATTTTCTGGGGGACTTCAGCTGCTAGAAAATGTTTCAGGCTCTAAACATAACAAAACAAAGACATATTTTCTATATCTTGAGAATACTGTAACTCTCCAACAATCTTAAAATAATTGTTGCACCTCATATTTTCAAGTAACTGGCAGGAACAGTAATCTTCTACAGCTTAGTACACTCTATTAAAAATGAGTAATATACGTATTGATCATAATGCTTCTCTTAGCTGATGAGGCATCTCTTGGGGATGAAACCACAGTACCATATGGCTTTAATGTGCTTGATATAGTTCTCCAAATAAGCACCATAAATTATATTTCAGAATTATGCTGGACAGCAATAGAGTTAGTCTTCCAAACTGTCAATAATATATCATGACTGTAGGTAAGAAACTGATTATGCACAGGATGCAGTATTTCAATAATTAACAGCTAACCAATCCATTTTGTAGCTGAGATTTGTGACACTTTGAATTACACTAATTTTAACTTTAACATCCCATGATAAAATGGGTGAGTAATGCACCCAGCTAATTGAAACTGATACAGGAAGCAGAATGCACCATTTCTCTAGCAATGTAGCTAATGTAATGCAATACAGTTTCCTCAGAAAAGAATAAGATCCAGCATCTTATTGCAATTTTAAATGTAAATTTTAAATGGAAACATTCTTCTGAATATGAAAGTAGTTTACTGCCCAATTCTGGCAAAGAGTGATGTAATAAATAGCTGAATTTAAATTTAAGGCAAAGCTAAAGGCATGGTTTGGTTTGCCAGGATTATATTATATTTTTTTCCTCAAATGTTTATTTGTCAACAAGTTAAATCATTAACACAAATCAATGTCAATCCCAGTCTGGAATAAACCCATTCCATGAAATAAGCAGTATTACCTGTTAAAGACTAATAGCAATATTGTTGTTTCTGACATTACCAGCTGGCAGAAAACATGATGGTCTTTTAAAAATCTAAACCAGGAGAGAATAATTCAGAGACCTAGTCATCAAGTTTAGAATACATACAATATCTGGACTCAAAGATCAGTTTCTGGCAACGCTGACTCTGCCATTCCTCCTTTAAAAGGTAAGGAAACTGGATAACATGCAAACATCTTCTTTGGTCTGCCTCATGATTAAAGGTCCCATGCCATTTTCTTAGGGTAGAAGTTCAGCATTTTGATGAACATACTGCTGGCCGAAATCCTCTCTCCTTCCACCTTTTTAACAGTCCTCTTTCTGCAGATTTTCAATATGGCTCAGCTGATACTACATGGATGCTGCATTCCAGAACTGGCCTGACAACAAAAATTCTGGGTAGTGGATAAAAAAGGATAAAGAAAAAAGATAGGACTTATGCAGAAGACTTTTTTCCTTACAGGAATTTCCTTACAGGATTGCCATGGAGACCTTTGCAGCACTGTTTTAGCATAATCACTAGCCCAGATGACAAGCTGGGTTTTCACAAGGTGGAGAGCTACTGCAATATGCAGTTAACTGCTCTCAGCTTTTGTCTTCAGACTCTTTTTTGTTTAAATAACTTTTGGGGGGATCAGAGAGAGAAAGTGCAACCAGTAGAGTTATGTTTCAGACATACAGGTTGTCAATCCTCCCTTTCTCATAGGTGTAAGAATCAGCTGTGATTGCTGTTGGGAAGGTGTGCCTCAGAGATTTGCTGAGCTCATCCAAATAACAAGGTCTCCGCTGTCTCAGTAAGTTGAAAAGAAGATCTAATTGCATATAGATTTAGAAGAAGAACAAGACACAGGCAATTTGGATTAAAGCATGCTGCTCTGGTCTTGCCAGGGGGCTTATCACTATGTCTTGACAGGGATTTTGTCTGGAGCTGTAGCTGACAGGTGAGGAGGACTGTTAATCTCTGCCATGAATGCTTGAGTAGAAGATGATTGTGGGTTTTCCTCTTTCAGTAGGTCCCTCCTCTTAGTAGAGTTTGCAAAGATGCAAGCAGTACTACCAGATGCAGGAATTTAAAGATGAATGTCCTACTTCTGCTTTTCAAATATTTTTACAAGTACAGTACACAACACTTGCATAAGGCCTTTGTATTAATGAAGAACTATAAAGTAATACCTGACCATCCCTAAACTCACATGTAAAGGGAAATATGTTGTTTTCCTTTTTCATTGCCATCCTGTTGCATCTTTGCTTTCTACAGAGTACTCAGTGCCATAGCAGTGAGGAGCAGAAGCCCTCTAATGGTACTCTCAGCCACTTTACCGTTTCTTTCTGAAGGTTGTCAAATTATGGAATATTGAGACAGAGGTATTGACGGCCCATTATTATTCTGGAATAAATTTTGGAATTGCACCTTGGGGTGGAGAGGAAAACCTGATCCAGTGAATCCATGAAGGGAATGCAAGTTTTCCCCACCCCAAATACATTTTGTACTCATAACAGGATGTAAAACATCTATTCATTTTCTGGCTCTTGCTTATGGCAGCTATTTAAAATATTAGATAATGGTTTAGACATCCATATGTGTGTGTGTGGGGGTGGTAGAATTGCATTAGAAAAGAAATACGGTGCTAAAAATAAATTATCCTCATTCTACACATGGTCACAATCAGTATTCTCCAACTTTGCCCTCTCTAATGTTACAGTACTTGTTGTAGCATGGAATTTAAAGTAAGTTTATAGTGTATAAATGTCATGCATTTGATGCTACGATCTGTGCTAGCTACTCTCATGGATAGTTTACTGCATCTCCCTCCTGATATATCAGACAGATTGTGGAAGATTTGAGGCATTCAAGACTTGCTTGGCAAACCCCTGAAAAATTACAAGTTTTACTAGTTTAATGGTGTACAGACCTCTGTCTCCTCACCAAAAAACCAATATTTTACAACATCCAGGATTCATGAGATCACACATACTTTCCCCAAGGCTGATGAATTACAGGTTACCTCTTTGAGTTGGAGACCAGAAGTGAAGAACAGAACTGGCACAAAAGGTAAGTAGTAAACATGGGCAGTCATCACTTTTTCATAGGTGTAATGGTCAACTGTACCTGCTGTCAGGAAGGTGTGCTTCAAAGATTTGTCAAACTCATTCAAATAATACTTCAAGTTCTCAGCAAGTTCAAGCAGAGATCTAATTGCATAGATGTGAGAAAGCGGAGAAAGGAACAGATAGGTTCACTTTAGTCAATTTGGATTAAAGCATGCCTTTGTTGATGCTACATATTCTGTGTTAGTGGGAAGTGCCTAACTACTTGTGTGAGCTGTGCTGCTCTCTGCACATGTGGGTTATATCTTACTTTCACTCATTTCCATTTACTTTCCTAGCTAGGCCGCTTGATCAGTAAGGCTATCAGGATCCCAGTCCTCACAAACTCTGTGTATGGGCCAGTGCTGTTTGTAGCATGCTGTGCTGTCCTTGTCTCCCATAATCCACAGTCCTCCTAACCTGTGTTTCTCTGTTTTCTTTCCAGGACAAGGAGGTCAGGGAGATGATGCACCACAAGTTTTTCCCTAGTATGAAGTCAGGAAATGCTTCTGGCTAGATATTAATCACCATTAGTCATAGCCAAAGGAATCATCCTTTTCTCACTCAAAATGCTCCTAAAAAGTTCCTTTTGTCCCACAGTAACAGCATACTGAAGAACTATTAAGCAGCAAATGCATGCAACCATGCACTAAACCAGTCTGAATGATCCCATCCCACAGATTCCTGGTGCGTTCTGGCTCCTCTAAGTCTGGCTGATAGAGCTTACAGCCCAGACTCTCTCTGTGCTTTTGCAGTGAGGAGCACACTTTTAGGACTAATAAAGGATGAGCAAATGAATAATCCATGTATTGCAGTTATATAAAGGACAAATATACTGAATATAAGTAATCTCAATAGTATTCAGTATGCAAATCCAAATTCTCTCCCACCTTTTTCTCTTCATATATTTCCTTTTTTGCCTGAGGTACTGCTCATTGCCCCTTCTATGCAGGAACACCTAATAATCTAATAAAATCTACTGGTAATGGACATTATATTTTGCACCAGAAATATGAATGTACTTACTTAACACCTGTGTCATGGGAGTCAATTACCTGCAGTTTTCAGAAGACTGTCGTCAAAAAGCTTATATGCTATTCTTGATATTATGAATATGGTACAAAGTTTTAGCTGTTTTCTACATTTTCATCTTCTCTCTTTCTCTCCCCTTAATTTATTTGTATATTTCACAGACTCATCCCAGAGAACATTCTGAGCTACTGGCATTAACCGTAATTATCCTTACACTGAATTAGGCTGTGAATACACGAAAACTTTCAAGTGTGAACAAAATGGGGCAAAATTTGAATAGGGATTTGCAGAATAGTATAGCAAAGGATTGTTCCAAAACAAGTAAAGACCAAAAATGTCTCCCTAGCTATTATTTTTTTCATATCATTTATCAAATTCAGAGAGTATAATTTGTGCCTGTAAATTACAACGAGGCCCTGGGCACCCAGATCTAACTTTGACATCAGGTCTAAGTTTGAGCAGGTGATTGGACTACATGAATTCCTGAGGTCCCTTCCAGTCCAAATTACTCTAAGAATCTTGAGTTATTCAGTTAGCTTCATGCAATGCAATGACAGAGCCCACTAACTCGATTTGCTCAGTACACTATTTGTGAGTAAGAATCAAATCAAAGAAAAGGTGTAATGTGGGGATTAAAAAAAAAATAATTTCAACTTGTGATTCTGGCACATTATGCTGTAATCTCTTTATTTAACACTAGAACATGAGTGGAATCACCTCTTGAGTAGAACTTTGCAACTCCTTACAGTAATGCTTCATGAAAGTTAATGGAGAAGTAGTGAAAGAAAACACTACCCACTTCAAACTGCCAGGATATTTGTTGTATTATAATTATCTACTATGAAATTTGGCTACATGATCATCATTACTTTTCCAAAAACTTCAGCAGTTTTTGGAACTTCATTAGGCCACTAGGCCACATGACCACTAGGAGGTAAGTTTCAAAGATGTGAGTTTCTTCTACAGTTTCAATCCTGTGCTGTTGGCATCATGCAAGAGCCTTAGTTCAGTAGTAACTCAGACAGACAAGGGCTACCAGTACTATTTCCTTCAGCATATGCACTCAGTTTTCCTTGGAGGATCTCCTATTTAAATTCAGACTTGGCTCAGCACTGCTTAACTTGGGAGGTCTGACTGGCTCATAACAGAAAATGATGTGGCTACAAGCCACTACATTCATTTGGTCTCCATATATCTGGGTTCACCTTCTGTTGATCACGTATATTTGATGATGATTCATCAGGCACTTCAAGAACATCATCTGACAGAGAAATCATCTGAGAGCTTTCTTTACTAATTTGTTGCCTGTGAACTCTCTATCTTCCTCCACCTCCTCCCAAAAATCATGAGTGTTCTTGAGTGTGTCCTAAACTATTTCAGAGCACCAGACTGCCTACAGGAAGGGTGTTATGTGCACACTTTTTGAAGACCGTGGTGGAGTTGTGCCTGCTGAAGTGCTCCCCAAACAATTCCTCTGGTGACATGACTCCGTATGAATTCTGACATGTATAAATGTCAGTTTCTTATATTAACAATGAAGCAGGCAACACGCTGTAAATTGTTCTCATTCCTGTCAAGCACACAAATGTGTTGGCTGCTTGAAATGAGATTTTTGCCTCGCAAGAAAAGTATTTAAAATTGATCCTTCTGTGACCAATTTCACGAGGATCCACCTCCCGAAAGTTCTACCTGAAGAGATAACCTTTTAGGCCATTGAGCGTGTGTGCTCCATTAATGTCTGCACATGCAGAATAGGTTAAGTACACATAGAATTTCCTGGGTGGGTGTCATCAGGTAAGGTTAATCTTTAATACATAGAGATTTGTGTGAAGTTAGATTTTGTCCACTTTATTCTTTGCCTTTTTTTTGTGGATTTTTTTTTTGTTTGTTTGTTTGTTTTTTTTGGTTTTGTTTTTTTGTTTTTGTTTTTAATCAGAAAGAACCCTTGGACATTTGGCTATAAACCACAGAAGACAAAAGAGAACTAGGAAGTCTTTAGGATCTTCAGGACATTGGTTTGCTAGGCTTGTTTGTTGTGGCCCTAATTGTTCCCTAATATCCACACCCATTTCTAGCATGAAGTCCAAAGGTGACAGTGTTCTTCATCTTGTTTGTTGTGACCTTCTGATAGGGCTTCAGGTGTTCTGGGGAAGATGCCACGTTGTTTTCAGGAAATGAAGCTTTTCCAGGAAATGCATGGAAAAGTTCACTGTTCCATCTTAAGGAAAGCTGTTCTGACATATATTTCCTGAACCTTTAGGAGGAGTTAGCAGGAAAATGTGATAGGAACAATCTTTCTGTTTCTGAAAAAGAGGTTATGGCTGAAGACCATGCTCACACATGTTGCACAATTTCTGGTTGGCTTTTCTTTCCTGTGGTTATGTGCAAGACTGCTTTGGCTATGGGAAAAGTCTCTTGCTTTTTAAAATCCACTATGACATTAATGATGAATAGTAAAGACCACTGTGCTGCACTTTGCACGCTAATCAGTCTTTGCATTGCTTTATATCTTGTACCATATGTACACTATGACTTGGCTGGGATAAAAAACTGTAACTGGCAACACTTACTCTGATTGTTCTTATAATGATCAAACAGTAACACAGTTTGACAGAAATTTTATAAACCATCATGTCATAAACCAAAACCAGCATAAACTAGCTTGAGCAAAGAAGGTGTGTTTAAAAAGAACAAAGTTAATGAAAAGCACATGGAACTGCCCATCTGTGCAATTGTACTTTTTCAGTATATGAAGGCAAATAAATACTGTGAACCTTTTGTAGAGTCAGTTTGAAGGTATTAGAAGAAGCTTTTTGAAGGTTAAGAAGCAAACTATAGCAAATGCTCTATAATTCACACTGTGAATCCACTGGTGGTAGTCAGGGAAGGATTTGTCAGGCAGTATTTATCTTGCCCTTTCTCCTTTTGTATCTCTAAGAACTGACTCTTACACATCCTCAGCCTTTGCTTGTTTGGTTTATGTTTGGAATCTTATATGTCAACACATGTGAGTTATAACATGAAAAAAGAGAGTTTTACAAACTCAAGGGACCAGGCGGTGAGATACATGTCACCATTTTGCACTTAAGAAGACAGGGTGTCATACTGGAAATGTTTTATTTGTAAAATGAACACAGCAATTTCCCAGCCTCATCCGTAATAAGTATTTATCCACATCATAAAAAATATAAATCATCAGAACCAGACAGTCATAAGGGATTCAAGAAAGCCTATTTTAGCAAAATCAGAGTTGTTAGGTTAGAGTCTATAAAACTAAGGAAAAAAGGAAACCATGAAAAAAGGAAACTGGAGAGAACAAATATTCTGTCAAGAAAACCTGACTCACAAAAGTGATAGGAAGAACAAGTGGCTGTCAATAAATCAGGGTCCTGATAACCTGATAATTCAAGTGGAACGATGAAAAAGCACAAACTTATATGAACAAAATAAGAGGTCCTAACATAAGAAGTCAATTAATCAGGAAAACATACATAAAAGGCATTAAGTAATGGTTCTATAAATATATTAGAAGTTAGCTAAAGTAAGAAAAAAGGACAGGTATAATATTTATTGCCAGATACTTATTGAAGAAGATAATATGGGGTACAGAGTATGGTTAAAAGACTTTATTGACTTTATCGACTTTATCAAAAAAGATTATTGTGACTCTATGGTTAATGCAGTAATATTAATGAGGAACAAGAGGGGAAGAGCCAAAATGTCAGGTTAGAAAAAAAGTAATTCCTGTGTACTCTTTGAGGAAATTGAAAATCACCCTTGAATGCTTACAGTGCACTCTGGATTATTAGCGGTTACCTTCTGGAGCCCTCTGG
Organism: Athene noctua; assembly: GCF_965140245.1. Taxonomy (NCBI): domain Eukaryota; kingdom Metazoa; phylum Chordata; class Aves; order Strigiformes; family Strigidae; genus Athene; species Athene noctua. The sequence goes on from NC_134040.1 coordinate 43,500,424, forward strand.
GAACAGAGGGGATCCCACGTGGTACAGATGATAATAATGTGTAGCTCCCACCTGGATTTCTACACACCCCACCCCCACCCCCACCACCCACCCCCCCACCCCGAAAAAAAAAAAAAGTTCTAGGGGGAAACAGAAAATAGCATTTGTCTTCATTTCAGAAGTATTTATAACAGCCCTTCAATGTGTTTTCAAAAACAGATTAGGGAGATCACACAAAGTGCAGTCAGTATTAGCTTTAATATGGTTGAAGTCCAGTTCCAGTAAATTCATGGCCGCATTGATATGAAAGTCAATCAGGTTTTGCTAAAGGATTTCCTAGTCTCAGTGCAATTTAATCCTTCTGGTTATAGCTTGGAGGATAATTTATAGAATATACTCCTAAAATGTGTATAAGACTCAGCTAGGAGAAGAGAATAAGTTTAAATATGAAAGTGGACTTGAGAACTGGAGAAATGTTTTGCAATCAACAACATAAAATTCAATAAAGGGCTCCATGTCCATTTGAAATAGAAGAATTAAGAATTGACTTGGTCTGCAGAAAAAAAAGCATTAGTGTGGACAACTATGCATATAATTAAGCATTTGAAAAAGCCATAATGAGAGATTGTAGACTTCACGTACTGAAGATTTTTCAGAAGGTAAGTATGGTGATGATACAGATATCTAGGTGATGACCTAGATACACCTCACATTATTTCTGAGCTAAGGAAAGGACTGGCTGAGTCCTTGACATTTCTGTGAATCCATGATAATGAAAGATCATTTGGCACTTGCAAATTTTGTGCTTGTGGTTGTCAAATTATACACGGAGTTCATGTTGTGTATATGTTGTTTATTTTTCCTACTAATGTCTACAGCAAATGCAGACTGATCCATAATCTCTATGACATTTTGCCTGCACGGCTGCAGATGTGTTGGCCTATAGGTAACCGCATTATAAAGTACTGTAAGTGCTGTGAGCAAAACAGGCACTGTAGTTCATCACCATGTCATAAATTACTGTGCCATGAAACCAAGTAAAAGCTGCAGGAGGTCTGCTTTGAAAATTGAGATCACACTTACACTTTAAAATGAGTAGAAAATTCAGTCTCTGTTGCTTTCTTTGTAGTCTTTTGTTCTTGATAATGTGTCAAGTTGTCTTTTTAATTTAGGTAGGTCAGTGGCTACACTTGATGACATTAATTCACACTTTCTGACTGCATTTTCACTGAGGTCTAAAGTCCAAAATCTTGAGTGGATATTGTGGGCGTGCCCTGGCATACTCTTACTGAATGTTTATATGCTTTGTTTAGAAACACAAGCAAAATGGTTTATCTTTCCACATGCAGGTGTTTTATTTGTGTCTTTCCATTGAGCTTGGACACAAATTTCTTGCTTATGTTCATACAGCGAAATCAGTTCATTAATTTTGAACTTTTTTCTCAAGTAATTCCCTCTTTGTCCTCTCAAAATAGTTAAAGAACAACCAAATATCTGCCATCAGTGTCTTCTGATATTTTTTTACATCGATCTGAGTACCTATTGATGTTAATTTCCTCTAGTATAATTGCTGAATTTCCTGTTACACCATTTAGTCTAAATAACTTGATTTAGGGACTTCAGAATATAGTACTGTCATGTAGAAAGCTAAAGGCAAGGTATAATCTCAAAACTGTAAATAAGCAGATCAAAATAATCCTTAAATAGTTTTATCTGAGGCCTCTTGAGGGAGGAGAAAGAGGCATTGACAATAAAGAAGGCAGAGCAGGAGGCAGAGATGCTGAAGGGGTCACTGGAAGAAATTTATTTAAGCCAGCCTTCAATTCTGTGTGGCTGAAGATCCCAAGTTGTGAGAAGGAGCAGGTAAAAGGGAGAGATGGGAGCAGGGACAGCAAAGGATGATCAGGGAGGGTTGTAGGGCAAATACAGATATTATAAAGTATGGTCAGTGTTCTGCTTAACTGTCATTCTTAGCCTTGAATATTATGATTTAGTCAAGCAGTACTCCCCAGATCAATCACTTGGTATGTGCATCGATCATCTAAGGGATTGGAAAATGACTTTTCACATTGTAGGTCTTGAATGACACTCTAAAGACACAAACTAACTCAGTGCAGTGTTGTCAATACAGAAGAGATTCATGAGTACAGAAATTATTTAAGGGAATGTAGACACAGATGGCATCAGGAAAGTCATAACTAGTAAAAGCTGAAAGGATTGAGGGCTAGAAAAACAAAGATACTTTGATTGCCATGATGCATACATTTATTCCACCAGTTTTATAGTTTGTTAACTGAAATTTACCTCAGTGCTGCCTATCTGAGTTTCTGTGCAGAATTTACAAATATGAACACTGTGTGTTACTTTTTCATAGTCCGTGTAGCACATGGTGGGATAAATGGCCTTTGCAATCCTATAGCAGTTTTATGGATTTTGTTTGTTGCTGCAGGTATACAACAGATAATATAAAAAAAAAGATACATCGAAACACAACAATGCAAAAAAACCTCCGTTGAAATTCATGTGAACTTTGGGGAGAAACATAAATTCAAGCTAAACCAAATGTTTCAGTTTGCTCTGCCTCAAATAAATAAAATAACCCAGTGGGACTACATCCCTGTAGCGAGACACAAACTTTACCTGCCAGTGATTTGAGGCAGATGTAGACTCAGCTGGCTTGGCTGCAGTGTGATGTGAAAGAAACACAAGCTTTTTGGGCTTTTATAGCTGGAGTTTTGCTGAGTGCAGCTGCTCCCTCAGCATATTATTAACTCAAAAACATGTTCATTAAAAAAAAAAAAAAAAAGAAAAAGATTCCTGGCACTTCTTTATCATGCAGGGGATCTCTTAGACTATTCTAAGGGGATGTATTTGAAAATTACTGTGGAGGATGTGATGCACTAAGATTAGTACAAACAAAATGGAATATAAAGAATAGTAGTGAAGGTAAAAAAGAAGACAAAACGGGAAATATTATAGTTGTGTCCCTCTGAGGCTTTCCTTAATAGGCACTTAGGACCCTAGTAGGGACATTTGTTCAGGTCAGTCACAAGAAACTTATAAAAAACTCATCACCCTTTTCTCCCTCTATTTTATTTCTGTGGTGGCTGCATAGTTTCTAAAGAGATGACTAATATTATGATGGCAATAGTTTTGTAGAATCATAGAGTAATTGAGTTAAGGCTGGAAAATGCCTCCTGAGAGTTCTCCTGCCCCAGCTGGACAAGAAGTACGCCTGCATCTCTTAACATATTCGTCTTAAGGGCTTTTAGTGATGGAGGTTTCAGACTCTCCCTGCGCCCACCAGATAACTTTATTATCTCTCCCTCAGTGCATAACTTATCTTTGCTATTGAAGTTTAAGCCCATAGCTTTATGTCTGCTTACTAAAGTTGTAACTCTAAATAGTTTAATAGCTGCTCTCTTTTCAGTTTATTTCACTCATTTGAACACCACTGTCACTTTCACCCAGTCTTAAGTAGCTTCAGTTTCAGTCTTTCCTTTCTTCCTCTCACCCTCCCCTGTCTCCTCATCCCCTTCCCCTTGATTCTTCACCCTTTCTCATTTCTGTCACCCCTTTTCAGACTGCCTCTAAATGGTGAATCTTTCTCCCAGTTTGATGCTTCCAGGGCAAGCATCCAGATACCTCCTGGCACTGTCACAGGAAGGGCTCCTCCTTCAGTCTTTCACAGGTAATATTGTAAAATACATCCTGATGTGGTGCCTGTCTCTTTCCACAGAGCAAAACTTTAATTTATGTTCAGCTTGTAATCCATGGCAGTCCTTAAAAATATCTTCTTAACAACTGCTGCTTAATTGTTCTTTTTTTCTATTTTTGTGCATACATTTTTTCTGATCTAAGCTGAGTATTTTGCACCTGACTTTGATCCTAAGACATTCCCGTAATTGTCTAAGGTCATACTGAATTTTTACCCTGTCCTAATGGGATAACAGTTCCTCCCAATTTAATATTTTTTTAATGCTTAGTAAGATTTCTGGGATGGTGTATCCTGATTTACTGGAAGTACAGGTTTTCTTCCACTGAGATTATACTAAATGCATTATCAGAAACTGACTGCCATAGACTGGAAAATGTTTGGAAAATGCTATTTGAGGATGATTCTTGAGATGTAGCTCAATAGTTTACTGTTCAGGATGAACAGGGACAAATTCTTATATAGTGCTAATATCAGTGGGCATGGTTTAGGAATTAGCTATACCTCAAGAACAATGTGACAGACTGCTTTGTTACAAAATTTTCTTGGGGCAAGGGGACATACATATGTACTCTGTTTTAGGAGATCTATGATGTGGAAACTAAGATTGTATGCTGCTTACTTGTTCTGTGTTTATTTATTTAACTCTGAATACAACAGGCTCTGGCCTTATTCCACCATAATACATAAGCATGTGATGAGATGAGAGTTTCAAAAAGTGTGATTTTACTGAGTCAGTCATTCTACTGAGTTAGTCATACTACTGAGTGAAGACTCTTAGCATTGTGGTACACTGCAGCAATCATAGCACGTAGTGCCTTTCAAGTTTGCATAAATTACTATATGTTGTCAGAGAGCAAACCTATTTTCTCTATTCTATGATTTTTGTAAAAGATAGTCTGGCATACTTTAATAATTAAAAAAACCACATTTTAAAAGACTCCATGAGAGATCTTCTGATAGTTTAGATTTCACTCTTTTAATGAAGATGGTTGATTGATTGACTGATCAAGTTAGTGAAGGGATCCTTGGGTAATGTGTGTTGCTTTTACAGCATTTCCTGTGGTAGTTTTGTATACATCTGCTGGTGAACTGTATATGACTTGGAAACAGCAGTTGTCTCTGGAGTGCCCTTATGCTATGCCATGAACTGCTCAGGAAAGATGAGGTATTTGGCTTCATTTTCTATTCATTTTTCTAAGCAAGCTTGTCTTTCTTTTGTCCTGTCCATCATTTTTCTTCTATGGCAGTTCAGTTTTTTGTTTTTCTGTCTTAAACCAGAAAACACCCTAAGCATGAGTACTAAGCGGTCTTTGATATTTCCTGACAGCACTTGACTACTTTACCTATATAAACACTCTTACATTTATATATTACTAGTGTACTGCATTAAACCATGCCAAATATTACACACATCATGTTGACACATTTTGCATAAAGTACACATACAAGGGTGTTTTACTTAATACTAAGAAGAAGGGGTGGTGACAGTAAAGTCAGAACAAATGTCATACTGCTTTGGCGATTTACAGGATAAAATTCAGCTGATTTCATTCAGTCTATAACAACCCACACCATTCCCTCACATGAAACACCTATTTAGTACTAGAATCCATACACCTACTTTCAAAACCAGCTTCATTCACTGTTTGATTTATTGATCCATTAAGTGGATTTTCAGAACTAACAAATAGTCCCAGACAATCATTTCACTCCCACTTTTCCTCTGGGACAGCAAGGGTCAGTTTCTGTTGTAAGCTCTTAACATCAATTTATAATTAGTTGGAAGTCATTAACACTCAGTATAAATTCAGCAGCAAACTTGAAATGAGCTGGTAGTCCAACTGGATTTATACGTGATCTCCATCCTTAAAGTGGAGGTAACTCTTCCTCAGCTTTTAATGCAAAATTATGTAATGATATTGTTGCTGCTGTAACTTAAGAGATACACATATAAAGTCGAGACTACTGGTTGCTTTCAGGACACCACCCCCACCCCCACCCCACCCAAAAAAAAAAAAACAAAAAAAAGTAACATTGCCCCATGAAAGTTCCATGGTGTAGTTTTACAAGAAAAATTTTCAGAGCAGCATGCTGAAGTATTGGGATCCATAGCAAACAGTGATCATGTGATGTTTTGTAAAATAATCCAGTGGTGCAATTCTACTGAAATGGCCAAAAAAAAATAAATTAAGATGAAATGACATGTATTATTTGCATATAGATACTCAATCTGCATGCATAAATCAGGTGTTTTGACATAAACATAACCTGGTAGGCAGCTAGATGGTCAGCTACATTTTGGATTTTATTTACTTTCTTGCATGCCCATACAAGTACCAGTTGTACTTATGCTTTGGAGATGAATGATGAAATAGGAGCCTTTCCTTTCATGTTATTATGAAAAACCACTAAACAGATGAATAAAGCGGCCGATCGTTAGTAATTTACAGTTCATTTTAGTTACCCAGAAAAGATTCTTGGCTTTTCCCAGATAATCATCTGCATTTTTCAGGTAACAACATTCCCTTCTAGTTAATTTTTTTTCCTGTTTGCAAGTAATAAATATTAATCTAACGTTGCTTCCTAGGTGTTATGCTTACTTAATACAATCTTATTTTCTGTGGAATAACCTCTTCTTATTGGTCATCAGTGTTTTAAAATGCATTATTAAAACAAATATCATAAAAATGATTTAAATGTAAAAAAAAAAAAAATAAATTAAAAAATTTATAGCTAAACTAAGTTTCCCTAAAACCTGAGTGACCTAGCAGAGCACTGCAATTTTAGGACCTCAAAGGAAATGAAATTCTGTTTGAAAACTGCAGTAGCTGCCACCCAAAATACAGGAACTCCTCACAGCACACGAGAAAGGCTCCCTCGAGGCAATTGAAGCAATAACAATTCTCCCAGCTGCTGGTTTTTGATTGTTTGTATGTCTGCGGAGAGATGAGGAAAAGATGAAAGAATCTGATTCAGGAGCTGGTAAGGGGACGAGAGACACTTCTTAGTCTAACATGGAGAGTGTGTCCCTGAGGAAACAGCTGGTGTGAGAGCATTTTGGCAAGCAGAGGTTTGGGAAAAATGAGCAAGAAAGCTGTCTCTTGTCATTGATTTTTACTTGTGCTCAGGAAGAGAGCACCTTATAAATTTTTGTAAATAAATAAGGCAGCATCAGAGAACATCAAACTCCCACACTACTTTCCCTTCATAATGAAAACAGCTTGCAAGACTTTTACTTCTCTGTTCGTTGTTCAACTGAAACATGGGCAATGCTTTTCTTATAGTTTTGCATATAGTACACAGTACATTTGCTGTACTTCACTTTTCCTGTAGCGTAAGGGATTGCTATCATAAACTCAGGATTGCTGTGAAAGTAAATCTTACGCCAGGAAGACATTTCCTGTTGAAAGATGAAACCTTACATTATAGCAGCACTTTTACTTTACTGACCTGAAAATAAGTTACTCAGAGCATACCTTAACCTTTCCTGATTAGCGGGAAGGTGAAAGACAGCACATACTTTGGGGAACAGAGGAAAAAAGATTATATTTTTCTTTAAAGCTTCCAGAGACTTACAGAACTTTGCATATACCATTGTGATGTCCAATGGCAACGTTTAATTTTTGTAAAAATTCCCATTTCCTTTGATTGAAGTCAGCTTTTTCAGGATGCTGGCACCTGAAATGAGGTGTAGCACTAGTAAAATGTTATTTGTTGTTCTACCATCATAACATTTTTAAAAATTAAAAAAAAAAAAATTAAAAAGGGTTTTAAAATTTCTTCTTATGAATTTGAAAATGGCTTGGGGAAATTGGAATGGATAGGACTTAATTTTAAACTCAGAGGTGGTCTTGGGCTGCAGTTTGTATCAATTTAATTGCAAGATTTAGTAGAGATGTTATCTGTAGTCTGTTTCTCAGATATAATGAAATAAGAATAAATAGGAATAATCTCATCTTTGATTGCTTTCTCTTTCCCAGTTAGTCAGTACAGAAGGCTCAATGTGAATATTTTATTTTATGGCAGTGCTATTCTGTTTAATAGGAAAAGGAAAGCTATTTAAAAATAGGTATTTTTTCCATGACAGTGAAAGGAAAGTTTCCTCTACATTGGTTGTTGACTTAAGGGTAATTCAAACACTGAAAAATTTTGTCTGAAATCTGTTGTTTGACTGCAATTCTTAAGAGAATTGTCTGTGCTACATGTACTGGACATACATATACTGCCATTTTAATCTGTTGTGTTTCAGAGAAGAATGGTGATACCTCATGATGGTTCCCAGTAACTTATATTTTGTAGTCTAGGTAAGAACCCAATCCTTGGGAATGCAAACCAACCAATTTAGCTTACATGGGACACCAGGAAATGTTTTCTGGAATGAAAATGATGTTGGGATATTCATGGGTTTTGTGGTTTTTTTTAAGAAAGCCAGCATTTTATGGGGAAAGAAGACACTGAGTGCTAATATTCTTTTATGTGAAACTCCTGGCTTTATTCATAAATAATGGGAAATACAATAAATGCTTGGCAATGTTAGTCCTCAGAAGTAAGTCTATGCAACTTCACAACCTATTTTGGGGTATGCAGGTTAGCTGTGAATTAAAAGAGAAATGGTGATAGGAGTGGGAACACAATGCCCAAACAGCTTAATTCCGCATTTTTTCAAGTCCTGCATGATAATGGGTCACAATGAAAAGCAATATGAGATGTCTCTTCAGAAGCAATGGGTAGACTTCTTCAAAGGATCTCCAGTTTCACAGACACATCCCCAATTCAGAAACTCTGCTAACTTTACAGGAAATAACAAATATCTAGTGAGAGATTTATATGTGTATATGGCAGTCATGCGAACTGGTTAACTGGTTAATCAGGGAGCGTGCTCATACATGAAAATAATGTTTTCTTCCTGTAAACCTTTAGCAAATATTATGACGTTTCCATACTGGCTGTAAGGTAAGAAAGAATATGAAAAGGACATTGTTTCACTGGCTTAGATCCTACATATGGACAATTTCTTTGTAATCCTCCTTGAGAAACAACATGGGCCCAGAGTATTTATTTTGTCATAGATGAACCTGAAAGAAGTGCAGTCCAAAAAAAGGCGTAGCCCTCTAAAGTCTGTTCTCTCACAATTTGAATGAGAGCACCGAGCTTTCATGAATCCTGAGAAGCATAACTGAGAGTAGAATAAAGTAAATATAGTGAAGTTCTTTTCTGTGTATGGGAAAGTTTGCACAACAAAACACAAAACATATCTTTAAAAAATGAATGGAATTTATGTATGATTTGCAATATTCTGTACAAAGAAATCATATGGGGAAAAAGCCTGAGACAATGTCTTACGGTACTTTTGACTGAAGATGTATTTTAGATTTAACTTGAATTATACTAAAATCATTCTCAGATAATTATGTCTCATTAAGATAACTGATTTTGAAATTTAATCACTGTGAAACTTGGAAGCAGAAAATATAGTAAGACTAAATCATTGCAACTCTGAAAATATATTCTAAGTTTCATATATTTGTATACATTTCATAGAATCTCAGAAATGTGTCCTGCAAATGTTCAAGACACTGAGATTACTGTAATTTTAGGAACTTCACATCAGAAGGGTCCTTCAGTATTAATTAATACAAATTGTCATAATTATATGGATAAACACTTCAAAACACTGTGAGAGAGGCAAAAAAAGTCTTCCCCTTTATCACTGCTTATTGGACATGCCAAAATATTAGCATGACACTTGAGCAGTTCTGCAGTCTGCTTGGTCACATTGCCGATACATAAAAGAAATAACCTGAGGGAGATTTAATGAATGCAACTGGAATGACTAGTGTTCCCATATGTTTATTTGATTTACTTTTAATAACTCAGCACATAAATCATTCAGACCCAGCTGCTCAGATTTAATATCAAGCAACAGTAGCAACTCTACAGTTTTTGCTTCTTTTTTCACTTAAGCAAATGTTACTGAACACATATTCTGAGTTTACATTCCTTCTCCACGCAGTGATTTTTTCAGTGATACTAAATTATAAATACAAATTAGACTACCATTCATGATTTTAAAAGTAATTGTAATCCAAAGGCATGTTCAAATATAAATGATCTATATTTTTGAACTTGTTTTAATTTTATCTTTTATATGTAAAAGGAGTGTTTTAAGAGGTTTTTTTACCACCTCCCAAAAAGATCCATGTCCTTTCCCACTTCCCCCTTCCCCTTTCTCTCTTTGTCCTTTCCTTTCCCTTTTCCCTTCCCCTTCCTCCTTATGCTTATCCCTCTAAAGTTGTTTGTTCAGTTGCTGTGGCAGGTTGACCCTGGCTGGACGCCTGGTGCCCACCAAAGCTGCTCTATCACTCCCTTCCTCAGCTGGACAGGGGAGAGAAAATACAACAAAAGGCTTGTGGGTCAGGATAAGGACAGGGAGAGATCATTCACCAGTCAGTATCATGGGCAAAATAGGCTCGACTTGGGAAAATTAGTTTAATTTATTACTTGTCAAAATCAGAGTAAGATAATGAGAAAATAAAACCTTAATTTTAAAACACCTTCTCCCACCCCTCACATCTTGGGCTTAACTTTGCTCCTAATTTCTCTGCTTCCTCCCCTCCCAGCAGTGCAGGGGGGCAGGGGATGAGGGCTATGTCAGTTCACCACACATTGTCTCTGCTGCTTCTTCCTCCTCAGAGGGAGGACTCCTCACACTCTTCCAGCAGGAGACAGTCTTCCACGAACTTCTCCATCATGAGTCCTTCCCACAGGCTGCAGCTTTCACCTCCAGCATGTGTCCCCCACGGGGTGCCATCCTTCAGGAACAGACGCCTCCAATGTGGGTCCCCCGTGGGGTCACAAGTCCCGCCAGCAAACCTGCTCCAGCGTGGGCTCCTCTCCACGGGGCCACAGGTCCTGCCCAGAGCCTGCTCCAGCGTGGGCTTCCCACGGGGTCACAGCCCCCTTCGGGCACATGCCCCTGCTCTGGCGTGGGGTTCTCCACAGGCTGCAGGGGGGTCTCTGCCCCACCACTGACCTCTGTGGGTGCGGGGCACAGCTGGGGACTACGGGCTGCAGGGGAATCTCTGCTCTGGCGCCTGCAGCACCTCCTCCTCTCCTTCTTCACTGACCTTGGGGTCTGCAGAATTGCTTCTCTCACTTATTCTCACTCATCTCTCCTGACTGAAATTGCTCCTGTGCAACCTTTTCCCCCCCTTCTTAACTATATTATCCCAGAGCCTCTACCACCATCACTGATGGGCTTCGCCTTGGCCAGCAGCGGGTCCAACTTGCAGCTGTCTGGCTTTGACTGTGTCAGACATGGGGGAAGCTTCTAGCAGCTTCTCACAGGAGCCACCCCTGTAGACCCCTTGCTAACAAAACCTTGCCACGCAAACCCAATACAGTTGGTTTGTGTTATCTTCTCTCAGGAAAGGAGGGAAGGAGATGACATTTTTTTTTGTGTAGTGCTTTGGGGTTTTTTCCCTAGAGTGATGCAGAGTAGCTTTTTTCCTGATCCTATATGAGTGCTGGGACGTTTTTTTAGATATATGTTGCAACTATATCTGCAAAGTGACATAATAGGCTTCTAAATTATGTAATCTTCAGTTGCACCTTAGTTATGCTTTAAAAATGCTACAGTTGCTCTGTGATGAACTATCAGGGAAGATAGTTTCCAGACTGAGCTTTGTTTAAGTAGAAAAATTGCATATAGCTGAGTAGGAGAAACCCCACAGGAATGGTAGATTCTTCTTTTTTAAATATAACAGATCTATGCTTCAAATAGAAGGCCCATCATTTTTACAGTTTATCAAACAGTATCCACAATCAAACCTGGAATTTTGTGAAATTTTCTTGACGTGTCATGACATATCTGTTAGAGAGAGGCAGTATAGAGAAGCAATATATATGGAAATGGGACTCAGTCATATGTGAAGATGTAGAAATTAAAGTTGCATCAAGTTTTCTAGTATCCCAAAAGGTCAGAGAGCAAGGCTGTTTTCTAGAAGCTTTTCTTACCTCCTGGAGACATTACTGTGCCTTTGACAAATCCATTCAATTGCATTTATATCACTAAGCACAAACCAGGGAAGAACTTCTAGTCCTAGAGCAACAGAGCAATAACTCCTTGTGTCCACATCGCTATAGGATTAAAATCCTCTTTCCACATTTGTCCTGAAGTGAGCTGGCTGGGAGAGTCCAAAGTGGAGCCAGGGAATGAAGTAAAAAATGTATGGACAATCAGAAAGTTCAGTACTCAAATTAAAGTTCTGGTCCTCTTTTCTTAAGCAGTAGTGGTAAAGATAGTGGTTTGGTAAGCAGTAAAGGTATGTGTTTGATTCCTAGGCAAAGATGCCAGAGGAGACTGGGAAGAAAAAGTGCATTGCTGTGATGTGAAGTGATTGATCTGTCTGGTATGATGGACCATCCCAAGCAGCCAAGGAAAAGGTGGATCCCTCTAAATGTATAGTTAACACTCCCTATAAAGTAAGACTCAAGTTTAACTTTCTCTGTGTGTGTACTATTTTTAGCTGATGTAAAATTAGTCCATTTCCTGGTTTTACTAGGATTTTAAAAAAGCCTTTCTGAAAAAAAAAGAAAGAAGTGCTGTTTTTTATTGTGAGCATACATTCTCAATTTTTCTTATTTTAAACTGAAACTAATTACATACCTTTTCCATATATAAAAGAAGCATATGCATTTTATTGTATTTTCATATGAATGAGGCATTCTTTCTTCAAAATGTACTAAGGGGTGAAAAAAGATAGCAGTGGATGCTGTTTAGAGCTGCAGCCATCTTTATGAATCCAAATTTATTAATTTCCTTTCCTTCTTCAGGGAACCTTGAAGGTGGCCAGGGTCATCGCAACAGGCTGAAAACTGATTCGAAGCCTCAGAGGAGGTAATAATACTTTCTCATTCCTCTCTTGTTTAATCTTGACAAAGTAGCTGTAACTCTCTTCAGATTAGTAACATGCAATCTGGCACGGTAGGATAAACCATGTTCAGAGTGTATCCTTAAACTTCATTAAGGGTCTTCCATATGATTAGAAAGATTTTTGTTTAGATCTGAGCTGTGGTAAAATCTGGGTCATTGGATTAATAGACAGTAAGGAGCAATGAATCTATAAATCCATTAAGTGATGATAATAATGTGGAATAGATTTTAAATCTGTAAGGGTTTAGAGGTTGCTGTTTACTATTTTTGTCTCTTGTTAAGGTGTAATATATTTTTCTTGTTCCAGTTAGGAGACATTTTAACTCCCTAAATAGCCAGTGATGCTTTTACTTGCCCATGTTACGTATTTTCTTCTTAGCTGACTGTGTAGAACCTCTAGCTGTGTGGTATTTGTGAGCATAAGCAGTAAACATCCCTCTGAAAGTGAGTGACTGATCTGATGAGTGCTGAATGGATAACCTAAACAATAATGTTTCTCTTTGTTTCTCTTCCACTTCACAAGAGTGAACAGAGGTTTTGCATTCAAGACATTTTAATCATATCCCTATCATACTGTACCCTTTATCTATAGCTAAATATCAGTCAAAGCTTACTTGAAAATGAGCCTAGGTTTTTCTCAAATAAACTAATGAACCTTTGTGAACTTTCAAGACTGGGCTGAATTTCAACTTTGGAACAATACTTAAAGCCAGGTGAGTTTTACTGTAAATATTTCCAGTATGGTTCCAGCAACAATCTGATCTTGTTTAACTAGTTGAACTAAATACTTGTGTAACATTGAGGCCTGGATGACAGACTTTTTTATAAAACAAAGCAGAAAAGAGAAGTAAAAGCAATGATAATATGCTACTGTTGAAACTGTATGCTAAATTCTAAATGTGGAGACAGAAATAGTGTTACACATAAATATTCTGTTTCTTCATCTATAAATATATAGTATATATAAATATATACTATACAGTATAGATACCAACAGGAAGAAAATGCCCTAAAAATTTAAAGGACTCCTAAAATTTGGTAGTATACTTACAATAATACTGAATACACTCTCTATATGTATGTAGATTTGTAAAATCTAAGACAAAATGAATGTTTCTAGTTATAGTTTCTTAACGAAGTATTGCTAATCTCAGTGGCTATAAAGCCCATTTTAAAAGGGTTTGAAGTTAAATACAGCTCCTTACAGAAAGGAAAGAGAATAAATGGGGGGAATTCAGTGAGAGAACTAGGGGTTCATGAGACTAAATCGCACCTCACAATTGATAGCAAATTGCATACTTCTGGTAAATAGACAAGAGCATAGAAATCTGCATGTGTCCATAAATTCCCCTTTGCCTTTTTCCCCCTACCTCAAAACCCAGTCCAAAACATTACTTGGTCTTATAAGCAGATGTAGCTAGCATAGAGATGTCTTCACACAGAAATGCAATTGCTTCAAGATGGACCACAGTGGTTGATAGAAATAAATAATGAATAAATAATAGTATATGCTGTGTTCTTGACTAGCCTAAGACATAGGGATTTATGGAGAGATCACCCACCATTTTTCTGAAAAGTATTTGAAATCTGTTCCAAATAGTCAAAATGTAGCAAAATACATAACCAACTGCCTAATTTAAGATCTGTGATTATGTGGGCAAAAAACACAGATCAGTATACATGTTGTGAGTGGATATAACTCAGGTAAGTACACTTACACTGAGGCAAAACTGGTGTGACTAGATGAAATAGGCAGTTAGCAGAGTAAGGCAAACATCCACCTGGTGCTTTCATTAGGTGGAGGTATTGTAGTGTTCTAAGGGTTAATGTTTTGTGAGCTTTTTTAATTGGAAATAAAGATTGTGTAAAAGTTTTCATTTTATAGCATTAATCTGTAGATTAATGTTTCCTGTGTTTTAATGACATGTTCCCCAGCAGCAGATGAGTGGTATAAAAATGTTTAATTAGAGTCACTCATAGCCTGCTGGCAAACAATGACCTTACCTTCAACTCAACACACTGGATAAAGAACTTGCAGTCTTTTTTGTTCTTTAACATAAGTTTTAAGCCTAAAAGGCATATAGTGGGGTTTTTTTGTTTTTTTTTTTTGCACAGCCTGTTGAATGTTGACTGTAATAACGATACAGTAATGTCTGTTTCTTTAAGCAATTTTATTTCCTAGTTGGAATTTATTGAGGGGTGTGTGTTTGTGTGTGTGAAAAGGGAAACAGAGACACAAAGAGGGCTGAAAGTTCAGCGGATTTTCTGAATTTTCGACTGCAGCTTCTGTTTTGTTGCCTGTATCTAAACCAGAATGTTAGCTAGTCTAGGCTGATTTTAATGTAACCACTGCACTTAAGCAAGGCTTCCACTCACCACTAACTATTCCCCAAGGCATTTATTGGTTCAGGCATGTATTCTATAAATTATACAGAGGGCATGACACTGTGTTTCAGTATATAATCTAGATATGTATATATTTTCATCCATCTCTGTTGTACAATGGTATAATGGAAGTTAAGATTTTTGCTCCCCTTACCTTGTGCTCTCCTGTTTCCTAAGAAAGCTTCCTCTAATGCTGCAGCACAGGAGGGAAGAAAATCTGTCTACCATTATATGCTGATACACTTAAATGCATGAGCTGGCTAGCATTTACATAGGTTGGCTGCAAGTCAGGAAGGTACCCATAAAAAAAAATAAAATAAAAAATAAAAAAAGTATTTAAAATAATCTGTGTGTGCATGCATTCATGTATGCATATATATAAAATATAACTGGGACATGCCAATTATTTTTATCCTGGTTTTAAAATGGATTCCACTCTCTTATCACTGCCAAAATAAAATAAAATAAACCAAGTGTTTCTTTCAATACATCTTGCAGTCTTTATCAGCTCAATAAACATACACTGGAAAACCAAAGAGAAACTGTTGGTGTTCTTGAGCAGTGAGAGAGTGAAACAAAACCAGACATTCTGAGAGTTTATGAGAGCATGTAAAAAGATCATTTCCTGAAAAAGTCCCTAGCTATAACTGGAAGATCAAAATGTCGTGATTGGGAGGTTGTGTTAGTCACAAAATATGATATACGCGTTGCATTTTGGAACTATCATCTACTTAACACTTACTGTTGCTGGACTGGGAAAAAATAACACATATGTTGCTACCTTACTGAATGTAGCAATAATAATGAAAAGTCTAGAGGATGTGGAGGGGAGAAGAAAGTAGATGCTAGAAGGAGCCAGCATTCTGCTGAGAGGACATGCTGCAGTGTGAGCAAAATTCCCTTCCAGTAACCTCTGGATCGACTTCGCTCCATTACCTATGAACTTCTGGCTCACCAACAGAAAATTAAGCCATGCAACATTCTACTTACATAAAGAATAAAACCAGCTCAGCCCTGTCAGTACATACTCTTTTGCTCTACTGCCCTGATGCATCAGATGCTTTTATTTTCCAGTTACTAAACTTGGAAATGAGGTCTGGTACAGCTCCCAGGTTATTTGCCAGGACTGTCAGAGCTATCTTGCAGATCTCAAGATGCAATTATGTATTTCAGTGTATATATGATTAACCCAGGTATAATATCATCTCCTCAGCACACATCAAAATACTAAGTGTATAATAATGATTGGGACAGGTTGAAAAATTATATGTCAAAGCTGGGGGGGGGGGGGTGGGTGTGTTTGTGTAAAGCTGTGCATTTCATATTTTACTTGGAAATTCAATTAACTATGGAAAGAAATCCAAAGGTACCCCAATGGAAAATCTGTCTGGGAGTGTGGATATGATGACTAGTGAAAACTGCTCTGGATGTTTCATATATCTCTGTTCCCCTGCAGGCCAGAGCCCAGCCATCTCTTATGAAGCACCAGGTGGTTCAACAAAAGGAGGGATTGTAAGGCATCAAAAGAAAGGTTGCTTGGTCAAGGACCCTAACCTAGAGAGGATAATATGGTGATAAAGTATCTGTACCACAACTGTGGAAATATACTTTCAATTACAATTTTTTTTCCAACAAATTTCATGCTTTTAATTTTTAATGAAATCAGAAGTTTGTCTAGGAAACATGAATGAAAACATCTTACCTTTATAAAAAAAATCTCAGGAAAAAAATATTTCCTAACATCATAGTAAACAACAAAGCAGAATTTAATTTGTGTAAGAGTTTAACTGGAAATACTGTTATTTCTGCTCTGGTACATATGAATGTGATGTATTCATACTGTGAGGAAGAGATAAACTAGAGAGAATATAGGAGCTGCCACACTAAATCAGACCCAAAGTCTGTCATCTACAGCTGTTGGTGTTTGGTGGTAGTCCACCAAGAAAGGTGTAATACTAAGTAAGCAAAAGAATCATGAGCTACCTCAAGTGTGGTACTGATAAAAGCCAAACATTTTTAACATTCATTTCAACTCTATATTTTAGATGTTCATGTATTTTGCATAATTTTTTATTTTCAGTTTTTACCTCCACAGTTTCCTGTGGCACCAATGTCTACAATTACATCTTGATGATAGAACTGGTTTTTTGTTTGGTTTTCCCTATTTTTTTAATTTCAGTTACTGTCTCAAATTCATCATACTTGTACTGTTGCTGTTTGATATCAGCCATCACTCTTTTGTATGACAGTTTCTCAGGGGCGCTGTCCACCTTGGATGCCATTTTGTAAATCTTTCTCTACATCTCTTTGCAAACAGAGTGGTAAAATCTTCCCTTCTTCATGAAGAACAGAGCAAGAGTGAGAGAGTGGGAAGAGAGTGCAACTTGGCCAAATGCACTCTATCTTCCTGGAAGGTAAAGGGCAATTTATAAGATTGCCAGCACTAAAGGAAGCTGACTGGCTGTCAAAGGCTGTGTAGTCTTCCTTGGCCAGCCCTGGTAAAAGCATCCTTGTTCCATCTTGTTGTGCCTTCAGAATGGGTCTGGCTTCTCATTGTTACTTGGAAAACAGAAATATACTAAATTAAGGGAGCCTTGTAAATTATTTTGTCAGAGACACACGGATATAATGGGCTTTTTTTCTTGTAATTTTGAGAGAACAGTAGAAGTACCGATGTTTTATCCTTCTGTAGTCTTGATCTTACATTTAAGGAAGACCCCAGCAATAAAGAGCAGAACACAGGTTACAAAAGATTGGTTTTAATGTAAAAAACATGTTGAGAAATGTTCTTAGTGATCTATTGCTCACTCACAGTTACTTGAAGTGCAATTCTAAATAGCAAAGTATATCTTCTTTACTTGTGTTCAGTACTGTACATTTTCACTTTCATGCCTTGTTTCCATTAATTCAACTGAGATGCTCATTAATCTGGTATTCCTATTATCAGTATACTTTGAAAGAGACCAGATTTCCACCAGAAATCCTGACATATATGTAAATCTTCTTCCAGTTAGGAAAAGAAAAAAATACAACAGACCACTTTGGTGTCTATAGATCAACCATGCATTCTATAAAACAAGGGTTTGTGTAGTTGAGACAAATGAAAAACATTTTAATTAATCTATTTAAAAGATAGCGAATATTTTTATCAACATCCTTTTGAATCAGATCTATAACTTAATGCCTTTCTTGAAATTTTAACACTAAGCAAGACAGTGTATCTCTGTGCTAAGGAGTGGCTGCAGACTACTTCAGAGATGATTTGTCTTCATCATTGAAATGTCCACCTCTGCTTGCAGCATAGTACCCTTTGTGGGAGAAGGGTAGAAAAGGATCCTGTATTATTTCAAAATTTTTTCATTGTATGGAATAAGAGTTAGGTTTGTGGGGCTTCAAGAAGATATTAGAGATATGCCCTTCACTTTGCAGTTATCTTCCAGAGCCTGTACTGCTCCCTCTTTGCCAGTGCCCGTGGGACCCCAGGGTCAGGGTGGCTGTGGTGATGGCATTGTCACAGAGCATCTGCATATTTGCTCCTGAGCATTAACTGCTCCCCATGTCCTGGTGCTGGAGTCTTGGGTACTGGTACTGGATTTGCTCCAGTTTACTGCCAGAGGTGCAGATACAGTCAGCAAAGATGGGTTTTGATGCACTTCCCAGTGAGTAATTTTGTAAAACCTTTGTAATGGTTTAAACACAGTAGGGAATTTTTAAGCTGCATAACATGGAACTAAATTCGGTGCCAGGTCTTCACATCTCTGCATGAGAGATTGTTTTCCATGACGCATAAAAATGCCAGTAGTTGACAAAGTCCCATTCTCCATAGAGCCTGACCCATAAACTAGCAAGGTGGTTTTTCTGGTGGCAGAAGAAGGGTGCCCTTGGGTCAGCAGGATGTTGCTGAGATATTGCAGTAGTGTTGGTATCTGATAGTTTTGGCATTGTTTTGTAGAGTGCATATTTAGAATTACAGTTCAGAGGGGAAATAACAACAACACATGCTACATTGTCCCTATGCACTGGTGCTTATAGTGTAAATTACTCTTAAGCAAAGTGCCCACATCTTTGTTCTATCCACACAATGAAGAAGAAAGTTAAAGCAAGTCATAGATTTCTCTATGCTCTGTCCCTTAATCCTGAGGAGAGTTTGCCAGTTTAGGATCTATTTTTTCTGTACATTTAAGGGCCTTGAGCATGGGTGATAAGAGGCTTGTAGGAATCTGCATCCCAGAACACACAGAGGGCCTACAACATTGTAGACTGCTTTCTACAGTATTGTAGGAAGAATAATGTTGTGATACTTTGAAAAATAACGAATATTTTCTGCAAGTATTGAATTCCTTTATGTTTTAAACCCCCCAGAGTAATTTTAAAAATATATCATGATAGTCAAAATTTTTGTAATGCTTTTCCAAATATTTATGCATTTCATCATTTTAAGATTGAGGGGGTTTGTAAAACAAGTCCTAAATTTATTTAACCTTATATTTTGATCTGCTTACTTCCATCTTTGTTCAGATTGTAGCACACTGACAATTAACATTTGGCACCTGCACAGTGCATACACCTGTATGATTATAGTTTTGGTGCACTTACCAAAATAGGTAGTTATAAAGGCACATACACAGTGTTAGTATTCAAAATGTCTTCCAGGTAATATGCACTTCCAGATATGTAATTCCAAAAGAAAATTATGCCATCATCATACTAGAAGGGTATTACAATACTGTCATTCACTATTAACAAAGAATGTGTTCGATCCAATTGCTTTTACTGGAGGAAAAGCTTTTAAAAATGAAAATGTTTGAGATGGAGTTGTTTCTTTTTGGAGAAATTTCTCATTTTCTGTTAAGTAATTGGAAACTAAAGGACTATTATTATTATTGCTTTTATTTTATTTACCTAGAATGTCTGGAAGTCAGGAACCTTATCTGCAACAATGTGAGTGTTGAAATTGCAAGTGGTGTTTATGGTCAGAGCTTCCTTCATTAGAGTCCTCCAACCTGAAGGCCTGGCTAGTCTGATTGGCTGACATACTGAAAACTGAGCATCATCAAAACTATTAAAATTCCTCTTCAGTCAGCCAACTGGATGTATATTCCCACTTCCTCCACACCCCAAATTTCCCTGTCTTTTTCTGGGACCTCAGAAACCAGTCTGTCAGCAGCACAGCGCAGCCACATCTGCACATAAAAACTATTCAAATTAATAATAAAACACACCTCAGTTGAGGTTTTCTCTCTAGTACAGCATTTTGTAGCACAGTGTTTCTCTTTAGCAGCTCATTTGACACTGGACGCCTGACCTCTGCTACCATAATAGCTGTTAATGGAAACTTCACCTCATGCAACGATAAGATGGATTTTTGGCAGCTGTGAGAGATTATGAAGAGTAAGAACAATCTTAGCTGGAACCAGAAGAAAAGAAAGCATCTGTACCTTGAGAAATAGTCAGCTGGTTTTCATTACAAACCAAGCCTATATTTATTACAAAGACTAGCCAAGAGACAGAAATTGATAGGTCTCTGCACTCGGAGCAAGGAGGCTAGTGTCGGCTTGATAAATTCCTCCTTGCTGCTCAGTTCTACGAGTACAAGTGACCAGAGCTGTTCAAAACTACTGGGGGTCTGTCTCACCATCTTCTGAGAGTGTTGTTCATCATGTTTCTCTTTCAGTGTTGCTCCCTTGTCTCTAGCTGTCTTCCTTATAAAAAGGAAAGCAGAGGATTTGACGCAAAATGAGAGGAAAAATGTTGCTCCTTTCTTTTTACAGCAATTTTGCTACATCAGACATCAAATAAATTAATAATTTCTTTAAAGTCTTTATCACGAGAAACCTTCTTCCTAAGCATATGTGAATGGCGAGAAATATCTTAGGCCACAGAGAAGAGCAATTATAATTCAGAGTTTGAAAACTCAGTCATTCAAATTGAAAAACAGAAAACCTCAGTTGAAAAGAGCCTTTGGTAAAAAATGAGGAAAAATGTCAATGAGAATGAAGAAAAAAGTTATTTTCTGTCTTCTATCCAAGCCTGGAAAACACCAGAGATCGAGCTGAGCTGTCACTAAAGATTAGGAGACAACAGCTACCAACCACAAAACATTTGGATGCGTCACTGTGAAGGGATCCAAGTGAGTCAAGTAAACAGAATGCTGTGGCAGAAAACTTTGATTTAGTTATAACTGAGTAAACATGGGAATATACTGCTGTAAATAAGTGCAGAGTTTGGCCACAGGTCCTTTACATTTGAAGTGAAAATTAAATTACACAAGGCAGATGGGAAGGCCCTTCAGAATCCTTTTTTTCCCTGAAAGTAACTTGTAAATTAAAAGTGCAGGAGACAGGAATTGTCTTTTTAGCCCTTCCAAAAAGGATAGGAATTGGGAGAGTGTTTTAGAGGCTTCCACTGTACTTGTTTGGTTTGTTGCAGCTGCTCCTGGAGAGGCTTGTTCCCTTGAGATGGTGGGAGACATTGTAGTAGTCTTTTCTACACTCCTCTGCAAAAACCTGTAAAGAAAGCATGGCACATAACACATCTGTCACCAGTACAGACCTCTTTTTTTTTTTTTTTTTTCTCTCTCTGCTGAAGTTTTTGAACTGTATGCTCTAGTATGGTGGAATCTAAATTGTTTTAGAAATCAATATTGCTATAATTTCTGGAGGTGCCAAAATTCAATTCAAAACTTCGGCGGTGATTTAAAACCAGCATGTACTTCAAGTGCCAAATGATGGTTAGATATGGAACCTCGTCCATAGGAAGCAATGCAGTATATGTAAGTATATGTAAGCAGGATATAAGGTGGTGGCAGCTTGGGACGTAATTTTCTCTTCTACAACTGCAGTTGGGTTCTCCTCTCCTCTCTAGACATATTTATGTATAGGGAGTATTAAGTCCTGAGCTGAATTAATTCCACCTGTCTTCTACCTGTTTAATGCCATGAGCAGATAGATACCAAAGCTGAGAAAATTTTCCTTGCACTCATATAGAAGAATTTAAACCTTAAAAATATATTTGATGAATGGTTCCATGCTAAAAACATTGCAAAACACTAAATCTGATTTAATAGCCTATTTTAGTCATACTTCATGAAGGTTTTTGCATAAACTGAGCACGGAGTGCAGTAAAAAGTGACTCCAAATAGGCAGTTTTCAAATCATTCTGATGGTTTTCCTTTACAATTTGTTTGACTTTTTCACAAGAAGTGGTTACTATAAATGGTAAATAATTTAGATGCAGATCTGCAAAAGCACCCAATTCCTATTAAGATGTCTTGGTCCCTCTGATCCATCTTTGAGGATCTGGACCCTTGGCTTCTGAGGTTTTCTGGCAGCAGCCTTGTCAGACTTTTCAGGCAGATATATATGGGGGAAGTTACATCTACTGCAACTGGAGCTACTTCAGAGAAGCAGCTGTACAAGGGATGACTGCTGGCGCTGCATTTGAAATCTCTAAAAAGAAGGAAATTCTTCACAGACTTCAAAGATATGTGTTTTTTTAAATGGGACTCCATTTTGCTCTTTTGCACCCTTCTTAATTGTGGTTGGAATTTGAAGGGAGTACTTCTGTTTTCCGGTCTATGAAAGCAGTCAGTATATTTTTAGAATATAAGATAAAAAGCTTTACTGGGGTTTTAAAAGAAGTATGTGCCACTGGATCAACTGTGGAATAAAACTTGCACTGGAACTGGACTGAAAAAAATTTATGGAATAGTCAGTATTCCATTGGTAAAAGGGACGTTACATTTTATGTCAAAGTATCTCTCTGTTCTATAAATTCTACCGGAAAACTCTGTTGAGCAGTTATTTGTATATCACAATATAAGAAATGGTGTGGTGTGAGGTTGTAGCATAATTAAAAATCATCACCTGGGAAATGCAGCTGTACTAAATCCTCAAACTTTGGGATGTAAATGAGATTTCAGAGCTATATTTGCTTCATAAGTTTGAATTTTATCCTACAATCAGAGATACATGTTATTGCTTTAGTTTCTGGTGCATTTCACTTATTATTTACTCTTTACTCGAAGGCTAGAGACAGGCACCTTTCTGAGGCTGTATTGTCTTCATTCAGAAAATGTTTTAAAAAGGGATGAACTGCCATTGGAGGTTCCTATTCCCATCCTGCCTTCCCTCCAACCTTCCCCAAAAACGCCTGGACCTGAAAGCAGTCTGATAGATAAACCCATCCTTAAACACAGAGGTAGGGGGACTCATTTATATGCTTTCTCACACGTACCAGAATGAGTGGTGCAAAATAAAAAAACCTCATCTATTTGCATGATGAGTTCTTTCCCTCTGATGAATCTTTAAGAACCTTTTATATATGCCCAAGAAACCCTGATGGCCTATGTGTCTAATTTTTGGTCTGATTTGAATTGTCAGGGTGTGAGATCAGACATAATGAAAGCCACAGAGTGGTCCATTATTTTTTATTTTTGGCAGCTGATGAAAATTTCTCTGAGCAAGTCTGTGTCATGATATGGCTATCCATGTGTCAATGTCTTGAACAATAGGAACAAGACCAAACACCCTGTACCAGAATTATTTCAGCATATATTGGCTTTTACTTTTTCCTTTTTTCAAATGCAGCTGCAAGTTTTTGTCCCAGCTAAGATCTGGTGAAACCTAGACACATTAAATTAAAAAACCAACAGGATAGTTTCCAAAGAACAGAAGCATTATACAAATGAGACATTTCACTAAATGAAAGCAGGAGATGTTTAAAATCAAACTTTCCATTTAGGAAAGCAGTGTAATTGTAGACATGATAAAAAAATCCATTAAGTCGCTTTGGAAATGGCTGTAAACAGCTTTTGGATAGGGTGGTAGTGTCATTTGGCAGGGACAATCCTGTTAATAACAGAATCTCTACAATACTGTATAAATTTTCTTGCTCCTGTCTTTCCCCTTCCTGTTTTACTGCAGTTCATACTTGAGTAATAGAACTTGCAAGAAGAGCATCATTTTTCTTGAGCTTGAAGTTTTTATTTCACTACAGCTGAAGTTTATCAATGGAAGCAAAGGGTGCCAGGAAAGGTGGGAAGTCATGAAAGTCAGGGTAAATGATCGCTCAATAATTCCTCCTGCGTATTGTGAACATTAGGAGATTTGGTTGTGTTGCTACTAGGGCCAGTGTAGTGCCTTTTGAAGTAACAGCCCAGTGCATTGTTCCAAAGTTCTACCTAATCCATGACACCTAGGCTGCTTTACTTCATTTCCTCCATCTTTTGTGACCAAGCCCAGCAGGGACCAAGGCTGTAGGTGCACATCCCAGACCTGAGTGAGAACAAGACCATCTCAGCCCTTCATGGCACCCTTCACAATGATCCAGATCCCTGGGGAGGAAACCTGGAGGAGAAGGGAGATGTGGTGTGTTCGCACAAGGTCCCTGTCTGAGGTAATCCTTGGTCCAAGACAGCAGGGCCCATGGGCCAGCTGAACATGGTACGTTTACTCCTGAACATGGTATGTTTACTCCTAGACCTTTATCCCATCACAAGAATTAAGGAAATGAGATGGTGGGTGTAGTCCTTCATATGATAGAGTGTTGCACTTTGTGTGCCCTGCCAACTCTACTAGTTGGTGTACTGTCTTCCTGTTCTCCCCTTATTTATCCATTGTCCATATTATAATTTCTATTTCTGTTTCATAGGCACAGTTCTCACACTTCTATGGGCATCCTTCTACTTCTCTGCTTCAGCAAGTCACCTGATGTACCAGTGTTACTCCCCATAATGCTTCGGGCAACTGATGCGAGAACCACATCATGTGCATTTACTGATGCTGTATGCTAGCATAAAGGTGTGGTCTAGAAATGTTGCAGATCTCAGTTACTAGGCTGTATTATATATGAGTATGTGGTATCAGTAAGAAACTACTGTGTTACAGTAGTGAAGAAGCAGTAACAGCAACTGTGACATTACTTCTGGAAATATGCTTGGGCCCTGTGTTATTACTAGCTTTACAAATGGAGGAATTTGTAAAAAAGTATCTAGATCATTCTCTTTATAGCTAATCTATAGTAAATATTTGTAGCTGTAGTTTAAAGATTACATTCTTTGAAGATACAGCATGCTGCTTATTGTAAATATTAGATGCCAAGAGAAGAGCTTTGTAAAAGTTAGAGTATCACTTTGAATTTGAAACATTCTCAACTGGAAACAAGCGTACTTCACCTTATGTATGATTTTCAATATTTCTTGCACATCAAATAAGTTCTTTGTACTTAGGTTTTTAATCCATACATTTGATGTAACATAAGCCCATTATTTAATGCTAAATAAGATAAATCACCATCCACTTTGTAAAAAAAGTGAAATTCTAAACCAGCTGTTCACCAGTAAAATGAGCTTTAGCTGAATTTATAAAGCGGTAAGATCTTTTTCTAATGGTTGTTGTGGGGCAAAGAGGAACTAGTTGTTTGAAGACCTGGCTATCTATCAGCACTGACTTTGATAAGCTAGGTATTGTAGGATAAAACCCCGGCAACTTTTTTTCCTAAGAATGCCTCTGTATTTAACAGCAGAAGAAAGTCTGTATAGAGTGGAAATAAAACAATTCTAGATTAGATTACTAGTTTAGTAATCTTCCCAAATAAAAATACAGAATTGAAAGAATAGTTAAGAAAGCTCACAGTAGCAAATGCAAGAAACAAATAGGGTATGAATTAGTAATGCAGAGTCAACTGCTCACAATTAATAAATATCTGCTTTAGGAAACAGAAAACCACACAGACTTCTGATAACTAATGCCTTTTGTAATATCCACCAAAATGTCTGTCTGGCAAGGCTGTCTAAAGGCAAAATAGTAATTGAGCTAGTTCTTGAGTATAATTTGAACATGTTAAGTGAAAGCATGATATCTTTTTATGAGAATTGAAATGCTTTCACAATTCAAGTGACAGAGAGTGTGTTGGGAGAATGAGAGGAGCCAAGAAGAAGGCACATCTTCAGTTGTGTGAGTAGACATGGCTCCTTGATGCTTCAACATATCTGCTTTTATTCATACTAGCTGAAATTCTGACCTCTGACACTTTCAAACCTTCTTGCAGAGAGTTATTTGAGTAGAAAACAGTTAATGATTGTGAAGTGTTTGAAGAGATTGTGGAAAAAAATTGTATTGCTAATAAACCTCGCACATAATGCAGAGAGTTAGAATGCAAGGATGCAAGAAATCAAGGATGATTCCTGCAGCCTCAGTGGAACTGAATTACCCCAGGGTAAAAGAAAAAAGAGATACTGATACATGATGGATTTGAATTTTATTAAACTATGTAAACAACATTAACCCACTGGGCCATGGTATATTGATTGCTTTTGGTTTCTATTTTCTTTCTTCTTATATAGAATGCAAAAATACTACTCGAAGTTGAGTAATTAATTGTGTGGAAGACAAAGATCTTTATAGTCGCCTGCATCACAACATTGTTGTCAAGAGGATTTCTGAGGATTAAAAACTTGTAAGCAGCTCTGAAATATAAATACAAATAGTGATTTAGATCAGTGACAACCAAGTAAAATTCTGAAGTAATATCTTTGAGCATAAATTGATTATTAGAATACATGCAAAATGAAGAAAAAAAGATCTTCCATTTAAGAAAAAAACCCCAAACCTAATACACTGAGTGGTTTATTTGCAATACCTGTAGTACATACTGTGTTTTTGTAAGAAATTAGTTCTGATAATGGTGAAGGTGAAAATAGATTACAATTTAATGAGTATTGAGTAGTAGGAGAGATAATCTGAGATTTTACGTATATATTTACTTTCACAAAAGGACTTGTACAGTATTATTTCTAGTAATAACCCTCCAATTTTTGCACTTCAGTGAACTGCTGAAGAGAGCACTTCAAAGAGAGTGCTGCATGTGTGTGACTGAATACAGCCTTTTTTTTCAAAAGGGTAGTATGGATTTAACTGAAAAATAAAGCTGTGTTTTGTCTACTTTGGGGAGATAATAGTGCAATTACCTGAGCCTTGCAGCTGGCAGACATTTCCCATGCAAATTTGAAGAACTCTTACAGTGCTTAATGAAGATTTTGTGTTCTGATCAATTATCTTCAGGAAATAGCCATGCTGTAATTGGCAGCCTAAAAGGGAGTCAATTAGGAAGATCTTTATGGGATTGGGACAGCAAGCCTCCTTGGTGGGCAAAGTTAGGCAATGGCGTATTTTCTTCAAAGAACATCATTACAAAATTGATCTTGCTTTATATCATTTTTAACATGAGAAAAAAAATGAAGGTACACATATGAAAAAGAACAGATTACATATGATCACATTTCTAGCCTGAATGATTCTAATGATTCTGTTATGTGAGCAGCAGGCAGAGTCCTATGTAATCTATGGCAGTGTGCATATAGTGCTGGATATGGTAGTTAGAGAGAGTTAAAAAATAGGATCAAAAAGGGAGTGGTGCATTTCCAGTAGATTTTAATTTCATTATAGTTTATTGATTGCTGGAGTTTCTCCCATGCCATTCTTCACTGAATGCAGTATTTTACAAGGAAGTTTGATATGTCTCAGTATTAAAAGCCACTGTTTAAAACCTTCAGTAATCTGTCTTTGACCATTTCATAGTTTTGGATTACTTGTGACATATGTGATGAAATGAAACAAAATAGGAAAATGGTGCCAAAATGCAGCCTGTGTTCAGCTTAAACAAGTTACACTGAAAAATAAATAAGATTTAGTATTAAAAGGCTGATGTGGGTTTAATTTGCAGATTTCATGAGGAGTAAGTATTTATACAAGTCTTTTGCTTTTATAATGAAGTATCAAATTGGCGGTATGCCAGGCCACTTTCCATAATATGTGAAGTTGACTGTGCTGCTAAAGCACTTACTCTAATTTGTAGAAAAGAGGAGCAATAAAAACTTCACCTAAAAATCAGAATGGGGGTGAGAGGAAGGCACTCAAAATATAATTAAAATAACAAGCTATTTTTTGCTTTTTCATTTTGGATGATGAAAAGATGCCCATTTTCTGGAAGACTGCCAAGAAATGTTGAGTTACTTTCTTTTAATTTACTTCTGAGAAGTGAAACCAAAAGGGGGGGGGGGGGGGGGGGCGGTGTTTACTTAAACAAATATAACACTGATCTTTGAAATTAAATAGAGAAAGAATCAGCTAGAGTCTGGATAGCTACTGCTTGTTATGGTAAATTCCAAACTTACGTAAATTAATGCAACAACGTCAAGTAGAAAAAAAGTTTAATCACTAAACCATAATCCTGCAAAAGCATATGCCTCAATGAAATGATCAGAAAGCCACATGTAAGTAGTTATCCCAGTAGATGTGTGAGAGAATTGGTCCTTGTGGGCAGCTAGGTAAATGCACTAGTAGTAGAGTAAATAAAAAACATTTTGCCTATGATGTGAAATGCAGTTCTGACACATTCTGGGGAACTGTAACATGGGATTTCTTTTAAAGAAAGGTTTTATGTTTTGAAAAGTAGTTTGGATCTTATTGGATGGCAGAGAGCACCTTTCTTTCCCAGATGAGTGACAATTAGTGGCTGAAGAGAAAGCAAAGACGGCTGGGAATTTGTAAGCTCACTTCACCTATTCACAAGCCAAAGCTGGGAGGCCTCAGCATGTTAATTAAAAGCTAACTCTGACAAAGGACTTTGGAGGTCCGTAAGGATGTGTTCGGTGCACAGGGTGTCATTGCAGGGGGAGCTCTCAGTGCAGTGATCAGCTAGAGCAAGGGCCTGAAAGTGTGCTCTAGAGAAAGCATGCCAGGACCTGAGAGCTATATCACTCCATCCAGTCGAGGGGATGTTGCGTAATTAGGCATACATCCCTGTGGTTTCTTCTGTGGTGCCTGGACTACATGAAGGTATTTCAGATCACTTACAAAGTCTGTAAATCTTTCCGTTAAGGTTCAGACACCTAGAACTCTGTCAAAGGTTAGAATTCTGTCAAACATGGTTTTATGTCTTTATTTAATTTTTAAATAGTAGACTCCCTATTGGTCCCCATTTTTTATTTGACTATGGCAGGGTATACGTCTGTGTGCAAGTGCATGCAACAGGGAGCACAGCTCTGCAGCCTGGTGGTTGTGACATGCACTTTGGGGTGGGAAGGTTATGTTCCTGTTCTTGCTCTGAAGCCTTTTACTGAGTTTAGCATCCATCTGGTTTTAGATACGATAGAAAAACAGGCTTTGAGTTGATGCCAGGTCTTCCCCATCCCAGCTGTATGCTTTCCTTTTCACAGTCATTTGTCACAGTAGAGTGAATCATCAACAAGAATATGTGGAGGCATCCCTCCCTTCTTTCTATCCTGAGCCTTCAATCACTCTGAAACTGTGAGCTAAGACATCCACCTTCCCAGGCCATGGCATAACACTTGCAGTGTAGCAGCTTCAGCAAGAAATTTTATTTGTGGATGGCTGTATCTTGTCATTATACTGTAAAAAATGTCTTTTGAGTATCTATTGGATATCTAGTGGATAAATATCAGCGCACAGAGGTTGGTCAGATATCAAGCTTTTACAGTGTTTTCTGGTCAAACATGGCTGTAAGTGGTGAGTTTAGACATTTTCTGTGCTAGATGGCAGCCAAATGTGTATGGTTTTCTTTTGGTTTGTTTTTTAATCTCAGTGTTTGTATGCAGGTGGCCCAATTCTGCTTTAATGACCGGATTATTTTGCTGAGTGTAACTAAGTAATTCAATCCCTCTTCCCATAAAAGGGAGGAAGGAGCAAGAAATACTTATCTCTTATTCTGAGCTATAATTAAAGACAATTGAACTGCAGATGAGCAATCACTTTTGAAAATCATTCTTTTAGAATTCTAGAACGTTATTTTAGATAGTTTACTTGTCATTTGGATGCAAGGATAAAAAATATTGTTTAAGAAATCTATTGGAAATAATACAAAGATATAGTTATCCAAAATTCCTACAAATTTTTAGATGTTTTGGAAAAAAAAAAAATGTTTTCTATTTCCCTCTTTTTCACTTCTTCCTTCCCTCCTTACTGAAAAGTACAGTGTGGGAAAATAAATGCATTCCATTTAAGCTTAGAAGA
This sequence comes from Athene noctua, assembly GCF_965140245.1. Taxonomy (NCBI): domain Eukaryota; kingdom Metazoa; phylum Chordata; class Aves; order Strigiformes; family Strigidae; genus Athene; species Athene noctua. The sequence continues at coordinate 43,530,473 of NC_134040.1, forward strand.
TTCCCTTTCAAACTTCAAAATAACTAAAAAAGCTTAAAAATTGATAAATGCCTGAATGATTTTCAAATTTGGTAAATAGCCTTTTTTCTGGGGAAAAAAAACAAAAAACAAAAAACAAAAAAACCTACATGAAAATTTTTATATAACTGCTGTTTAATGTGATGAAGTGGTCTTCCCCCAGAACAGATAATTGAAAGTGACAGATCCATCTACCACTGAAATAGTTTGTTAATAGAAGCTACATCCTAAAGTAAGAGAGAAGCATTTGCATCCTAAGGAAGCCTTGGAACTGTAAGGATTTCAAATGGTCAGGTCTTTTTTTTTTTTTCTCAAAGCAGCACAAAAACCTCCTGGGCACTGCTTTATTCAACAATATTTTGGCAGTAACCGCCAAAGGCTGAAAGAGGAAAACATCATTTGCTTGGTAGCCATTGCCACCAAAGAGAAGTCCATTGTCTTGTGGAGTAACACCCAATTTCAAGAAAGGCAATAATATGCCTTTTTGTATCAACCCAATGTCAGGTCTGTAGTAATCTAACAATAATCTGTTTATCAATAAGATGAATAGTGTTACTGACAGTATATTGAGGAGCCAGAACCAACACAGTGAGTGACTTTCATGTCAAAGATGAACCAGATTTCTTTCCTCATACAGTGTTAAGCTGATCTTCAGTAGCTATAACATTTACATAACTCTTCCTAAATTTTAGTTTACTGATTAAGTTGCCAAAGTCAGACTTGAATTTTTGTATCTTTTCCTACCTCTTGCTTCTATAAAGTATAATACAGTCTGCAGAAAAATTTTTTGTGGTATACATACATACATACCCTTTTCTATTGCAATTAGTCCCATTTAATGAAATCTAAACTTGAATCATACAAGGAGTCATATTCTGCAGCTGTAATATAACTTCAGGAGTAGGCTTTGGTGCTGCATCAAATAAGGATGAGCTAAATCAAAATATAGAAGAAAGCACATGTCAAAATGTTTTTTTTCCTGACTGGAAGGCTGATATGAGTTGTGAAAATTTAAAAACAATAAAAAAGAAAGAAAAACCCAAAAAATGTAGTGCCTTTGCACTGGGCAAAAGCTGAGAGCTAGGGGAAACAAAGTTTATGCTACTTTGCTATTGGGCTCTCTATCTTCATCTGTCTATGAACTGTTTGATGGTTTCAAGAACATTTTAAAGTGTTAGAAATTTTCAGAAAAATATTGGCTTTTACAAGTAGATAAAAGTTGGTGGATAGGTAGAGAGCTTCAAGTTAGTGTCCTCTGCCCTTACTTCCTCCTTCCTAAAGTCTGAATTTATCAGGTATTATGTCTGACTTGACTCATGACCGAAATGCCAGATTAGCCAACTGAATAAATTAACTCTGCTTCAGATTTTAATTAATAGAGAGAACGATCTGTGGGTATGGAAAGGATAAAATTAGAAAATGGGGTAAAAACGAAGTATTGTGGAAAAAATGAGCTGAGAGAGAACATGGGATCAAGCGCTGAAGACTTACACACAAAAGAACATTAAATCAGGGCTCATTTTGGAATGACGTTATTAAGGAAATGTGAACTTTTGACATTTTATATGAAATTCCAATATTTATCGACATTTACTTATAGAAGTAAACCTGGTCACACATACCTATGTATTTGACTACGTAGGAATTATTCTGCAACAGGGGTTATTATGTACATGACCGTAACAAGGAGATTTTAAAATCCAGACTTTTCCTTCATATGACAGCCTGGCCCTAGCAACGAGAGGGAGCTGTCAAACCATAAAAATAAAGGTTAGTGTGCTTTTTTCCACCTGTCACACACTGCCCTATGAGGACAAGCCTTTATCCTTTTCATGTCCTGCTGTCCCAGTTGGTGTTTGGTGCTGCCTTCCCCCATCTTCTCCATGGCTCTCCTCCCTCTTTCTGTATTCCCGACTTCCTCGTGCCTCCAGCAGCCATCGCAGCTCTCTGCTGAACTGATTTACCGACCTGAAAGTGTCAGGAGTGAAGGGCTAAGGGAAGAGTGTGTGGGAGATGGATTGGTGGGATGGAGAAGAGGGTCCTATGGAGAGGGCTGAGAGGAAGGGAATCTGCCATAGCTCTTGCCTACTGTCTGGAGCCAGATGCTTTATACATTAACTTGTACGTTATCTGAGGTTTATCTGCATACTATTCTTTTGGGGGAAGCTAGTTTATCTGAGGGTGAATGATGTATGGAAAACAGGGTAATTAATCTTTTACTGGTTACAACCAGTCCAAATACTTACTTCAGAAGATCAGCCTAGAAGATAATAATAGGTTAGGTCCTTCCAGTGTTAAAAGCTACTATGTATTGAGTTTAGTGCCTTTTTAGCTGGAACATGATAATTTATAACATTTGGAAACTCTCTCATGTTTTGCCATTGGCTGCCTGTGACCTTTAGCGTATGTCAAGCATATGGTGAATTTCTGAATGCTTCTATTGTAGCAGCAAGGTGTTATATTCCTATTGTTTAGTTGTTTTTAACTCCCAGTTTTGGCATGTGAGCACTGTACATGGGTCATTTTCTAGTCATTTAACTTATTAAGAAATATAAATCTTTCCTTGTTGATTTGTTGATGTATTCACTTTATTTCTGCAGAAGCAGCAGCAATATATCTGGTAACAATAAGACAGTTGAAAGCAGGAAACATTACTTTCTACTCAAAGAAAGGACAAATCCCTCACATTTCGAAGTAATCTGATATAACAAGGATTGTAAAATACTTTCTGCATACAATCATGGCAAGGTAAAAATTTCATATTATTTTCTCCTTCAGACAGTGTGCTGTAGTAGACCATTATTTCCAAGTGTTTCCACTAGCATTGGGTGACGTGCTTTGGGTGACTGCTTGAGGTATATCAGACCTGACTGTGAGACTGTGCTTTAGCACTTTATCTGGAACTGTAAACTTTCAACTCTCAGAGTAGGCTCTGGGAGACCCAAAGCAGGCACTCAGCAAGCAATGAGGCACAGAAAGTTAGGAGATTTAGAAAGAAAAGAAAAATAAAAAGAACAATTTGACTTAATTTTGGGGGATCAAACAATCAGCGACCCTCTTGTCTTTTTCTTTATAGACAATTTATCCATTGATTCACCTAACCTAACTATTCCTCATCATTTTTCTCATGTTCTGTAGCTGCAAAGATGTTGATGACCTGCTAATTTATTCCTTGTGTTCTTTATGAATTTCATCTGTTGCCCAAAATTGCCCTCAAATGAGGGTAGCCAAATGAGAGCATTTTCACATCTCTTTTAATCACCCTGCATGTGTTCTGCTTAAAAAAAAAAAAAAAAAAAAAAAAGCAAAAAAAAGCGCGCTTTATTTTATTTTATGAGTTTTTTTTTAAAAAAAACCCACAGAACTGTGAAGCTTACCATAATTTACAGAAAGCTTTATGACTGGGAGTGGGTGGGAGGGGAAAGGAGGGAAAAAAAATAAGCCAAGGGAACGTGTGGAGGTCTTTGAATTAAATAAATGAGACTACCTCAACTCTTCCCTAATAATGTTAGAAGCAGACAGAGAAGTGCTAACAACATATTTCCCAGGTTTCACCAAAGTAAAATTAAAAATGATCATCGCAATGGGTGACCAGAGATATTGTCATGTTGGTTCTCTTCACTTTTAATATTCTTCTCTATAAATGGAATTAACACCTTTAACTTCATTAAGACATTAAAGTCAAAAATAGTTTTTACCACCATCTTCCAATAAAATATTGACTAGAAAAGAAAAGATTAAAAGGATATTAATTAGACCAAGAAATGTGTCCTGTGGAGAGAAATATGTGAAGTTATCCTAGAAATATACTTAAAGAAATAAGTGTGAATAAATGGTGGTGTATTATTGGCCTTTAGTTTGAGATGTCATTATGATGAGTTGTACTGGTTGTGCTTGATTTGTGCCAGCAAGATACCAGACTGGAATGCCGTTTTAACTTTAATGCTAATTGTACTCTAAGAGAATGTGTCCCATCAGCTATCCTCCCAAATGAAAGCAGGAATTACTATTGAAAGTAGTGGAAATCCTAATAATCAGGGCTAACACAGAATTACAGAAAATTGCATTTTCTTCTAAGGAAAATTTTAGGAACTTTTGGAAAAAACTATACTTTGCAGTAATTTTTGTTGCTCTGCACTTATAAATTCAAGCTATCCTCATTAGTATGGGACCCAAAGGTAGTGTCTGAGGAGGAAGGAAAAAATGTACATTCAATAGCTTTTGTATTTCAATAGCTTTTCATGTGTAATAAAGCTTTGCATTAAAATTAAGCACCTTATGACTAGAAGCAAGAGCTAAAAACTACAGTAACTTGGTACTTTGCAATCAACCCATGAGGCATCTAAAATTGAAATTGAATTTCAATGGAGTGAAATAAGGATCTATAGGAACTCCAAAAGCTAGTGCCCTGCTCAGATAGGTAGAAGTCTAATGTGTAGGATGTGGGTTTGCATGTCTTAGCCAAATGTGCCCCTAGAAAATAAGAATTCCTACCACCCTTTCTGGTGGCTAACAGTTTTTGAAGTAACTGCAGCCTGTTGTTCTGGAGGCACAAGAGAGGGATTTTAGAGACTCCAGTGGAATCAGAATCATTCCAGATGTGGTGGAAATGAGATCACATTCTGGGCCTCCTTTTATAGCTCTGGTGAGATACAAGATTGCAAAACTTATGCAAGAGACTGTGCCAGCTCAAGAAAGCTGCCTTTTTTTTTTTTTTTTTTTTTTTTTTTCCTCCCCCCCCAATAAGAAGTTGTCTACTTGGAGTTTGCTAATAATGCTAGGCCATAGACCTTCATCATTTGCAGGGAATCCTGTGTTTCCCTAGTAAATCCCAGCGACACCTTCTCATCCCCCAGTTCACTCCAGGAGGTGCCTTTCCAGCTGTACAACCAGTGACCCTTCATGCTCAGAAGTCAGGTGTGATCGTTTTGGCTATACACACAGAAACGCAGCCTCCATGCCCTAGGGGCATACAGATAGAGCAGAAGGATTTCTTCGGAGGTTTTCTTTGGAGTAGCCAAGAATAGCTTGATTGACTGAATGCTGGTTCACCAGCAGTCTATGAACAGCTATGGCTGTTTTCTTTCCGAACATAACAGAATTTCTGTACTCTACATTGTCTGTGGAGGTCTACGTGTAGTTTTCTTTTTATGATTGGTAGAACATACTTAAAATTCATTTAGCACATTTTTAGCCTAAAATGACATTTTAAAGGTATGTAATAAAACTGATGTGGGCTGGAGCTTTAGTTTATGGGAAAAGGAATTGTGCTATGGGATTGAAAAAGGTGAAAACCTATGGGGTTTAAGTTCTGAAGCCACAAGCAAGGACATTATTATTCACTGGAGGTCATTTTTTCAACCCAGAAAGCACTAGTTTTCTTTATGAACTGAAAACTACAGTCCATGTATATTTTATTATAGCCTGAAAAACACTTTTAAGAACAGTACAACACCTCTACTTATCCACCGCAAGAGCTTTTTGTTAGATTATAAGGCCCTGATTCTGTCCCATAGCTATGTTGGAAGGGTAGGGAACAAAATCAGTGGGACTATTCGTGGGGTAAGTTAGTCATGGCATAAAGACAGACCTGGGCTCTGAGGCATGTGGCCACCAATAGCAGCAGTCATGGGACATTTCCAGGAATAATAGTGGCAGCCATTTAAATAAGCGTAAGTGGAAAATTGTCCTCCATTTTTACAATTTCTGTCCCTCAGATGTCTGCATTTAATAATCACATTCTAGTATTCTCATTGTTACTCATGAAAATAGTACAACTTTCTGGTCTGCTGAGAATGCAAGTGGGGCAATTACTTAGATAAAGACATCTTGACATTTTGCTGGGACAAATTGCCCATTGACAGAACAGAAAATGCAGGAAGTTCTCACTTCTGACAAACCCAAGAAAAACGTGAGATTTCACCAGTAAAAAAAAATATTTTTTTCTTTCTACTTTTTTTTTTTTTATTTTATTTTCCTCCAGCCCTGCTGTAATTGACACCAAATGTTCCTGGCAGCAACTGCCTTCCAATTGGTTACTGCATCTCTACCATGCAAATTGAAAACTACGCTTCTCTCAAACTGGTTTTTAGTATGAGAGAAACAGTTTCAAAAACAGCTTTATTTTTATTCTTAAAGGCTGCTGATGTATGTCATGTTGACTTGTAACTGTTTTGTGAAGAAAAGATATAGCTGCAAAATGGAATACATTTTCAAAGATGACGAAAGACTCTGGTGTACTGAAGATTTTTAATAAATTATATATTACTAGAGCTCTTAACAATGATGACTGCAAGAAAGAGTAAAGCACAATGAAAAACTTTATAAATACACAATCCCACCTTAAAAATATATTTGCCCTTAGTAATTAAAATCTTGACCTCTGCAATGAAATCACAGGCAATGTACCTCAGTAAAATTTTAAGGACCTTGACACTTGTTTAGTGTATAACCACATAATCTCCCAGAATTACTGAACAAGCATGCCAGTGTCTGATTGTATATATCATAGGAAGGCATTTCAACACAGCTAGTCTAGGACTTGAAAATAAATAAATAAATCAGTTAAAGCTGAACAATTATGTCTTTTTTTCCTTGTTTTGTTCATTACAATTATTTTAAAAGGTTGAGGTAACATATTTAAATATTTTTGAAAGAAGGAAAGAAGTATTTCTCAAGCTTGAATAACATCGTGGTTTACTGTAAAAAGCAACCAAATCCCTACCACTGAGAGAGAAGTTGGTGTCTTCTATCTAAAGCAGTGAAAGTAAGTGTACTATCTTGTCTACACTTACCGATGGCTGGCTTTGCTATTTTTGTTATTTTAAGGTTATTTCTCTTCATGTGAGAAAAAATTGATACAATACTAATAAACTGAAAAGATCTTTAAATCTCTTGCTCTGTTGATTACTGGATACATAGCTGGAAATAAAGGATATGGTACCTGATGTTCTTATGAGATTCTTGTGTCAGCTTCTTAGATAAACGTATACCTGTCCATAACTTCATTTTAAATAAGTCATCCTTAGCTTTATCTGAACCGTGGGACTCTGGGTAGTTAACTACAGATAGGGAACAAACCAGTGTTAACTTTCTTTCTCTTTCTCATCTATTATTTTCAAGTAAAGCAGAACAGTTGTGAAGGCTGTAGTGTAGGCTTGGGGTGTGCTGGAAATTCGTGAGATCAGGACCTTAATCCCCTTTATGTGCATATTAGACAGTTTAGGCATAGCCTTTCCTTTGAGTTTTCCTTAGGGGGTATGAATATATCCTTTCTGATAGATTCTTGCTCTTAGTCATCTGAAAATATTTTGCAGCATCAGAGGTTCTCAGCAACATGGTACTGTCACAGTGTACTAAAGTACTGTGATTGACAGAAACCAGCTGGAAGACATTTGAAATAATGAAGACTTTCCTGATCTGGATTTTCTTAAATTTGCTTAGCCCACATGCAGAATTCATTGCCAGAGAGAGCTCCTCTGCTAATTGCCAAGACTCCCCATGCCAGGTTTAGGAAATGTGTTGGAGGATATACCCAACAAATGGGTGTGAGGCACACTTAGCAAGTCCAGGCTTACCTGAAGGATCATTAGAGCCAAGAGATTGACCCTGTCATCCTCCTTGCCTACCTGCTGCACTGAGCACTGCTCAGTATATGAAAGCATCTAGTCTTTCATTTCTGAGTTAAATTCTCTTTCCTCCAAGCACTATGAGACAACTTTCTGGATTTTTTTCTCCCCAGTGGTTTGACTGAAACAGATACCTGACATACTGCAAGAATTTTAGAGTTACTGGATTAGTGGCTAGGCTGTGTGTTGGTTAATTTTCTGCTTGACTGAATCTATTATTGAACTAGATACATCCCAGATTTTGTTCATGTCCTGTAATAATATAGAAACTTGTTTTCCACAAGGGATTCTATGGTCTCTAGAGTAATTGTGGATAATGTTACCTAGTTATTGGATATTAATGTCATTACTGAACTAGACTGGCTTTGGTTTCTAGACTAATTTCTAGTTAAAGTAATAAGGAATATTTTCTCTTGTCGCTATCTAGCTGGTGATGAGCAAAAAAATATGAAAAATACTAAAATAGGTCTTCAGTATAGACTTCAAAAGCACAATATTACTTGAACTCCTCCTGGTCTCTCCTCCCACTAGCAAAGCATTCAAACATAGCCCAGCCTTCTATTATGGTGTGGAAAGATCCCAGCTCTGGATACGGCTGTTACACTAAATAATTCTTCTATCGTGGCATTGAACTCTAAAGTGACATGAGGAAAGGAAGAATACATGGATTATTTGTACCGAATCAGATGGTTGGGTATACGTTTTTCTTTTTTATTTTTTTTTAAACCTTGAAACTTCAGTTACTTCTTCAACCACACACATTACAAATGTATGCTATTTTCACATATTACTTTACCTTCCTTTAGAAAACATTAATCCTTCTCTTTCCCAGCACCTCTGGGCAAAACCACAAGAGTAGTCCTTTAAAATGGCTTTGTGAAACAACAAAATACGTTCTTTCCTTCTAAGTCACTATGTCAGTTATGATAAGTTAAGGAGGAATGCAAAGCAGAAGTTTGAAGTCCTTCCACGCTTCTGCCCTGAAAGATGGAAAGTGACTGCACAAGACACTTTTGCAGCTGCATTTGGTTGCAGGTCTTTCCTGGGTAGGGGAGCTTATGGCAGCCTTGGTGCATCTGAATCATTATGACTCAAGGTTCATGGAGAAGTGAATTGTATGAATGGTTTCTTTACATGTAAGTTCTTGTAACTTCTGTGGCCATACTGTGGCCGAACAGAAAAGACAAGTCAACATACCAAGTTGTAACAAAAGATTTCAGAGGGGGGCCAGATTGCTTTGGAACAAATCTTGGCCATCAATTTCAGTCAACAGTTATATTTTAATTGTTCTCTTTCATTTTGAATCCCCAAAGCAATAAAAATTTCCACAATGAATAAAAAGGACTGGCAGCACTACCATCTTACCTAAATAGCTTGCCAAAGGAAAACTAGGCCTTTGGTTGAATTATTATTTTAAAAGAAATAGGGAATTAACAATTAACTCTGTTTTCCAAGGAATTAGTTTACAGGCATTTCTGTAGTCACTGAAAAGTTACTAGTGGCGTCTGCATTTGATCCAATCATATTTGTAACTGAGCTGTGGAAATGAAAGGTTCAGCAATCTGTTGAAACATCTAACCATAATACATTTGACACACTGTGCTGTAATATGTATATGAATTGGTTGGCTTGTCTCCATCGAGACTTTATAATAAAAACTTTCAACAGTTTCTTACTTATGCAGTTGTAATTTTCACAAGTTCATCTCAGAATGTTAGACACCTATTTTATACTGAAAATTAGTTTCTGAAAATCCCAGCTAAAACTGCGAAGTTATCATAAATACAGAATTTTTAATGTTCTGAAGACAGCTGACTTTCAAATTATATGTCTGGTCATTGCTATAATGCATCATAAGGATATTTTTAAATTTCCGTCTGGCACTTCTGCTTCATAACATTCAAATTCTTTCTATAATGTTTATTAAATTGCAGTGCAAATGAAAAAAATTCTAGAAATTTTTTTTATCAGAATAAGAAATCTCATCAAAAACTGAAGTGTCACAGGAAGATATTAATTGTAACATTTTCAATGCAAGAAAATTTTAATGACTTGTTTTGTTTTCTTGATTTATTTCAATGATACAAAAATTCTGATTATATGAAATGGTAAATTTTAATTTTGTTTTATTTTACATTTAGGTTTAGGAATACATCATTATGAACTATTTAATTGTTCTTACGTAAACTTCCACAGTTTTTATTCTATGAAGAATTTTTATTTTTGACAACTTTTTATGCAACATCAGAGCTAGTCTGAGCATGAAATTCCCATTAAGTCTGTGTCTTTCACTTGTTATGAAATTGTTAGAATTATTACATTTATTCAGATGTTCAGTGGAGTTTTTTGATCATCCAAGTATGAGTTTTCATGGGTTAGAGAATGATATTTCAGTTTTTACTCCTTGAATATGTTTGGATTTCAAAATTCGCATTTATAATTCTGGTCTTCAGTTTTATATTTTCTGTAACACAGGATCAAACAAAATTTATCATTACTTTTCCATTGTAAATTTTAAGATACACTCTCTACCCTGACCAGTAAAGCTACTTACAGCAGAATGATTATCAGGAGTTAACAGCAACATGTCTAAAGTGTTAATAAAAATATTGAAGTCAGTTATGTAACTCTTCCATAGTTACTGATGGTTTTATTCATTCAAGAAGCATTTCTAAATTCGTCAGTTGGAAAAAATTATACTGACTTTTTTGTCCCCACACAGCACATAAAGTTGTCTTTATCAGGTTTCCTCAAAAGCAAAGCAGACTGCTCATTTATCAAATTTCCCAGTGAGCCCTTTTGTACTTTCATTCTTAACAGCTCTCCTGAACATGAGCTTCTCAAATGATTAAAACTTCTCAAAACCATCTCATCATTCTTTTCCCATTTCTTTTGCCATGATAGCTATAAAAATATAAGTGAGTAAATAGCAATGGTTTTATGGCTGTAATTACTACCTACCAGGCTGTTCATAATAGTTTTGTTGCTTTTATTGCTCCCTTCTTGGGTTTATTGAAGCCACCTTTTTCCCTGCTGTAAGTTCGCTTTCTGGCAGATGACAGGAGCTTTCCTGGCATGCATTCAGGAGGCCAGAACTTTCTGTTTGTTTCTAATTTCAAAAAAAAAAAAAAAAAAAAAAGCAGTTTCTAGGGGTACAGATTTGGGATTAATTTCTTAGAAGTTTGGTGGGGTTTGGGGGATTTTTTCTTTTGTGTTGATTTGGGTTTTTTGTTTGGTTGGATTTTGGGGTTTTGGGAGTAATTACTATTTCTATCCAGTTCTGCTCTTGGGTGTGTCAGCTGATGTCAAGGTGTCAGTTTGGAAGATTAAAATTAAGTATGTATTTAAGCGTTTTTTTGGACTAAAAGCCCCAGTCAACTGCTAAAGGTGTGTTCCACTAGCTTTGTTAGAAAAATTAGTAGAATGTATAAAATCGTAATTTTTCAGGTTGAACATTATGTAAGTATGTTAACAAGCAGAGTTTGGTTTTTTTCTTTGTGTTGTAATATTGTTGTTAAGGGCTGCAGAGAGGGAGAAGTGGTCAAATTTACAGTCTGGACACTAATGCCTTTTAAATACAACAGCTGAACCCTCCAAGCTCCAGGCTGATTTTATTAAAGGACTGTAGCAGGATGTAAAAATCAACACATTAAACTATTCTAGTTTCTGGTGGAAAAAATTATATTTTGTGGATATACAGCCAGAGTTTTATTCTGGTTTGCATTATACTATTTTAGTGAAAGCAAGAGCATATCATTAGATGCAGGTAATACTTTCTTAGTTAATCTGTAGGCAGAGCTCTGTCTTGTTAACTCCCCACCCATGAAAAATGCAGAGCAGTTTCAGTATTGTGTATTTCTTGGTAAGTATAGACTGTCATATTCTCCCAGCTGCAGGGAGATTCTCCTGAAGACATTGCATTTAAATAGCACAAAATGTCTCTTATACCTTTTGGAGTTGTACAGATCAAAAAAAGAGACTAAGAGAGTTCAAGAATGCAGAGATATTTCAGCGTATTTATTCACATTGTTTGGTATTTGATCTTTGTTAGTTTTTTTTTGGGGGGGGGGTTTAAGTGTTAAGGTGATCAAAGTCAACTCACCTACTAAATAGCTCAAGTACAAATTAAGTGTTGGCATATCTTGTCAGAGTTGGTATTCCCAAACATAAACCAACAGTAATCTTTCAAGCGCAACTATTAGGGCCAATTACTGCAAGCATTTCAAATTCTCTAGTAAGAGCATAGTGTTAAACAGAAATAACAAGCTCAAAATCACAGTGAGTGGGACTAAGTAAACAGGAATTCTAACAAGAAGAAAGCCTGAGGTTTGCATCCTAAGCACTATTTAGAGAGAGAAGTTGATTATACACAGACTGGATGGAAGAAACTGCAAGGAAAAGTCAGAGGAACAAACTAGTTAAGTCAGGAGAATAAATGTGTGGGTTGCAGTTTCCAACAGGCAGCCAAATCATTGCTAACTGCCAGCTGCTGGGTCCATGGAGCCTGTAGGACTTTTACTCACCATCTAGCAGAAAGACCAGACATCACATATTCATTTTTTGTTGTAGAGAAAGCTCGGGTAGATTGATGTAGCTGCATATAAGAAAAGGTGATCCAAAAGCCTTTTTTTTTAAAAAAAAAGTTTTCTCTGAAACTGGTGCCATCCATCTAAAAACAGCCATTACACCTCCCCTTGTTCATCATGTGTTTATGACAGTCTGTTTAAGAAGCAGCATCCCTTTGCACAGCAGTTTTGCAGGGTTAGTATCATTAAACATTTTCAAGACAGGTTTTGGGAGCTGGAAGGAAAGGGAGGCAGAGCAGTGGTTTTCCTGGTTACTCTTCTACAACCTGAACTCAAAATGAATGTGTACTTTCATATTTTATGGCTTAGGCGTTAGTAAGGGTTCAAGAATTCAATAAAAAGAACCCAGTTTATAAGTGTGTAATCCTGACATTTGTTCTGACTGACAAACGACTCTGCTGAGGGCGAAATTAAAGGTAGGTAAGTAGAACTTACCCACCTCTGCTTTTTTGGATCCTTTTCCAATAAAAAAAAGAAAAGGAATTGCTTTTGGTTTTGCTTCTTAACATTTTTGAGAATGAGAGGAAAATTGGTAGAATTGTGAATTTGAAGCCCTCTATTCATAAAAGGTCTTTTTTTTTGAATGAAAAATTCCAGCTGTTTTCACTTTACTCCTTAAAAATCTGATCTGACTTGTCCCATGCTTCCTTTGGAATAGATGTAATATGTATATTTTTGAGAAAACTGAAAACATCTCAAAACATCTAAAAATATTTTAGAGATAGATCAACACTTGGTATGTTTAACCAAAATGTTTATTAGACAGTGAGAATAACTTTATTCAGATGTAATTTTCTTTATGTTGGCACTGAGGGAAAAAATGTTTAGGAGTATGAAGATCTGTTCATGACTAATATTAAAATTCAATTTTAGTAAAAGTTTATCTGAATACATACTCGGCTGAACTTATTCAGGTAATAATGTTACAGAAAACTTCAGGGAAAAAACCCAAGCCTGTATAGCTGGCTATCTCTGACATGGACTTGAGATCATCCAAAGCTGTTTATTTGGGGAAATCTGTTACTGGGAGAAATTAAATTGAAATACTGCAAAGTGTGTGGACTGCCCATAAGCAGTTCTTAAGCAGGATAATTCAGGGATTATGTCTATTTGCAGGATGCTACAGGAGTACGTCAAGGGAACTGATTATTCAGTGACATGTTTTAAGGTTCCAGGCAGGGGAATGGGAATGTTTTGTGCTGGAAAATTTGGTTAGGGCTTGTAATTGGGAATTAGGCAACACCGTGTTATACCTATGTGAGCAAACAGCAGGTCTAGGTGTTCGAGTGAATAGGTTCACATACAAAATAGGAACTTGTTTAAGGTTCCAGCAAAATGGACCTTTTTCTAAGCTTTAAGCTGCAGAAAATTGGTTTTCTTTTTTTTTTCAGGGATCTGTTATTTCTGCTTCTAAAAAAGGTCAGATATCTAAATGCTACTGTAACATGAGAAAGGAAAATTTTTGGACGTATTTCTAACACATAGACAAACAAAGGACATAGTGGAAAGCTTGCAAGGAAGGTCACTTGTGATTCAGTCCAGTTTTGCATTCTCAGGATGATTACATACTTTGGACAAGGTTAACATAAACATCCAGTCATTCGAGTTGTTATTCAAGCTGAAACTCTGACCGTTTGTGTTTTTTTCATCAGCAGATCTGTTCTTCTTGAAGTTTCCAAACCCATTAATTATAGGCAGACATTTGTTTCTTGCATAGCACTTGATATAATGAGATATAATCCCCATCTGGGCACTCGTGAAGAGTAATTGCACATTTGCAAGATACTACAAGATTTATAGTAGCATCTCCTAATATCTTGCAATACGAATAGCTCTATCTTACTGTGAGAGGTAAATTGGCACAATCGCATGGTATAGCAAAGTTTTGCAAAATATCTTGTGTTATCTCCCATGAAAACTATGAAATTATTGCCTGTCATTTTGGTGTGTTTATTACTGATTATTCTGCAAGGCTGTATTTCAAATCTACTGCTTGTGAACATGGACAAATCCAGACTAAACAGGATACAGTTAGAGATGAAATACTGCGCTTGCTGAGATATCAGCATAGAGACCTCAGCAATTTTTTAAATGGGAAAATTGAATTATGGGTGCCAAGGTCTGAGAAGTCAAAGGTAAATGTAGTAATATAACTTACATTTCAAGAGGAAAACTGGTTGTTCTGAAGATAATGATCCTTCAGAATTTGAAAATTATGCATCTTTCTGCAAATACGAGAAGAGTTTTCCTCTCCATTCCCATTTATGTCTTTGCCAGAAGTTGAGGCTTCATGTAGCTTCCAGGAAACAAATGCGTTCATAAATGTCTTTCACTCGTTTACAGCAGACTGCTACCATCTGCTTCCAAAGTCCTTTAGCAACCTGTGCCTAAACAGTCTCCAGCACTTAACTTCGATCATCACCAGAGCCACTACCTTGAACCTGTTGAGTTCAAAAGAACCTGTTGGTCATTTCATACCTTCTGAAACTTATCGACAGAGAGAATTGCATTCATTGACATTTAAACCCTGTGAGATACCTAGTGAGCCCAGAAAACTAATGCAACAGCACTACCGAATCTGGCTACAACACAAACAGTTTTGGGGCAGCCAGTCATCTGGTAGAATGAGAAAACTCATGCACTCTGTGATACAACTGTAAATAACTGCACTTAAAATGAAATCAAAGCCTGTATCTTGGGACAAGTATGCCAGCTTCCAGGAGAAGATAGAATTTTTTCATGGCAGACTTATCACTGGTTTCCTAAATGAACAAAGATAAAAACAGAATAAGCTCTTTCATGTGGCTGCTGTGATTAGAGCAAGGTCCTCAAGTTGGCAGTCTATCATGGGGGGGTTCAAAGTAGAAATGGGAGCTGGCTTTTTTCTTTCTTTCAGAGAATCCCACTGCTATTTGTACATAGTCTATCTTGGTGACTGGCATATGCTGGAAAACATGTTGTCTGTGGCCTTGGAAATCTCATGGCAGTAATCAGGAGTGCACTGGTCCTTATGGCAGGCATCAAATGGGCTACTGCCAGGTCTTTGAACTACAAAAATAAATAGAGAATAGAACTGCATTGTATTGGCGAAGCCTGAGGCCCAGTCGTCTGTCTTGGAGCATGCTCTGGTGAGAGTGTTTAACTTGGATTTTGTCCATCACATGTGGTAGCTGCAAGAGTGGAAGAACAGAACAATGTTAGACGGTACATTTAACAGTGTGTTGGCTTAGCAGTCCTCAGGAAACTGTTACTCCCATTTTCTCTCCTAGGACTCTGAGCTCTACCCTCTTTGCTGAGCTTCTGTGTAAGTGGACATATGTATCAGTGCAGTTTTCTC
The DNA here is from genome assembly GCF_965140245.1 of Athene noctua. NCBI lineage: Eukaryota > Metazoa > Chordata > Aves > Strigiformes > Strigidae > Athene > Athene noctua. The sequence goes on from NC_134040.1 coordinate 43,546,042, forward strand.
CCTGGTCCTACAAGGAATCCGTATGTGCTCCCTGAGGACAGGGCTCCACACTCTTATGTGCTAGGATGGGACTTGTGTGCAGTTCCATTTGCAGATTTGACAGCTCTGATTTACAGGATGCTCTGGGTGAACCACTCTGCCCCAGAGGACTTGGGAGGCAGAGGAGAGGAGCAGCATGTTTGTTGGTTTGGGCTGAAGTGCGCTGTTTTTGTCTGCCTGTTGTGGGCAGTCTGTGGAACTACAGCCTCCTCTTTCCTTGCTGTATTAGGTTTTTGCACCAAAAGGGGGTGTCTTGCCAGCCCCTCTGTGTGCCATGTACCGACGTACCTGATTGCTAAAACCGTGTGTGTTTGTGTGTGTGTGTGTGTGTGTGTAGGGTGTAGTCCTGGAAAGGTGCACCACAATTTTCATCTGCTGTGCATTACAGAGCATTAAGCATGTTTTCACGGCTGAATGAATTTGTTACAGATTATCAAAGATTCTGAAGAAAGGAATGAGTATAAAATTTTTCCAATGAAGCAATATTGCAACTTTTATCTATGACTTTTTTATATCTTCAGTAAAAGTTTTTGTTTTTGTTTTTGTTTTTTTTTTATGCATTAGTTATGTGATGTAACGTTGGTGAAAGAAAGAAGTTAAGAAAGGATGAATTCCTTAGTACAATCCAGTTGTTTTGTGTCACTTTGGGAATGCTAAACAGTAATGAACTCAGCTCCTGACTATTCCAAGTTATCAGAATGGCACAAATCACTGGACATGCTGCTTTGTATTCTGAATTACTGGAAAGTAATTCAGAGTAACTATGTTCAAATTTGAGGTACCTTTCCAGCATCTTTTTAAATGACCAGACTGCGTTCTGAAAGAGAAAGATATACTGGAGTGAAAATTTTGTGAGTTCTCAAGCGAACATTTTATCAAATTAAAACTATTTTATTTAACTCTAAAGTAGTGACATTTAGCTTATCATAAAAATTTGTTTGTTGAGAACTTGCTGGATCTGTTACTGTCCAGAAGCAATGTGGGAAATACACTGTGTAGTACGTGAATATGAGCTCTGCTTTCCGCCCAGTCTGCAGTGGTGACCAAGCCAGTTGCCAGCCATGGAATAAGGGCAGAGACAGTGGCTGCTGCTGCCAGAGTCTTCCCCAGCTTCCTCCTGTGGAAGGACACAGCAGCATGCACATGCTTTCAAAATGCTAATTAAAAAATAAAAAGGAGGATACTGTAGACTTTTTTGAAACAAATTAGGGAGGATAGGGATATCTTATGCTGATGCTTGCTCAGCATAGTGTCTGACCACTCTGAACAATAAACAATCCATAGTATGGTAAAAAAATTTATTCAACTTAGTAAAATGTGGTGGGTGTTGTTTTTTGTTGTTGTTGTTTTTTTGGGTTTTTTTTGTTTTTTTTTTTTTCTGGTGGATGCCAGTGATTGTGTCATTCCACTTATTAGAAATATCAGAGAGCTTTAAGTAGGAGTTGTAACTCAGTTCCTTGACATTAGAAAGTGATTATTTTCATCTGTCATAGCTGATGTTTTCTATTTCTTGTTTCCAATAACAATTTAGCTTAAAGGCATGTTGATCACTTCCAATTGAAGTAACACTTACCTAAATACTCGTCTGAATGGAAAAAGTACCTCACCCTTGTTTATGGTCTAGATGCTTATTATCCTGCTGTGCTTTGTTTTCCTTCTAAGGTACAATGGCAGTAGAAATACACAGAAAAATACATCAGAAAAGTTCTCTTTTTGTAATTTCTCTCCCATCTGAAATGAGGAAATACTACAAGAATCACATGTATGAGGTGGTGATGGAAAGCCCGATTCCTAGAACAAGTCACTGTAGATGTATGTGACTGAACAGAGTAACTTCTGGGATTTCATCTGAAATGCAATTTGAATCTTTAGTTATTCACCCTTTATAAATATAGAAAAAGTACATAAAGACTGTGGGCTGTACTTCGATCTCTGAAATTCTGTTATTGACAGGGAATACCATTCTCTTATCTTGTTTTCTTTGTACATAATAGTAACAAACGCCATCTCCTCATCTGAGTACATGAGGTAAGTGAGCAGAATGTTTGGATGATAGAGCTCTTTAAATCCTTCCTCAAGGAGGTAGACTTATGTGGCAGATATGATGCAGCTTCATTTCTGGTAATTTTCTATGATATTTAAATGATGAATCTCAGTCTGTGTGGTATGATACTACTGGTAGCTTGTTGCTGAAATGCTCTGACATGGTTCCTTCTTTATTCTGAGGTGGAACACAAGTACTTCCTTGGAGCATTCTAGTGGAAAGGACCTGGGTTTAGAAGAGACTTTTAACAGAAAGACCTTAGGGCTGTCAATGTTTCTAATTTTCCAAGGAATGGTTTTCAAAAAAGGTTGCTGGTTTGTTTTTGTTTGTTTGTTTGGGTTTTTTGTTGTGTTTTTTTTTGTTATTGTTGTTGTTTTTTTGGGTTTTTTTGTGTGTGGTTTTTTTTTTTGGTGGGGTTTGTTTGTTTGTTTGTTTTTGTGTTTTTTGTTGGGTTTTTTGTTTTTTCTTAACCTCCTTCAAATACTTTGGTTTCTTAACATATCCATAAAAAATATTTCTGAACTAAAAACTCCTTCTGAAGTTTATAATCTACAGATGCAATACCCACCTCTATTGTTTCGATTTGCACACTATGCTTTTTGCAAAACTCTTTACCCTCAAAAACATAAAACAGTCGGGTTTTTTTGGTATTATTCATACCCAGTGTGTCCTTCATGTGTGTTTTAAGTAGGCTAAGCTTGTAGCTGTTTCAAGTGATGCATAAACAAATATATATATATATATATATATAATTATTATTACCTGTATATTAGCTTTTCTGGTCATTCCACTATGTCAGCTAGTCCAGAGATTTCTTCTGCCCTTTAAGTTTTCAGGTAACTTCTTGGATTAATTAGTTATACTGAGCTTCACAGAAAGAGTAATTCTAAAGTAATCATTGTGCCTAACTGGAAGAAAATCATGTGGCACATGTACCATTGCACATGAGTGTACAGTGTCACTATGTAGCATTTTTGGTAAATAAAAATAGACTGCATAAGTTTAAAAATATTTTCTTTTGTCCATGTAAGAAAGAATGAGGTTCTATTATTTCATAATAGATTTTGTGCAATCATAGGATGGTCTGAGTTGCCTGATGTTTTACATTTAATTCCCATCAATGCAATAGATAATAGTGAAGAAAAAATTCTGAACTGAATGATATCATCCACCCTGTTCTTACTCCAAGGCAAAGGCATTTTTAAAGTAAATTTGAAGAGAAAATGTAATTAAACACTTCAAAACTTACCTGTTTGGGTTTTTTTTCATAAAACTTTAAATATAGATAAATTACTTGCTACAACACTAATCAAAAACCTGTCGCTCACAGACTCTGCCTATATTTTCTTAGGAATACATGTACTATGTAGTTAAATAACCCAGAATATACATCGAGGAACTCATAGGAGACTTACTAGTTCAAAGACCACTACAGAGATGACATGCACTCTTTGTTGTTCCATGTTTTTGAATTTTATGCAATGAAAATTAATAACTTAGAATAAATTAAGTTACTAATAAATCTTCAAAGCATCTTCAGTCTTCTGATTTTAATTATCTAATTGATAATCATGCAGATCAAAGATTCCCCTGGTATTGATCTAGTTTCAACAAATTAATGCTAGAGCCAGATACACATTTCTGTACAGAAGAACTAAAGAGTTGTTTAAAAATGGGTGCAAAAAGGATTTACATTATATTTTTAATCTTTTTCCTAAATCAAGTTATTAGCAATGTAGTGAAAATATTTATTATTAAACATCATCTATTCTGCCAGCTACCTGCTGATTTTTTTATTGTTGAAGAGAGAGATTTCTAATTTCCTAATACACTGTAATTAGACACTTTGGGTGAGGAATTATATCTCATTCGCTTACTTTGGGATTAGGAAATGTCCTTTACATAAGATACATTTATGAAACTTTACTAGGGTATTGAAACTCAGCTAACTCAGAAAGAAGGAGATACAGGCAATGAGGTTGAAATAATTGGTTGTTAGTGATAGGAAAATCAAACAGATGAAGCGTTTAAAAATCCTGTTAGGCTTCAGGGATTTGCACACTGAGAGTTGTGTCACGTACAGACCTTTTTAATAGCACATACATGCCATAAACTGTGCTGCAGTTTGAACATTTAACTTAATGTGCTGTGGAAGATAACACTTAGGCATGCATATATTCACACTTGGACATATTGGCTTCCTCTGGAAAAGCATTATTTATACTGTTCAAGCTGAAAACTCTGTGTCCAGGGAAGACTGCGGACAATGTGTGTGGATGAGGCCAAGGCTCCTCCCTGCTGGGGACTAAGTTGCTTTTGCCCTGTCACACCACGTGAGGCCACCTACTCCAGGAGCAAAAGTCAGATGTGGCGTAGTGCTGAGGACCTCAATATTCTCAAAATTTTGCCCTATTCATGAAAAGATGCTGAAGATGATCTTTCACATTTTCTTAGATCTCTTCTTAGTCTTTCCCCACCACAAAGGCTTCCCTTTGTTGCAGGTACCCACAAGCCTGTAATGGCTCCAACCAGACTGGCATTTTCACCTGGGACTATCTCTGTCTTTTACCATTTCAAAGCTGGTAAGAAAAATTTCTAGTAAATTCACATATTAAGGAATGCCAAAGAGTACAGTTTTGGAAATAATATCCCAGTCTGTTTTATTTCTTTGTTTGTGATTTACCGTGAGTTGTGTTCTCTAGAAATGCTGGTTCTTTGTCTTGTCTCATCTGCAGCCCATCATCTGACAAAACCCCCAGGACAGAGGGAAGATGGGAAGGTCTGTCCCTGTGAGTGATGGAGTGTGCACAGCTGGAAGAAGTTTCTGAAACTGGGGCAGAAAGAAGCCCTCTGCTGAGGAAAGGTGCAGTGCTGGGAGTGACTGTGATGGGTATAGCAAGGATCTCACAGCCAGAGGTGAAGGCAGGAAAGCCACTCCTCTTAGGAGGTTAAACAGTCTGGAAAGTTTAAAGGTTGCTGAACTAAAAACCATACTGGAGCAAAGGCCCCACTGTATAAAAAGATAATACAGCCAGATAAGTTTAGTATCTCATGTCTTTTTGCCTCACTCATGTTTCACTGTTGTTTAAAAAATTTCACAGTTCTAGACTTCCCTCTCCCCAGATTACAGAACCTAGCCATTGGGATTCATAGATCTTACTATTTTTTGGGTGCTTTGAGATTGATGTGGGGGTCTGGAAGATCCCGTTAAAAGTGTGCCCATTATAGTCTATTGTTTTGCAGCCAGAAAAATAAGTAGTGTTGGCTGGAAACTGTGAGCAGAAGTTATGTAACACTGAGCATATAGAAACCCCTGAACCTCAGTTTACTTAGGATTGTTATTGGTGTATCTAAAGGGAGGGGAAAGAAAATGTAAGAGATACGAAGGAAAATTATGTGAATTGCTAGAGCACACAGCAGACTTGGAACATGAAAAAGCAAAACACCATGCCAAAGTAATTACATGATATAAGCATAAGGCAGGAAAGTTAGCCAGCACTTATCTTCTTTTATAAATAACGCTTCTGGACACTTCTTCCTATTCCATTTAGAGATGAATATTCTGCTGTAAACCAGACCTGCTCTAAACATCAAAGTCTCACTTACCCTGGATTAACCTAGTGGTTCTCTGCAGGATATGACGGGGTCAGAGCAATGCAGCATATCTCCCTGTTTTGAGTACATCAGGTGTCAGTACTCCAGGGTTGCACTTTTTGATAAAGATTGTACAGAGAAAAGTAAGAAGACATGAATCCCAGTTAGTCCCTTCTTGTGAAGGAGACTAATACCACTGAAGTGAATTTGAAATCTGGTTTTACTCAACTGTAGCAGAATAGACTCTCCAAACATTAAATAAGAATTTGAACAAATATACTTCATCAACTCTGAAATTTTCAAAGCTGACATGGGCTCTGGATGCCTCATATCAAGTTAATGATAATGGGAAGGGGTCATCTGTGGTCGTTATGAGGCTTTGAAAATGTCTGCCACAATGTTTAACTTGCCAGAAATCGCTTGCATTTGATGCAACTCTTCAGCATGGTTCAGTACTTTACTTTGCATCCAAAGTAGTTGATTTTTTCCTAAAGAATGAATACCAACAGACATGACTTAATTCAGAGAGTGTTGAGAGGAGTGCTTGCTGGGGACTTAGACAGTTAACCTATGGACAAATTGTCCAGAGCAGCAGAATATGGGTGGGGGGTAGGTGATCAGTATTTCTAGGTTTAAGAAGTGATTATATCTTCAGACTTGCAAGTGTAGCTCTCTCCATTTGTGGTATGTCTGCTCACAGTTAACATGTATTCTCAAGTCAGGATTCCCAGGGCTTCTGACTGGGGTTAGTGTGATGGCAGATAAAGCATAAAAAAACTGTGGATACCCTCACTCTATTATGTTAGGAAAAAAACTTCTGTGTCTGGTTTTTGGGGTTTGGTTTGTTTGGGTTTTTTTGTTTTATTTTTTTTCCCCCCCTCCAGTCCAGAAAGACTTCTGTATTCAGAATATACACAAAGTACTGTAGCAGGGCAAAGTATTTTTAATGAAATAAGAAATTCATACAAATTCATTGTTATTTGTGTCTTGCTTTTGATCTTAAGACTTGCTCCAAATTCTGTGAAACACTCAAACTTCAAACAGGACATTTTTACCAATGAACTCAATTTCACAGAATATGCCAACTGATAAGATGACTAACATACTCCTGCCTACCTCCTTGCTTACTGAAATATGTGAGTTTAGATTGCTGAAGAAGTTATCCCAATAATTACTTCTGCTAGCTGAAGAAGAATTGTCTTCTAAATTAAGGAGGAAGAAATAAGAAAGAGATAGAATCTTAATATTAAGCTACCTTTGAAATAAATGCAAAACTTCTTTTGAAATCCAGCCCAAAGTCTGCCTTCTGGCCTGTTTCATTCCACCTGATTTTAGCCAGAGGATTCACCTGCGATCTAACAGCTGGGAGGAGATGAAAATGTAGGAGTCTCTAAGAGGCCTTGATTAGAAGTTGCCTGAATCACCATAAGAAGGTGCTTGGAGTGATTTGTCTTCCAGTGTAGGTGCCTAAACTGAAGTGGGAGGAATGAGGGATAAAGCCTGATATTATCGAGAAATGCCACCATGAGCCCTCAAATGATTTCTCATCATGATATTACCAAAGTGTGATATCCTGTAGATGCAAAATGAGTCATCAAAAAGTATATGACAGAATAGCTCCTTACAACAATCCTATCCAAACTTATTTTCATTTTCTTCATTCAGCAATTAAGGATTATCCTGAGAATCTGACTGAGTTTTAATTTAAAGTAATATTGATCTTCAAAACCACAATGAACTCTGCTCATAACCAAATAATTAGAAGATTAAGCTGAGAATCTCAGCAGCATTTCATTAAGAAAGGTCTAATGCAAAGAATTGATTTTTTAGGATGATTGTGATAAATCCATATTTTATATATATCTATTTGGCTTGATTTCAAGAGTGGAAGGAATCCAACGGTGTTGCATGTTTGAAAAATAATAGATAATAATAAATTATTCAGGATGCAACTTTTTAGGCAGATACTACTAAAAATTTTAGTTGCAAATATAATCACTTATTCTTGAAAGGACGAGCTAGAAGCTGTTGATTTTTTAAAAACTTTGACCTTTAGATATTACCTTAATTGTCATCATTTCACATGTTATTTAAAAAGAAGAGTAGTTTATAAGGGTAAAGAAATAGAATTTATTCTGTACCTTTTTTAAAGAAAACATACAACTTGAATTGTGTACCTCAGGCTTTTTTTCCCCCTTATTATTCTTCTCTGCTAACATCCTTTTTGATTGCTTGGATGCCATATGGTATTATGGCCCTTTTATCTTTTATACGACTATCACCTGCAGGCAGTTGCATCTGAGCTCCTGATCCCTGACCAGAGCTTCTTCTAAGCCTCTGTGAAGCATCAAAAAGATTTAACAATAGGCCAAAGAAATGAACTATTTTTTGTTGTTGTTAAAGGATCTTAGTTGACTGTCCAGGTTATCACTGCACTCATAAATGAAAAATGTATTTATTGAGTTTTGTCTAGTATCTTGGGGTAGTGCTCCCTGTACTGTAATAAATGTCTCTGGATCAGACCACCGTGGTAGGCTTTCAGTTGGAGAACATTGATCCCAGCAACTCTCTCAGGTTCGATAATCTCAGTTCAGCTGTAGTAATTTTCTTTATTTTGTTATATCCAGCAGCACATACTGTACCGTTGAGCTTTTCAGGTTGAACTTGACATGAACTCAGGGGTGATATCCTGCTTCTTCAGGATGGAATTTTATTTGAAATAGTGAAATTCTAGTAGATGTGATTTCTTAACCATGTTGGGACTTTCAAAGCTAATGTTCAGTTTTTTAAACTTCCTGCATTCTTCATTCAATAATGAAAGAGGATGCAAGTGCTATCAATGTTATGATTTGTTATGATGCTGTAACACTGAGAATTTTTGGTTGTGCCACTGAGCAGGTTCTAGTTGAAGTGGTATCTTAACAATGCTTACTTTACCAGAAATATCTGAGAATAGTGTAACCACAACAGTGTTTAATTATCTCAAGACAGGTGTATCCAGTCCTGAGTTCAGACTTGCTCCATAGCTCAGCTTCAAGGGAGATTCAGCAACGACTCCGTGTGTTTCTCACCTGCCTGGGGCTGTTCTCTGTTATCCTGCTCTGCTGCCTGAATGGTCAAAAGATCAAAGCCCATACAACTTCAACTCTTTCTAACTCCCGGACATGGGCATATATATGGGCCCACCTTTTACCAAAAACATCCCTGTGAGTGATGTTTTGAAATGCAACGACTAACAAGTACAGGCAGTTTGAGACGACTGTTGAAAGTATTAACTAGACCTGCCTGTCCTGCTCTTGAGTTATACTTGTTTGAGCTGCTTGTCTATTCTCTTCATAAGGTACTGCATGCTATTTAAGGTGCACTATCGTCCAGTTTGCTGTGCCACAAAATATTTGTCTTAAAATCCACTATGAGCTGCACCAGTTCATAATCTGCATGTCCGGCAGGTTGGACATCTCTGTGGTAGGGTCAGGATGGAGTCTGTGTTAGCTGGGTCCACACCTGAGCGCTTGGTCCCACTGTCACTGGCTTGACTCTTCACCACCCAAGGCTACTTTGAGAATCATAATTTTTAGAAGTCTGGATGTCCCAGAGATGGTTGCACTGAAGGGAAAAGTCGATGTTAATAAAAAATATGTCTTTCAAATTCCTTCCCATTGTATTTAATGTTGAAATATTCAGTGCTGGAGTAAAAATGAAAATAGATACATATTCTTACCCTAATCCTTCCATATATTACAGGGATTCTGTTGCTTTTTCCACTTGTTCTTGGACTGTATTTATAAAACTATTTCAGAAAGGTACCACAATAAACACTGCCCAGCTGACAATAATCTCTTTCTCAGTATTATATAAGATTTTCTCTGATATGCTAACTTTGACAAGAATATGACTGCATAATACTGGTAACATTTAATTCTTCATTTACTAAAAGAAATAGAAGATTAAAGGGGCCAAATAATTATTTTATCTTGTGTATTGAACAAATACTTATTTTTAAATGAGAGGCTCTCTTGTGTGAATTTCTGCTTTGTATTATCAGAAGCATTTTCCTGTCTTTTCCTGTACAAAGCATTCTTGTGTTCTTGTTTAGACCATTCTAAGAAAGTGGATCTGAGATTCATCTTGGCTGATATTATTCCTGTTTTAATGCTGTATGTCAAAGAAAGTGTCTCCGCTTGAACATTATAAACCCTTGAGCGTGTCCTTGGAAAGGCAGGTATTTCAAGAAACCAAAACACTTTCACACTGAGCAATTTTGTTTAGTTAATGACAATTCATTCTTTGCTTTCTCTCTGAACCTTCCCCAGACACCAAATGTAAATAAGGCTCTTAACTGAAGTTTGTAATATGGTTGTGAAGAAAGATAAGAGAGGGAGCTTTCTGAGTCCATCCTGTGTGTGCCTGCTGATCTGAATGCAAAGTGAAGTGCATGTTTAGATGGAGGAGACTTCACAAAACTTGTATTACTTATTCCACAAAATGATTGAAAAAGATCCATGAGATTTTTCTTCATGTGATTTAATCGGATAGTATCACAATGTTTTCTTTGATATTCCTAATATTGTACATTTTTCTCTGGAGAAATACAAACCTGCTCATTTTCACTAATAATTTCTTTTTCAAAGCGCTCTTGCTACAATCGATGAATACCTGCTCCCTATCACAATTGCTATCATAACTTTAAGTAGCTTGATGCCAAATATCGTAGGGAAAAACGTATTTTCCAGCATAAATTTTCTAAAATTTGATTTTGTAAAATGGCTGAAGTCTTTATTTTAATGTCAATAATAGTCATCACAAACTTCAGCCCACAGTAATTCTTCCAGAAACCAAAAGTAAATGTACAATAAAATATGTTATTTTTGTCATTAAGTAAAATAAAATCAAAATTGTACTTCACCTTTTGTAACAGCCTCACTAAATGAAAGCTCATGGTTGACAGTATTCATGGCGCATAGACAGGACAGCATTAATGTGTCTGTGTAAGCCATACAGTACATCTATCTGTCTGGATATATGATCATGAGCTGAAGATTGTTTATTGTCAAAGGCTGAGTGGCTAATAAATGCTGGCAATTGCTTGGATTCAGTGGAATGCTGCACAGCTGCAGCATTAGTCAGACTTTCCCTTTTCTGAATTCTGTAATCCCTTCAATATTACATTAAATATGTTTTCAATATTTATCTGGATAAAAATGTGCTGAATATTGCAACTGTTTAATTCTGATGTTTGTCACGTAGGAAATCTGTGTAAGGCAGAAGGTAACAATGTTTTTATTGCTAAAACCTAATGCAGCTTCTTCTTGCATCATTTGCTCATTTGGAGGCTTGTGCTTGGGCTATTTACAGCACTTGGTAAACCTTTGCGATGGCTCAGAGGTGGAGGCATGTCAGAATTCCTGAAGCCAAATTTCAGGCCTTATTGCTTGGCTGAACTCACTGAACTGACCCGTCACCCTGCATAAGAATCAGAGTTCCTATAGATTTTGGTGTCAGTAGAATTTAGAGGATGGATTTTGGATTTGTTATACTTCGTAGTCCAAATACTTGACAAGCCAGGAGTCGGAATGGTTTATTAATATGTCGCTGGTTTTTTATTATTTTCTTAAACGATCAGCTGGTCTATTGTTAGCTGATCTTTTGTATCTCTCCCAACTATTTAAAAAAAAAAAAAAATTATCTATGAACCAGATTATTTGGATAACGGTGATTGCAATTAATGATGTGGGAGCAGGGAAATATGCTCCCCTTATGTTGTGGGTTCAGAATTAAGACAGGGAATCCAAACACATGCAGTTCAAGTTAACCACATGGTCTGATGCAGTCCTGGCGATGCTAAAGCTCACTGTGTCCATGTGTTTCCAACCAGCAATTACTTTCCCAGCTGCTGTTGAAAAAAAAAAAAGAAAGCACACCAAATTTTAGGCACCAAAGATAACCCATTACCGCTTGGAATGATTGCTTTAGACATTAGCCTGACCTGGAAACAAGTGGTCTGTAGACATTAGGAATAGAGAAGGTCATTAAAAAATCATATTCAAATTTGAAGCATTTTTTGTACTTTTTTTTGTCCAGCTGTATTAGTAATAGCTTGATCAGACTTAAGCAAAAAGCCTATTGAATCCATTAGCTGTAGGTCACTGATTTAAGCAGATTAACAGTAGCAGAAATATGCATTAAGTGAAGGATGAATTATTGGTGTCTGTCTAACTACTTCTAGTGTTCTCTTTGCAGTTAAAGCTAATTTCAGTCACTTGTTGGCAGTCACAGTGGCACCAACGAGTGAGTGGGTCATGGAGACTAAACCATGCATTCATCCTGAAGTAGTCCCTTAAGGAAAAGGTGGGAGAGTGTTGGGGAAGCTTGAATGAAAGTTGCTCCTGTTCTATGGAATTGTAGAAAGTTTTAGGAACCAGAACTGTTGACACATTCTGGGGCATAAAAAAACTCCCATGTTGGACTGAACAGTTGCAAATATACATTGAACTCAAGAAGCCTAGCATTAAGTTGAAATCACTACATAATAATCTGGAATATAAAGTTGCATTGCTTTGTAACATTATCTCTTCATGATAAAGTCTTTTCATCTAGTGTCTTGACAGTGACACATTGCCAAAACAATTTAAATTATTCAAATAAACAGAAAACCCAAATACTAGTTTCTTTGTTCAAGAAAGAACTCACAAAAAAATGAAAAGAACATAAACCTTGCTGTCTTTCTGTGTTTGGATTTCAGCTTTCCAGTATTTTCAAGTATACAAAGTGGTTTCTCATCCCATTCCACTTTACAAACTATTGTTAGCCAGTGTACTTCACCCATCCAGCCTGTGATGCAATGTCTCATATTTGGTCTTTATAACCAGAATAATGATTTATCCTGTAGTAATAGCATAGAAATAAGTTAACCACATGCCATTACAAACATTGCATATTCATTCAAAGGAGAGGAATGACAGCTATAGATCTTCTGCTCTTAATAGTTAAAATGTATAGATGGTATATTATTGAGTAGAAAGTCACAGCTCAGTCAGTCTAACACTTTTTGTCTGGTGGAACACATTGACTATAATTTTTTTTTTCTGTTATGTGTTTTCCTTTGTTTGTTTTTTCAAGACTGATATCAAGAAGCACAAAGAGAAGTCCAGGGAATGGAGAATATCAGGTAACTGCCAAGTAAGCAGAGCTATGTGTGTTGGTAATTTATTGTCACCATAGCATGGGATGCATCTGATCAACTGGAAAGCTGAGACATGTACCATAATTATAAAGGTAAGATATGTAGAAACATTGAGTAATATGCATATTCCACCCCTCCCTTGGCAGGCCACCAATGCTGTCGTCACAGTTACAGCTTAGTGAGCAACTCTTACATCACTGTCCCCTCTAGTAACGTCACAGACCTCAATTCACAGAGACTATTTTGCTGCCATGTCACATTTGTTTAATTGGTTTTCCACTGTCACACCACAGCTGGTTTTGATCTTGCCCAATCAACATTTTTCTCACTCAGCAAACATGTTTCACATTATGTTTTCCCCAGATCAACAAACATTCATTTTTCTATCAGATGAAACTTTCAGCCCTTAGTCTCAAGTGCTGTAGATTCTTTTCTCCCAGTTCTTCTCGCTTTCTGGCTGCATAATATTTTTCCAACCAAATATTGCTTCCGGCTTTTATTCAGAAGCTACCACTTGCAAATTACTGTGAGATATGTGAAATGAAATTTAGGTTATTACTAAGTATTTTAGCTTTCCTTAAGGCATCTCTTCCCTTCTGCATGCACAAATTTATGTGTTAACATTAATCTTTCTAATTTGTCTATGGTTAAGGAGACACTGACCTCCGCTGGGATTTACAGTCCTTGTCTCAAACAGCCTGTTTTGTTTGGCACGATTTGCTGTTTTTCTATCTGTGCCGCTATTGTATGGCTCTATCAGCACATACCAACTGCGTGTGAGGGTGGCAATAAGCAGGGGATGGGCAGGGGGTTTGCTTGCCTCCACCTCCCAGTGCTCAGCTCTCCGCTGCCTGCAATGGCACTCGCAGGAGCACAGCCTCATGCCCATGCTGACCCCGGGACCATCCCGGGACTTGGGAAGGAGCGGGCTGCACCTGTCATCAGCCCAGCCTGGTCATGTGGGCACTCTTTGGAGACCACTAAACATTTTCAGGCAGGCTGTATCGCATGGCTTTGACCTTAGCTGGGGAGCCCAACCATTATTTAGTTATAGAAAAATGTTGCACAATAACATGGAAGCTTTGGAATGGACACACGAATGCTATTATTCAAAGATAGGTATCTGCAATTTTTTTTAGTTTGGGGCCACTTTCACAAACACACAAAGCAGCTGGTCCGCACCTGGTTTGTATCTAAAAAGACCTTCACTCATGGATAAGTACATGACTAAAAATAACATTGCAAGTCTAATCTACTTACACTCATAAAACCTCAGCTTCAATATGGGTGCCCTGGAATAAGGGATGAAGCAATTTTGTCAAGTTTTAATGCAGAATCATTTTACATTTATATTATTAGAAGTGGAGTTTAAGGCCAAGAATGTGTATAGACAAACATTGTTTGGGGTTTTGAAAACAGAATTTCATGTTTATTTTTCTGTCTGGAAGGTAGTTGATAATCCCAACAATCACCACATAGTCTGGCTGTTGGCCTCTCAACGGTAGCTGTTCTTATTGCCAGATCTTCAGTAACTAGATTCAAGTTACAATTAAGAAAAAACAGAAGACATTTAATAGCAAAAAGAAGGTTTCATGGAAATAAAACCTTTAGGACTAGATATCTCATCATGAATTTATTTTTGTACTGTCTTATTTTTGTGATTGCATGTCTTCTTTCTGAAAGACAGAAGCAACAAGTTTTTTGCCTTTTATGGTCACTGTAATAAATAATATAGTCCTTCAACTATTCTGTTTTCTGTGAGCACACTCAGAAATGAAATGCCTTTATATTGCAGACCACCTGCTTTATTTAAAACACAAATTGCAGTTTTGCTCTTTTCCTTTACCACTGCTGCACAATTCTCAAAACCATCTCTTCCATCCTGGGTATGAGAAGGAAATCATGGCTACTTGCTGCTGGGTTTAAGCAGAGCTCTTTAATAGGAAAACTACATTTTACTTAGGAGAATAACATCATGTGGCAGGGCTATGGCAACAATAACACCTCTACTGCCAGAAAACACTTACCCTGGGTGGCTCAGATGGTCCCAAATATTTAAGAGCATTTTTCTTATACTGTAAATTCCCTGTGGTACATTATTTTTTTCTGAGAGCTAATAACTACCCTGTCTGTAAAGCAACTGGTCTTAAGTTTATTAGCTTGCAAGACAGAAAAATAACAGACACATATCACTGACATTTAACAAAGATATCTTTCATGGATTTCTGTATTTTTTCATATGCACCACACGTTTCTCTTTAGTTAGAAAAACACATTTTGAACCACATTCTGAGTAACTTCTTATGAAGCAAAGCACATTTTCCAAAAAGTCCTTAATGCTTCACCAAATACCATGTCCCTTTTCAGAAACTTCTGAAGATTTCTGCAAAAGAATTAACTTTCAGCTTCCCCAGTGAAAGCTGTTTCAACCTTGCTGCAGCAGCCATACTATTTTCCTTGGCATCATGGGAGAACATCATCCTATTCCTGCAGTGGAAACAGTTGCACAAACGATTTTCGTGTGACAGCGACTTCTTCAGATGGCGTAAATCCCCATTCACACTTCTTTAAAAGCATAATATTAGTCTATTCCTTTTGAGTGGAGCTGTGGGTCACAAGAAAATGATGCATGTGATCCCTCTAGAACAAAGGTGTAGCGACAGTACATTCTGGTGATTAAATATTTAAAAGATCTTTGCGCTAGCTGGATACATCTTGTTGGTAGCTGTTGTGCCCAGAAGGTGGTCCAGTCAAACATGAATATTTTTTTTCTGGAAGGAGACCAGTTTCAAACAGTATTTTTAGCTAGAATATAGTGAGACTATAAGGAGTTAAAAGTCACCCTCAGCTCCTGTATTTTTAATAGGCAAATCTGTACAAATTAACGGGTGCTCAGTGACACTGGGCACATTATTGCTGTTTTGAACTTACAGTTCCTCTTGAAGTAACAGCAAGTTACATGTGAACTTGCCGCAATCACAGCAAACAGCAGGTACTATGGGAAAAATGGAGAAAAAAGGGGGGCATGTTTTGTAAAATTATATCTATTTTAAACTGGCCTCTACAATTATTGGAATGTGAATTTTGGTGTGCAAAGAAGAATTTGAAAAATTGCTCCTCCCAAGTGACTCAACTTTTGAGTTGAACCATATGGAACTTCAAAAGCTGAAGCTGAATGTTGTGAAAGTCCTCCTCGAGGGTAGGGGACTCTACTGAAGTTGTGGCAAAAGTTTTCTTAGCTTAAATGGGAATAGGAACAAGCCTGTGATTATTATTTTTTAAAGTCCATGAAGACGTCCAAATACCAGTTGCCCTGACTAGTAATAAGAAAAATTCAAAGGAGAACAATAGTTGTACACCCTGGAATGTCAATATTAACGGCATTCACTGCAGTCCCAAACTCAATAACATGAAAAGCAGAGGCACTAATTTTCTTTTTCCGTGACCCAAACACACACAAGGGCTACCCAAAAACCTGCCTGGGTGGTACGTTAGAGGACAAAGAATTGGAATAAAAAAATTCAGAAATGATCCAAGCTTCTTGCTAAAGAGAAGAGACTATGTCTAGGGCTAAAGAGGAGGAATGCCGGTGTTTTATAGTTGAACAGTTTCATATGACTTACAAGGAATGTGTGTATTTCTGTCTTTAGTGATTCACCTACTTAAAGGTGCACAAAGGCGCAATATTTTATTAACATAATGCCAGTGGAGCTTCAGCTGTGAGCTCATGAAATCGGGTGTCTCTGCACGATGCACAGGAAGAGTAGGCATTTGACAGAAAGCTCTCCCTCTTCCTCATCCTCTTCTTCTGCAAAACTTCTACTTGTCAAAAATTTAACTTTTTTCCTGAATGAGTAGCTGTTGCTAATTTGGATAGAAATTATTTGGCTACAATACTTGTGGAAAAAAACATAGAACACTGGGAAACATTTGCAAAATGTGGATTGTACAACCCTGGGTTTTATTTGGACAGTTTCCCAGCACTGCAGAAATGGAAGCATAATGCTTTTACATTTTGAATTTGAAATAAAATGGCCTTTTTAGAGGCATTTCAAAATACCACATCTAGAATCTACGATTCAGGGTGCTTAGAAAAGTTTACTTGTCCCTTCCAGTCTGCCACTAGGAGCAAAGTAGGCAAATAGCAAAAAAGTCTTCCTAAGATGTAGTGAATATTCATGAGAGGATTCCATGTAGGATTAACACTGAAGGTGTTCCAGGCAGCCTTATAGGATATACTTGCCATTTACACATTCTTTAACTGCTGTCAGATAACACGGCAGATCCTGTATTTCACTTGTTTTGGATTATTTTATGACTACACCAAATTCAGACTTTAGAGTATCCCGAGCCACAGATTCTGTCTTAAAATCAGCAAGAACTGTGGTGATGTAACCTGTTTTATTGAATAACCACTGCTGTTATTTACAGTATTTTAATCTCTGAATATGACCCTTGGATTTGTAGGAGTTACTGTCTGAGAGAACCCAAGGACAAACATTTACCTATTTACAAATTTTGTATATGGGCAGATAGAACATTGAAAGCTGTTATGTTCTTTTTCCATGGAGAACGATGACAAAACAATGGTGCCTGCAAAACAGAGTGGAGATGTGTTCTCAGGTCCATGCGTACCTTGTCACCATCCACCTTGCAGCAGTTATTTCAGTCAGTGGAGGGTTTCTTTCTCTAGCACCTAGCACTGTAGACTCATTTCCATCCAGCTCCTGACTCTACTGCAGATGCTGACAGGAGGAAAAAAAAAGGATATTTGGGTGTATTATGCCACCTTTTTTTCCAATTTCCTAAGTATTTCTGTTTTTGTGATTTTTCATGTGCTTTCAAAAGTAATTTTGAAGGTCTGTTGATTTAGAATAAAATGTGCGTGGTACTGTTTTCAGATTACTTGATAATTATGGTCCCAAGTTTCTTCTGCTTTACGTAGTCAATAAATGAACACAGAAAGGCTTGCACCCTCTGCCCTACTCAAGCAGCAGTAAGGTCAACAAAGCTGTGGCAGCTGGGGAGGAGAAGGTGGCAAAAATAGTTTTAAATCTTGGAAGCTTCTTTCAAAGCTCGGTTGTTTAGTATTCAGAGTCAATCTGTCTGACCATCTCCTTGTGCTTGAAGGAAATGTTCGTGTGGTTGACTGGAGACAGCGTACAGATCGTAGAGGTAAACTTGGGGCTTGCAATCAGCCCCTTATCAGTCCACATACTGCTCACGTGTGATTAAGATGTGTTATATTAATCATGAGTAAGCAGTTTTGCATGTGTGGTTGACCAAATAGTTCTGCTTTGCCTAGTACACGTCCTAGGCCAATAAAAAATAATTTTATATTGCCTCCAAATACAATGGTTTTCTGTAGTAGTTAGAGAATGCAGTTTGTAATTTGAAACTGTTGTACAAATGCAGAGATGTGTATTTGTTGAACAGTTTTCACATACCATCTGAAGAGAAGAAAAAAGCATATTTTCAGATGTTTCCCTATTTGTTTTTTTAAAATTGTAGCATAGTCGTAAAGTGCTGTTTTAAAACTCTGAACTTTTTTTAAAAAATTTCAGAGATCGTAAATATATTTTCTTATTATTTGCTTCATTTATCCCTTTTAAAAGTAAATTGATGTCTGATAAAATGCAACTAAAGGTACATGTAAACTATAAACATAAGGATTATGGGCTTGAGTTTCAGAATTCTGGAGTTTTAAGTATTTTTCAGATGAGTCCCTTTAGCAGAATATATTTTTAATTATTTTCCTTGCAATGCTAGCATACAACAAAATATACCCCTTGAAGTGAGGCAATCTACTTCTATTCCTTTTCCACCCTCTGAAAAAACTAAGTAGAATGTAAGTGTCCATAGTTGTTGCAGACTAGTGACATGCAGGTATTACTTCTTTATACAAACAATGCAGTCTGGGTA
The DNA here is from genome assembly GCF_965140245.1 of Athene noctua. Taxonomy (NCBI): domain Eukaryota; kingdom Metazoa; phylum Chordata; class Aves; order Strigiformes; family Strigidae; genus Athene; species Athene noctua. The sequence continues at coordinate 43,564,824 of NC_134040.1, forward strand.
AAGGACATTCAAAGGCCAACTGTTAACTGTCCTCAACCCCTAAAATGGGCAAAAATTCATGCAGTGCTGAGTAAGTAAACAATATGTGTCATGGAAAAGGGCTTTACATTTGGGAAAGGGAAAAAGAAGACCTAAAAATTTTAGGTTTTCCATCTTTCTTTTACTCAGCGTCATTGAGCAGTAAGAATTTATATATGAAAAGCCCTTGTCTACTTGTGAAGAATCTATTTTAAACTATCAGCAGGACAAGGAAAATGGTGTGTGCTACAGTAACATAACATTTACTTTAAAGGACCACATAGCATGTTGTATTTTGTGGCACTGGAGGCACTTTAAACACATATTTATAGTTAACTGGTTATACAAGCACAATCGGGGTTCACCCAATTTTATTGTTACAGGAAAATAATTAATTTTCTTTCCTAAAATTGGAAAAATTCAATATCCAGAGACTCCTGCCTTGATTGTTAAAGATGCATTGGCTTAGCAATATCTCAGCTGCAGTAGAAAGGTTAATAAAAATATATGGCATAGTTATAATTAACTCATTATTTTTCCACAGAACTTCTCTATAAGTGGCATTATCTCCATACTTGGAATAGCAATTTGAACATTACATAGAACTGAAACAATCTGAGACATTTATTTCCCGTCGCTATAGTAGTCTATGAATGGAGTGACACCATTAATGGAAGAGTCTATAAATGAGTGCTAATTACGTGACCAGATTGAGTCAAATGGGATGAGTTCTCATTTTACTTTAATTGACAACTTCAGTTCTCCCTGACAGCACAAAATAATTAACAATGACAGCAAAAAATAATAATTGGGACATACACATTGTAAATTATACTTCCAGTGTTTTATATATGTGATAGGCATGATAAATTATCTAGGGGAAATTGTTTTTAAGTTTTTGTTATACTTCACAGGTTTCAGGAACAGTAAAAATAAGTATATAGTAGGAAAATGCTGCTGACAATGTGATTAATAACTTATGAATAGACACTTGATGCTATAGTTAAATTGTAATGGGTTCGAATTTAATTATACTGATACTGAAATAATAAATTTATCATTAAAATTGTATTTTTACAACTAGAAATGGAATCAACAATTGATAACCTGTTCTTAAGCTAAGGAGCCATCTATAAACATTGTTCAATACAGTTCAGCTTATCATTATTGATGTGAAAGCCAAGTTAATTTGAAAAGAAGAAAAAACATTGTATATTTTGGGGTTTTATAGGCTTTTTAGGTTTCTTTATGATTTGTATTGTCTGATAGAAAGCTAATAAGAAGTATGAAATATGATAAAACTTGTATTTTCAATGCAATAAACTTTGATTAGAAGTCATGCATAGGTTGTACCAAGATGAATTTCAGGCTGAGCTTTTTATGACAATCAGAAAGACACAATTATTTAGAGTTTTAGTACAAAAGTAGAATAAAAGAGCAAGCCAAACCTAATAAACCCCTTAACTCCTAGGTTCCCTGTCTCCGGCTTCATGAGATTTCACTGTTCTCATTTAGGTGGCCTTCACCCCAGGAAAAGAGTCTGTCTCACCAGGGATTTTAAGACTAAGACTTTAATGAATGTTAACATTAGAAGTGCATGCAGACCTCTCCAACAGAAAATAACTGAGATAAGAGAAATAAATTTCAAAAACTGATATTAATTTTTATGTCAGTAATAAAGTCAGTTATTTTTAGGAACATTTTAATACAGATGTTTACAGTGTAAAGCTGTTATAAATTTTAATGAATTATTGGTAAAAGCTGATTATATATTTTCTCTTTGAAAGGGTTCTCAGCAAATATATATAAATATGTGTATGCAAAGACATTTCAGAAGAATCGTAAACTGGATAAGGTCCGTACCAAAGAATTTAAGCTCTTCTTCCTGTCTGATAGTAAAAGATCCAGTCCCTTGAGGCTTTGTTTGAACAAATTCATCTACCCTAATGACTTTGAGAGTGAAAGCTCTTGAAATACAAGAACAACACTATAGACAACATGGAGCTCTTTAGTCCCTTTGCTGTTAGACCTTTCCTGATTTACTGCTGGACTAAACTCATTAACTACTGGCTCTGTAATAGTCCCCAGACCAAATTTTACAACTTCCATTTTAACTTCCGTCTTCAGCTCAGTCTTTGACCTGCTGTCCTTGTTAAATCCTTACATGAGTGCTAGCTTAATTTCAGGGGAAATACTGGGGCTCTTGATCTGTGGGAGACGGGATGAGGATTTTATTATTTTATACTCCTTATATCATTCATAAGTCTTAATGCAAAACCTTAGAAACAACAGATTAATGTGAAAATAACAGTAATAATGTTATGTCAAAAATCTAATTCATACTTACCATTTAAATAACCTAATTTCTGGCATATGAGTCCTCTTTTAAAACACTGTAGCACCAGTTCCTTGGCAATCAGTTTTTCTTCCACATACCAATTTTTTTTCACACTTTACTCCACCTACACTACCACATCTGTATAAATTGGAGGGATGATAGTCTGTAGTTTATATATCAGAATGGGAAAATGTTTATGGCATAGTTATATAAAAATGGTCTGCAAAAATAGCTACAAGCAAAATCTTTGAATGTGGCTGACACAATGATTTAGAGTCTATTTAAAAATTCATGTTTTTTCAAAAGGGATACACTGATATTTCAACTTAACTGAAAATATCTTATTTTGAAAATTATGAGCAGGGATGCCTAATAAGTGTAGCTTTGTTATTTGTATGTCATTGATACCAAATACCATTTTGATAATTAATTTGGCTTGTAGAGGAAGATTGTAAATCCTGCTACAGAAACCATGAAGTGTGATTGCTTTGACCTGGATCATTGCTCAACACATCATGCCTATACATTTTTAGAAAAGGAAGATATGATATTTTGTCATTAAGCTGGCCGCACAATACAACTCCAAGGTAAAAACTTACATCTCAAAAATATCTTGACAGATTGTGACCTGAAGTTTCTGCTTTACCTGCAGAAGCACTGTACAAGCGGAGAGGATGGAAGTAAGGGGAAAGTGGAACAAGGTTTTGTGCTGTACATTAACGTATTTCAGTACTACCTGCTGATAGATAGATGAGAATATAATTGAAAAATGCCTTAGAGAGTGAGAATAAAAAGCAAGAACTGTCCTTGTAACCTGTGTCTCTATCTGTGTAAAGATAATTCAGAGTAGTTTCAAACTAAAAATTAAACTTCATACTTCTGTGTAGTAGTGGTGTGTGCTGAATTCCAGCCCCCTGCTGTGTGTGTACTGGCCAGCCAGCTACAGGCACACTTTGTATTAGAAAAGCCTTTCCTTCCCATGTGAACAGTCAAGGTCTAATTACATTTTCATTACAAGATTGCAGGTTTTATATTCTTTGAATCCTAGTCCTAAGCATTTCATGCAACTGGTATCGAGAGAATTATTTGACTAGGAATTGTTATTGCTTTATGGATTTAATTTTTTCCAAAAAATGATAAAACTAATTCTACGTGAAAACATATTGAATAATCTAGTAATTTGCAATTATAGTTATACAATACTTAATGATATCTAATTTGTTGATGCCTAAGATGTTACAATTCCTGAGAAAAAATGAGAACATAAATAAAAGTATTTTTATCAACCTCACCTCATCTGTTCAGAAAAAACTTTCAAGCAGAGGTTGATTTACCACTTTTAGAGAGCTCTGTCAAAGGTTGGTCATAACAATCCTTATCCATATATAGTTTTTGATTGTCAACAAGTAGTGAGGCCTCCATGGAACTATTACAGAAGTGAGGGTAGTATACTGTATTTCAGTGTATCTCCATATCTGTGACATTAATCTTGATGTATTTTGATTGGTTCATGTTTCAACAGATTTAAACTTTTGAGAAATGAAATTAGGGTGTTTGCTGTAAAAAGTTTTCAGCAAATCATGCTGCTTGGCTGATTTAGACCTTTGGTTGATACAAATACAAGAAGGTAGAGATCACCCAAAAAAAGTACACCAGCTAAAAACAACTATCCGTTCTCTCAAAGCTCTCTCTTTTGAGAAGTAATTAATAGCTCTGAAAGTGGAAGAGTATGTCAAATTCTTTTTTTAAGTATGTCCACTCACCAGCAGGAGCTTAGGCAACAGAAAGTGCTGTGATACTTTCCAAACAACACTTTGCATGTTGTCCACCCCAATCTTAGTCAAATAGTTGGCAGGGGAGGGGATTGTATAGTCAATTTAAATGATAGTCATTAAGAAACATGTCTATTAAGTTATCACATGTTCAAGGGACCAAAGAAAATCTTCCCAGAAACATATGAAGACAATTTTATACAAACACCTGACCAAAAAAAGTTATTCCTAAGTCATGAATTGTAAATGGAACATCATATATGAAATAAGATCTTGTCCAAGGTGGAAAATATAAGTGGAGCTGGATTTGGATATATATTTCTTTCCAGTTCTATACTGTCTCTATACCTACCACATCTCTCTTACCTATCCTATAGTGGAATGCATTTGCTTTGTGTCCTAGACTTGCGTGGTTGTTTAAAAAAACCCCATGATTCCTCAAGGAATTTATACTCCAAATGAAGCCACCATAGAACATGGAAATAATAAACAAATGAGAGGGTAGGAAATTAAGAACATGAGGTAAAGTAAATAAATTAAAGAGCCAGAATTCCAGCTGATGGAAATTAGTGTAGATCTATTGAAGCCTATGCAATTACACTAACTGAGCAATTGGTTCATTATTTTTATTTATTTTACTCTTTGTTCCTTCCCTTCGTTAGAGCTTTGAATTAGCTGAGCTGAATTAACATCAGCTGAAGAGCAGTTCTAATGTGCATCCTGTTATGTACCAGACTCTAGTATCTGTAAGGAGAGGGGAGGGGCAGAGTGGATGTCTTCTGAGGAGGTCTTTGAGGGAAAAGAGTCACTATCTACCTAGATCTAGTTTTTCTTGAGTGCATACACTTTTTGATGTTTTTTTTAATCTTTTTGCCTTTTTTTTTTCTCCAACAAGGTCATCCCCATAGGGAGTCTCACTGGTGGGTACTGAGGGCTGCACAAAGGCACAAGACCTTCTGGGAAGGCAAGTGAGACATCAAATGAGGCAGCAGCAGGTATAGTGAGGTCATTTCCACGCTGCATAAAACCACAGAAATCGAGTGTTCCTCCCTTCTCTGTGTGTTTTCCAGCCTGTCCTCAACCCTGCTTGCAGTGAGCCTGAAAGCAGGACTCAAATGTGCACCACTGTGTTTGCAGTGTGGGTGGACCAGGTCTGAACTGTGCCATCAGGAGATCACCAAGAGGGTAGGGGTAATGCACCCAGAAGGAACACATGGCTTGGGGTGCCAGCTCAATAAATCATCACAATAGTGGGGAAATAAAGGATATAACCACAGAGTTACGGTTTGGAATAAATGTGGGTTTTGACTGAGTTGGTTAAAATGGGTTTAAGATAATGGTGTGAGGTTTTTTTATAATGACTGTTTTAATTTTAACTTGGAAAGCAAAATCTATCCTTTTTATTACAACTTCATGAATAAATTGATGACTCTCTTGAATTTAATTTTCAGTATAAAAGACATTTTTCAGATTTTATTTCCTGTAGTTGTTATATAGTAAATCTCTCCTAAATCAAAGGCTTGATCCATTGCTCATTCAGTGCTTAAAATATATATATGTAGGCTTGTACATCATTACTTGGAAATACATCAAAAGAACATTAATCCATGAAGTTCTCTGAAGCAAGGAGTGCTAATAGTAAGTGGATTTGCAGTTCTAATTCATCTGCCTTTTGCATTAAGGTACGATATTTAATTGCACGTTGACATATACTCTAGGCAGTTTCCTAGTATGTCTCCTTTCTTTTCGTTATTCACTACAGGGCCTTTTCATATCTTTAAAGCTTGAATTAAATGTGAAATTATACATTTGCTTTTGGTCTCATTTAGGGCATTCATCAATGTACCAGCTAGGTACCTGAAGAATATTGAGAGGGAGAGAGCTGTTCAATATTATATCAAGGCAGATTTAACCTGGTTAAAAAAAAAAAAAAAAAAAAAAAGGGGACTTAGAGGACAGGGTAGGACTGATCTTCATTCCCTGGGATGAAACATTTTCTATCTAGAGGTGCCTATTTTTTAATGGAAAAAAGCAACCTAGTGTGAGCCAAATGCCATTATGTGCAAATATAACAATCTCAATGAGCATTACGATTAGGGATTTGGCTATAAAGAGTCTTTATATAGGTGTTAACCATCTGAAAGCTGCCGTTTCTAAAACTCAGTCTCAAGAGATGTGGTTGTTTCTGAGGTTGGTTGTGAGACAGAGGAGCTCGTTGCCCTCCTGCTGATGAACACTAGAAATTATGGACTTCCTATCTGGGGTCACAGCCCCATGAGCTCAGAGCTTTTTCATAATCCAAATGAAATTTCACAGTACAAGGGAAAGTCATTTTTGTGACCTGTTTGCTCTCTCCATGCTGAATATTAAAAGGATTAGTGAAAACAATGGAGGTGTGGAACTTGAAATAGTTTTGTAGGACATAAAGTACAAGGCAACCCAGATATAATGGTGTACTTCAACTACTAAAATAGAAAACATGTTACCATCAAATATGTCTTCACTTATGTGTTCTGTAATAGCCTTTACTTGGTATCAGATGCGCTCCACTATCAGGGCAAAACCCAGCAAAATCAATTCTAATGCAGAATTCTACAAAAGTAGAGCAAGATAATTTTCATTTCTAGCTTAACTGCATGATCTAACGGTTCTTTTTGACTCTTCAGATAATTGATTAAGTAGGTAACAATCAGGTATTTTAAGCATTAAATTTCTGAGTTAGAAGAAGAAAACTGGGTACTCTGTTATAGCAATGAATGCTATCTGGCAAAATTTCTACTTATGTTGAAATATAAATTATTAACATATATCTTTATTAGTTCTTTCAAGATTTTCTATTCCTAATGGTCTTCTCATGTCATTCAACCTACCATGTTAATGTCAAGAGATTAGTTTTGGAAATCATGACACTGGCAGAGGATTCTTTTTTTTTTTTTCATTATTCATTCTGAATTAATTAGTAATACAGGTAGAATTATTGTCAGGTACTTTAATTTCCTCCATCAAAAAGCAAAGAGATTTTTAATACTTTTTTTTTTTTTTTTTCCTGTGGTGTGTATCTCTTGCAGCAAAAACCTCCAACTTGACATTACACATGTGATAATTTAATTTTATACAGTAACAAATAGTAGCTATCATGCATGATGATTATCAAGATAACCTACCAGAAGCTAAGGAAAAAAAAGAGTGCCTTAATTCATGAAATATGTAAACAAAATACTGAGTTTTATTTTGAACATATGGATCCTATTCACATTATTTTTCCATACTGTTGAAAATTGTAATTATATCTGATATGTGCTAATGAGAAAGAAACCCATAATCTAGCTGTTAAGCAGGTGGAGCCAGGGGTTTGTTACATATGTAGCATAAAATAGAGGAGAGAGGTGCAATGGTAAAAATCTGAGGCTTTGGTAAAGAATGGAGTGAGAGACAGAGGAAAAACGTGAGGGAGAAGTCCCAGGAGAGAGCTCAGGAAAAGAAAGTGAAAGCTACTATCTGATTATTATTGGTATATGCATCCTTTTGCTTCAAAGCCCCTTTTGAAGTTAGCGGTGATTTTTCATGAAGGACTGGTCACTGTGATCAATGACAGTGTCGTGCTTCTGTAGAAGATTTTGTTTCTTAGCAATGCAGTATGACAAAATACCCAGTGGGAAAATGTTTCTGGAGAGCCAAGTGTCAGCTACAATAGTGATCCATTTTCATCCAATGCAAAGATTTGCAACTCTTGTTTCTTGCAGCCAAATCATGGACTTCCCTAATTGCTAACATGCTTCGGTAGCTGTGCATGGTGTGCCAAGAATGAAACCGTACCTGCGATCTGAAAGAGATAAAGTGTAAGTGAGCAAATGTATGAAGTAAAACTTTAGGAATTCTAGTAAAACCAGGTGAAAACTAAGAAAAGGTGAAATAAGAGCTGATGTGAAATCGTGCCTAAACTGCAAACAGAACCTGAAAATATTTTTTTTTTCTCTCTCAGAAACAGGTATGCAGAAGAACCCTGTATGGCTCCCCTCTTTATTAGTTCTCTTATTTTCTAACCAAAATTGCATGTAACTGGCAGTCTTCTTGTCTCAACCTGGGAACTGGGAGAATCACACTTTAGTTCTTGGTGCAGAGTAATTTTAAAATCCTGAGAGGCTCTGGGTAAGGAATATGTGGCAAATCTGATGAGCAGAATTTATCAAGCAGCTGCAGAAAACACCGCACCGAGGGCTCAGCGAGCCTGGTATCTCCAGCACACACAAAATACAGACCTCATTTGTACTCGCATCAGCTGTGTGGTGCCTGGAGTGGCGATCTGGCAGGGATCAAATACTACCCATTGCCTTGTCTCAGTGGACTAAAAAATATTCTCTAAAACTCAATATTAACTCTTACATGAGACTAAGATTTTCCTAATTCCCTAACTTGGTACAGGTCAGATCATTTATAGTTTTCTTTTATAGCTCTAGCAAAATATATTTTTTTCATTCAATGTGATAGTGACTCTTCCTGATGTCTTAAACTGTCCAGTCTTTTCTTGAATGCTAATAAATTCTTAGCTTTGATGCTATCTTGTTGCAAAGAAAGGCTAGCTGTGCACTACATTAAGAAGTGTTTACTTTTGTTTGTAAAGCTACATAATAAAGGCAGGCTAATAAAGTTTTCTCTCCAAAATAGCTTCATTATTAAAAAAAAAAAAAAAAAAAAAAAAAGAAAAAACAAGTTGTTATTGGGTTTTTTGTTGCTTTTACTCTTTTACAGCTTGTATGAAAATAGCTAAGAAAAAAGTTGTGAAAACACATAGGGGAATTTCTTGGGAAATTCTATACCGTGAACAATATTTTTAATGTATCAGTCTCAAAGCACAGAAGAAAATGGATTTATCGGTAGGTGTTGATATTTGAATCTGTAATTCCAATTTATTTCTTTCCTTGTCTCTTCCTGGGGCCCATGCTGCCCCAGTAACTTGATTTGTGAACCGTGTAACTGCCTTGGACAGGGATTAGAAAGACAACAGTATATTAGCTTTGATTACATCCCTCCAGCTTATGGGGAACAATTTAGTTAAACTTTTTGCTATTTCATCTCAGAGCAGATCAGCATAAGAGAAAGATCAGCTCTTCTTGGCTCCTTCCTTACCTTTACTGTCAATGAAACGAAATGTACCCATCTCTGCAATGAGAGTTACATAAATAGCAGTTACATAGGGAAGGGAGATGTTGGTACGCAGCATAAAGTTTAAATTATTGAAATTATGTTATCTCCATCAAAAAAGTGCATGTATTATTGAATAGTTTTCCTATATGTTTAAGAATTAGACCTCTTATAATTGTCCTCAATAATATTAAACTGGAGCATTTTTTTTATAATTAAGTGGCAAAACACACTTTCAATATAATTTTTATTAACTGCTTTTAACTTAGACCTCTGATATTCCTAAGGGTGCTTGCCCAACTCACAGTTAGGTTAATGCAAATGATAAATGTATATTACTTTTAAAGTATAAAATTAAAATTATTTTTCATTTAGTAATGAAGAATAATTGTATGGTTTTCTCCAACTGATACAGTTACATAGATAACTTCTTGAGAATAAAAGGGAAGAACACACTTCCTAATATCTACCTGTATTGTAGTCTAATTCCCTTGAATGCTCAAATACATTTACCAAAGTGAACTTTCTAACACAGGCAGCTTTTGTAATTGCTAATATAATTGTTACTGTCATCATGTTATGGAGAAAACTGCAGAATGAGTTGAGTCCTGAGAGAAACTGTCTATGTGACAGATTTCATAGTTGTTTCCATGGTGCAAAGATATTTGTATACTAAAATGTAGAATGAGAAAGACTTCTACTACTGCAGCTGTTTTCATGAAGCAACAAGAAGTTTGGGTAATTTCAGAGCTGTATTTTTTGTATTAATGACATTTGGCAACAACACGTGCTCCAAAAAATTTTATACAAGGTAAAGTTTGGCTGGTGAGTTCTGCCTTTCTGTCTGATATAAATGTATTTATCCAATGGATTAATTATTTATGGTCTGGCCTTTCTATAAAACTACTGTTATATTTCTGTTTACTGGTTTTAAATACTGTCTATGTGGGTGGTCAAAATGATATTGCAGCGCTTACCTCCCATACCAGCTGGCCACCTAATTGTCTGACTGTGTGTGTTCAACTTTGTTCAGTTGCCACATGACATGAAGCAGGGCTGTGACCCCAGTGATACTCCTGCTTGTAAATGTGAGCTCGGCTATAAAAATTGCTGTGATTCCGTCAACAGTAGGTTCCTCTGTGATGTTTTCTGAAATCCTCTGCTTGCTGAACCTAGTAGAAATAAAGTTTTTCACATCCAGAAATGTAAAATATATTTGGAATGGGTCCAAAAATTGTCATGGTTAGACCTGAATGTAAAGATTATTAAAATATGTTTTGCTTATAGTCTACCAAAAGAGATCACAAACATTGTAAAGTCATGTTCTTTTTCAAAATCCCAGGTCTCCTTCCAGGTTTCAAGTGCTTTAGTTAGAGGTACACAGAAATGCAGAGTCTTGGGGGTTCCTCTTGCTTAATGTGGTATTCTACATTAGGCTTCTGCTGAAATTCTGCCAGCTAGGGAGGATGAACACTACAATGTGTCTAAGCACATCATGACATTGAGAGCTGAATAGACGTTTCAAAGAATTACTTTTACAGATGTTATCTCCCTGTCTCTATGATCATTTGGAGGTCACCATTATGAATTATGACTTGTCTTCAGCAGCGACATCCCTCTCTGCAAAATACTGCAGGTACAAGAAGTAGAGGACAGAAAATTGAACTGGCTTTCTGAGGAACTGTCACTGAACACTTGACTTGTCTGGAGAATTTTTCTTAAACATTTGGGATTGGACACTATCAGGGGACTAGTTGGACTTTTCATACAACCCTAAATAAATATATTTTATGAAGAATGAAGTAATACTGACTAGTGGAAGTACAACATTTTGTGAACAGATGTTAATAAGAACCGTACAGAGAGATAGATGAACAACACATTGGCAAGTGTTTTCAAGTACTGATATTCTTCATATACACTGACAGAAACAGATAACATGCTAGTAACTCCTACGAACAGATTTTCAGGAATCTACTTTTGTTTTGCCAGAGAACTTACACTCAGCGCTAACCACTTGTCAGAGCCCTCAGGATGGATCCCAGGAACAGGAAAAGTGAGGATCTTAGTACTGCCACCCTTGCTCTCACCGCTTTGGCCTCACAGAGAAGGTCTCTAGCAGCAGCCCCGGGAGGCCATCAGAAAGCAGAGATAGGAGGAACTAGAGGAAACATGGGATAAAATGGTAAGAGGTACTGGCAGCAAAACCTCTCTGTGCTTCTGCAAGCACTTTCCTGCTAGCGCAGGATGAGACTTCCAAAAGGACTTTGTGATATCCTGCTGAAACCGAAGCTGAGTTCACCTAGTGTGCTTTTTGAAAATCTAACAATTTTAATGTGACTACAGGCTATAAGAATTTGTTCATGAAAGCATTTCTTGTTTTATCTCTTCTTTTCCTTCCTTCCTTCCTTCCTTCCTTCCTTCCTTCCTTCCTTCCTTCCTTCCTTCCTTCCTTCCTTCCTTCCTTCCTTCCTTCCTTCCTTCCTTCCTTCCTTCCTTCCTTCCTTCCTTCCTTCCTCCCTTTCTTCCTCCCTCCCTTCCCCTTTCCTTTTTCTTTCGTTCTTTCCATTCTTTCTTTCAAATCACCACAGGGGTGGATGGTGTGGCAAAAAGTCTAAGTTGCCTTGCTGTAAAGCTAGTCTTTGACTTCAGCTCAGCTTTCTGCTGCAGTCTGCTCCTGATAAACTCACTGCATGCCAAGACCTGGCCTCTCATGTGAGTGATGGAATTGCAGGATGGCTGCTTTGGAAACACTAATGTTTGTTTACAAAACTTCTCACTTATCTCTCCTTGTCTTGTGAGTCAGCTGTACTTAAATGGGCCTGATGGTTACTCCAGCCCCACAATATTTCTGGCTATTTTATTCCGAATAAAATAGGGAGCAGGCATGATGCATTTTTCCCTGAAAATAATACACAATTATTATTAAAAAAAAAAAAAGCTGAAAAACCTAGAATAAAAAATCTCAGTTTTGGAGTGTGATGAAGATTGACAAAATCTGGAAAGGAGTCAGGAAAGATATGCTCAAGTTAAAAAAAAAATAATTGCACAGTATTTTAAGACTAACCTCAGGGTTCCTTGAATACAAAATAATGGTATTTACCAAAGACACGTTTCATGTTATTTTGGAAGTGTGATTCCCTGGCTTTGCTGTAATACATAAAAGTCAGCTTTTTTTCCCTTCACAAATGTCATGAGATGTGACTGGAGGTAACAGAGCTAGTTCCATTGGTTTCAGGGGACTGACTCAAGGGATTGAACCCACTCCTTAAAGGTGTTGAGGAGTAGCTTATACCACCTAAGTCTGTGATAATTACTGAACAGTGCACCAAAAATATATTTTCTTACACTTTTCCTCACTTAGATGCAAGTCACACAATATTTATATACAGAATTACTGATCCTTCTCATTAAGCCTAGTTTTTATTTATGTCACTACAGAACTTCTGTTCTTGTTAGAATTTTTTTAACAAATGTTTTTGCCTTTTATTTTCTAAAATCATTGGAGAAGGTTTCCTTCTGTATTGGTTTCTAAGAAGTAAGAAATGCACAGTGCACTGTGTAACAGGTATTCCTAGTTTTTATGCATGTAAATGATGTGGCAAATCATCAGTGGCAAAAGAGTATTTCTGGGAAAGCCTTGATGTTGGGGAGCCACTATATCTCCTCTTTATATGTCTGAATCTGCTTATTACTATATAAATGTATGAAAGAGCATTATCTTATGCATCTGTGTACTGATTTCTTTGCACAGTTATGTACAAATTCTACCAGGACATGTGAAAATGTGTACAGTATTTGGAAAGAAACAAAATTCCCATCCTGAGAAGGTCCATTATCGTTTCATTTTTGCAAGAGTAACAGCAGAGAAAACTCCAGGTCTTTCTCTGAACTTGTTCTTAATGTCTCAAGGTCATGCAGGAACTATTTGACGTTTACTCAACCAGCTCTTTCTCCCTTTTGCACATGTTCTTGTATTTCTTTTATTTTAACTGTTTTCTGTTTCCCCTTTTTGGTGAGAACACAGGACACACCCTGACTAGGTGAGATGACTCCCCTCATCCCTACTTTGTGTCCCCTTTCTGGCTGCCCTGCCCTTCGCAGCTCACCCCGCACCACAGCGCAGACTGCCACACGTTTGACCCACGGGCAATTTGGTTCATGTTAGTTCAGTGTCATATTTGGGCAATCAGCATGTGACATTGTGGTGGTGTTTGTGGATTGATGGTGACTAGCTAATGCTGTTGTAATGTGTTTCTCATCTGTTGGTCCTTCCAGACCATTCTTCAGAGTTTAGGTCCCGATCTCAATTAGTCGCAGTGATTCTAAACATTTGGAGCTGGCTGAAGATGACTGCAGTATCAGAGATAGAGGCAGCTCCTGGGTGAGAGCTGGGGTCTCGTGGGGCTGCTGTGCATAGCTTTAAACTCCTGTTTGACATTAGACATAGATCGGTGGGTGAATGCAATGCCGCAAATTTTTTTAAAAAAATATAAATAAATAAACAAACAAAAAAAGCAGCATTATTTTTACCATTATTTACAAGTTTCAAATGATGGTCAATGAATTAAATACAGACATGGCATAAGAGAAACAAATCTACTTGATCTAGTATTAACACTCTTTAAAATGTATTTTTAAATACCTAGAACTAAATTATGCTTTACTGAAATTTTACCATTGACTTCCACAGCTAAAGCTCCATTCAGTTTCAGTGGGTTCAGAGTCTTCATGACTTTTAAATGCTGCTTCATGTGAGGAGGTTTATCCTATATCCTTTTGAAGACAGAGCTCCTTACCCTGCTTGAAGACCAGCTGTATTATATCACTCAGATTCTGATGTGAATTTATCACTATTATCTCACTATTGAGAAATTTAAATACGGAAAATAGATCCATTTAACTGCATTGTTCCCTGATGTTGCAACTGGGTTGTTATTCAGCTTTTGACTTCTGGTACGCGAAGATGTGACTGCCTGATTGGACTGATGAAGAAACAAAAATCTACTAACTGAACACGGATTTCAGGGAAGCCTCTACCTGTATTTCTCGACATGAACTGTTCCACAGTGTTTAGTTTTGCTTCATTCTGCCACTGAGTGATGATCAATCTTTTGTGGCTGGTAAAGTGAGTCTTTTGTATACAAGGTTTGAAAACACCTTTGAAATCTTTTGACACAAAAAGAGCAGCTAGTAACTATGAATATATTCAGATATTCAGAAAGAAATGTGACATGAAGCAGAGTTTTACTACTGATTCCATGTATTCTCAAGAATAAAAACTAAATTGGTAACTATTTAAAATTAATATAGCAGAAATGATAATGAAAGGAAAAAGGATCTTTACCCTGTTCTTAGATTATAAATATAGCACTTGGTGTTGGACTGAAGGAGGTATGTTCTTAAAGAGATTAAAGAAATATATGTCCCACTGGAGATTGCAGAGAATCAGGCATTTCATTCTGGACCTCACAAGTTTTGTAAAATTACAGATTTAATAAACAAACTATTTTACATCTCTGTAAGGAACTTAGAGGGGATTTTGAAAGTCAAACACCGATGACCCTTGCTTTGACTGTGGTGGTAAAAGTAACATCTGCCTCAGACATTTTAACAACAGACTGTTCAGATCATTCTTTTCAGCTATGGTAGGAGACTTGACAGACATAAGCCATCCTACCCCTCGTTTCTACACTTACATCTCTCAGCTGAGCAAAACCTTACATCAAAGCACTCATATCAATAACAATAAGATTTAATTTTACCTTTCTCTTTCAGATATTCAGTTCATTACAATAACTTTAGTGGTTTCCTAATTAAAACAATAGCACAGAAATAAAAGAAAAATATTTCTTTTTTTTTTTTTTTTTTTGGTTGCATCCCTGGGATGCCACATTTTTCTTATTTTCCAAATCTGAGAAAAAAAGACCTGGGTTAAGCTTTCTGCCACACTCACATACATTTACCAGTACAGACTCAGGACCCTGTGCAATGTGACTTGAACAGCTACTCACATGTAGGTTATCCCAGTAATGCTGATGCACATGCTGCCTCTTCTTGAGAAGAGTCCCTGAATCATCAAGTATAAGAGCATTTAGCGCCAGGATGGGGAGTAGACCTGAGATCATAGGCCAATCACTTCCTTTTAAAAACGCTTAATTGTATGTCCATGATAACATTAGCTTGGGGTAAATACAAATACAGGGGAAAAAAAAAGGGGACAAGGATCTTCATCGCTGCCTCCATCAGTGAGGATCCTTCCTCTTCCATTGCTCTGTTTCTTTGTCTCCTCTTGGGCTTAGAGCTCTGCCCAGTGTTAACCCACCACCAGAGATCTGTTAATTCTTTCAGGTTTGCTGATATCCCTGGTGTCAGGCACTTTTTTAGTGACTGTTTGATTCTTATGGGTCATAAAATGTTACAGGAATGTTAGCTTAATTTCATGCTTCTGGATTGAAATGTCATGTAAATTGTTGGTTAAAGATTTTAAGTTCATGGTTGTAAGACTTTTGTGAAATCTCTGCAAGATTTATTTCCCATTTTAACTGGAAAGTTAAAAGGCAAGTCTCAGACAAGGCACTCAAAAAACAAAGCCAAACAAGGAAAAGATAGAAACAGCTTGAGGAGCATTGGAAACTTTGTTTTAGTATGCAAAGATAATAAACAATAGCTTTCAGGGTCTTATCATGATATATTGTCTGTATTTCAACACATGGTCTTTGTAAAGCAGACAAAACTGGTTTTATTAAAACATCAATAAAATCAAAAAATGCATTTCCCTAAATCATCTTTTCTTCTGGTCGGAATTTATTTTGCCTGGCAGGTGTATCCCATTTACTGCAACAAAAGGTGAAAGATTTGATATTGTGATTGTGGAGTCTCAGGGAGACAACACTCAACTAAGCACTCAGTCCTCTTCTGTGAAAGTTTGTGAAAGTTTTTCTTTGCAATCTGTTTCCCAGTAGTTTCCCAGATTTCTTACCACATCAGCAACTTTATTTAGCATTACAGTGGCTCATGACACTTTCTCATGTGGAAAATATCTACTCTATCACAAAAAAGGTGAAGTAAAGAGTTTCTCTGGTAACTGTGAGGTCCCTTGAAGTTTCAACAACTTATAAACTTTTAAAACTCAGTTTTGATCCAGAGATACATATGCCTATGCAATGTGTCCATTTTGATTAATTAGAGAGATGGGCAAATACTCTGAAAAGGTCTCTAATCTTTGATGTAGTTGATGAAATATTTATCTCGTTGCCCAAAGTTGTTAGTGATACTCTTTCCAAGTTCCAGGGCATATATTTAGAAAAAGATCAAGAATTTGGTCCAAGAAAGTGATTGATTAGGGCCCTTAAGTAGTGCATAAAATCCAGCATAGGAGATAATTTAAACTGGGATCACAAAAACCCCTTCACAGCCAGCAAGAGATTTCCTACACAGCCAGCAAGAGATTTCCTACACAGCCAACAAGAGATTGCCTACAGATGAATAGGACAAAAGGCCAATGAGGGTGATACTTTTTTAGTATTATTCCTCTCTGGAACTTAGCTTCCTTGTACTGGATCTTGAGTTTTCTGATATTAAACTTCCCTTTAAAAAAGTTATGTAGCATATACACTCTTCCTTCTTAAGAACTTGAACCAAGTGACACTGTGCTGGATAACCTAGCAAATGGGTAGTGTATTCACCCAGAAGGCAGCAATGCAGTTTGATGTTGGACTGCTGCCCTCTACCCAAGGAGCTCCCAAGCTGGCTTTTGTCCCTGTGGTCCTGAACTGTTGCTCCTCACAGAAGAGCTTCACAGCTCCTCACTTTGCTGACCCAGTAGCTGCCACTGCAACAGCTGTATCATCTGTGACCTTTTCCTCTTCCTCTTCCCATCTCTTAGTCTAAATCGGAAATACAGGCAGCTGTGGTATTATATTTCCATTCCTCCACATGCTTTCAACTGATGTAATTCATGTCATCTGTATTCAGTCGCCTCCAGTTTTTTGGATTGACATCTTTCGCAGCCATCCTTACTTAGTATGTTGGAACTGTTCCCCTCCTTTTCTCATCAGGCTCATGTCCAGCCCTCATAATGAAAGGCAGGTGATATACAAGCCAATATTTTACCTCATTCAGACTCCCTAGTTCCCTCAAACTCCAAACCTCTCAAGCATAAGAAGAATCTGAGTACAAGCCACCATTTTTCAGCTCTGCCTGTGAGCCTATAAACCTATGTTGGTTTCTATGTCAGAGGAATTTGAAAACATCTCTGAAAACAGTGTTAGATTTTTTACATCAAAATCATTGAAACAGATCATATTGGGTTTTCTTGCAGAGCATAGTTACTGTAATTAGCTGGTAAGTTTTGAAATATTGCCCTGTTGAGAAAATGGACACTAGTTTGATTGAAATGCCTACAACTGAATAGCCACAGGATCACTTATTCTGTACGTGTATGAATCCTTCCCGTCTATTGTCATCTTTTTAACTTGAATGTACTATTCTGCTGTTTATACCCACTGTATTTCCTGAATGTGTCAAAAATCTTTTTCCTATCCTTTCCACATCCACTTCACCAAAATGATTTTACATTTATTACATTCATTCCTAAGTTCTTCCATGCTTTCTGCACACATGTAAGCAAAAGATTATACAGGAAAGACATACCTAAGAAAAAGCAAGCCTAGAAGAAATTGCTAAACTATTCTAATCTTGATGCTTACTTCACCATCTGGGTAAAATGTCTTGTCTACTGGAAATGTTGAGCATGCCTGTCTCTTGTTCACTTCAAAATACTTATCTTTTTGCTCATCAGTCAGACTCATCAGTTGGCTTCCTGTTCAGAGGGCAGCGAAATGTGGTATCTCACAATCACTGACTGGAGAAAACCAGGTATTATTTCAGACATCTTCCAGGTTATTCTATACAGCTGATGCAAAGCCACAAAGAAAAATTTTGTAGTGACTTTCTTGAGGTAGTCTTTCTTGAGGACCCCTTCAAGGACAGCTTTCCTGGTGGATTCAGAGCCCTTTGTTCTTGCTGTACCACTGCTTCCAAAGATGCTGACTAAAATGCTGAAAGATGAACCAGACGTAGGCCTGCTGAGGCTTTTGTGCTGGTCATTCAGACAGTGGTTTCACTTGATATCGGATAGTCTCAGTGCAGGGGGGGGTCAGGACCAAATGACTCACACAGCAGAGAGGAGAGTTCAACCTGGCAAAGGGTAAGGAACTGTCTCTGAAAAATGCTGATGTGCTATTTTATGCTACATCCCATACTCTTAGTTCTTAATTTCATGCTTTCACACTTTTTTTATTTCTGGAGCTGGTATCCAGTGATCTTGGGTCAATATTTTCTTTATGCAAATTTCCTTCTGTACAGAATATTAATCTCAGCCATTGGCATTGACAGACAAGAGTTAAAGTTTCATTTTAAATATATGACTCTCACAGAGCATACATAATTCTCTGCTGTGTTTATAAGATAATTGTACTTATTCTTAATGACATTTAACATTAAAAGTTTCAAACTCCAGGCATGCTAGCCCCTTCCATGATGTCTGCTTAAGAACAGCTGTGGAGGAGCAGTTAGCTTTCTTCAGAAGATACTGTTATAACAGGTATTTTAGTGAAAGGTTGTTTTACCTTATTGGATTTCAGCTTGAAACTACTGTTTGTTATTGCCTTAAAAGAAACATAATTATTTGTTACTGTAACCAACATGAATCCCCTACAAACAGTAGCTGCCAGCTGGTATGGGGTTTTAAAAGTCTTATAAATTGAGATTTCCAATTATTTTGGCAAAAGCCCAGGAGAGTCTTATTTTCTTTATATGCTACTCTGTTTGCGGGAATTCATATGGATGCATTCCATCTCCAGTAAAAAGTTATATTATGCTGCAGGTGTACAGCACACAAAACCAATAAAATAAAAATCAAAGTCTCACAGGTTTCAGCCATTGTCCATTTTTCATAGCTTGCAGTGTTGGCAAGGAGTTTATGTTTTAAACCTGCATTGGGCAAGATATCCCATTCACTTGCAGGAAAAATGACCAGTTTTAGCTGAGGAGCACTGAGTATGCCTTCTCCCATTGCCGGTCTCCCTGCTCCTTTCCCTCCTGCTCCAGGGAGGGAGGTGCTGCATCGCTGAGCATGCGAGAGGGTGGTGGGAGTCAAACCCACAGTCTCGTCTCCACCACCATCCAGCCAAGTCCATGGAGAAAAAAATCTCTGCACAAGAAGCAGTTACTGACCATCAGCCCTGGAGTTTCCTGAAAGGCCGAGGCTGTGGTTGCAGCTTGCCTCACCCTGGGAAAGGTCTGAGCTCGATCTTTGTGGAAAATTACAACTATCTGAATACTTCCTAGCTCCCTAGTTAAGATAGTGAAAAAGGGCTCACCACTCTCAGTTTGCTGTCTTGAGAGGAAGGGCGTTGTGTTTGTGACATTTTATTTTCTGTTCTCATTTCACCACTCCTCCCACTTCTCAATTTCCACACTGAATAGCAAAAGAGATGCAGGCATTAGCTTTCGACAACCTTATAAAAATAAGTCAGCATGTATTATTTACAAAATGTTCAGTCAGAAACTAAATTATTCAGAATTTTTAAAAGGAAATTGACAGGGTACCTAGATTTAATATTTGACTAAGTGCACACAATTGGAATTAAAACTGCCTGTGAGCATTAAAGAAACTTATAACATTTACTTGGCTGTCAGCTAATTTGTATTCAATGTTCACTTTTTCCAAATTGCTTGTTTTCTTTAAGTTTCCATGTATTGCTTCATTAATATGATCCACTTCCACTGAAGTGATTTAGGACAAGAATGCCCCAGTGAAGGCTTTTCACGTATTTTGTGGGCTTTTCTTTTTTAACATCTTTCATATTGTTTAGCAAATCACATGGGATAGAAGCATGACTGCTTTCTCTGGGGAAATGTCGCACAAGTAACTTACGCAGAACTGATCAGTATAAGAAGAGGGAAAGCATGGGCTGCGAAAGGAGCCGCATTCTGGAAAAGCATATTTCCACTGTCCTTTACTGGAGACCCCAGGCCTCAGCACCAAGGAGGTCTGTGAGGCATGGGGAGCTGCAAGGGAATTTTCCTACTGAAAAGGTTCTCTAAGAAAAGCATCCCTCCATCTCAGCAGGGTGGAGCCTGGGAACTGATAAAAGCAGCAAAGGAAAAACAGCCTTCAGAGTCTGGAGAGGAAAAGGGAAAGGAGGGGCAGGATTGGTGACTTTCACCTTCAAAAAATAGTGGGTTGAGATTGCATTAGACCATGAAAAGAGAAAAGCAGAAATCCCTTCTCCTAGACTGATCAGTGGAGCCAGTAAGGGACAGTGGATCTCTTCCCATCCTCTGTGAAGGCCTTTGGTACATCCCTGGTCCAGCACACAAAGCTGCTGCCTGTCCTTCCCAGACCCCTCCTCGGCTGACCTGTGATTTCCAATGCCATGGGTACAGATACTGTCCCAGCCAGTGCAGTGCAAGGCCAGCTTTTTTTTTTTTTTTTTCTTTTTAGGTGAGGACGTTCGACAGGTTTTTCTGTACTCCTCTCAGCATAATCCTACTGGTTTTAGATGACTGAAAAATAAGAGTGTGGTTTTAAAGTCTGAAACTGATAATTTTGTCAGAGCTTCTGGCTGCTATTGGGTGCACGCTGCCCCCTTCCCACCCCCAAAAGACTGGCTTTCTAGGGCAAGGATGAAACGAGGGAGAGCGGTGGTTGAGTGCTAGAAGCCTGAGGAAGGCAATGTGCACATCCACAGTCTACAGTGTTAATTATTCCTCTTTCAACAAAGAGCCGAGAGCATTTGGGGTGGACCAGACTGCAGGTTTGGAGTGAAGAGGGTTGTCAAACACAGGAAGTACTTAATGCAGTAGAGGACTTGTTTCCAAAGGACATGAGACATACCATTTAGATTCACAACTCTTTAAAGTTTTGATATCTACAGTGGAAAACAACTGAAATAGTGAATATTTGAAATATATTTAAGCCAATGTGTTTAACTGAAGCACTTAAATATTATGTATACTAATTTACAGCTTGATTTTGATCAAAATGTAGGAGCATAAAACAACTAACCTTAAATAAAAGAGGTGTGGCTGTATATTTAAGTTCAGACAACAGAAGAGACGTCACTTCTTTGTGTGTTTATAAAACAAGTATAACACCATTCTGACCAAACCTAAGTGTGTTTTAATGAAACTCATGTTGCCATTTCTCTCTTTCTTTTCCTTCCTGTTGCAAATCCACACACAAGGACTTTGTTCCCTACTCTGAATTTTGCTCTTATTCATTGTTCAATCTGACAGGGACACAGAGACAAATCTGACCTTAAACATTTGATAGAGGTCTTCTTGTAAAATATATGATTTACCAACAGCTGCAGTGATTCCGCAACAAATATGTTAGTATATCAGAGAACTGGGACACGAGTTTGTTTAAACAAATCCAATAAAGCTATCATGGGAAACTGAAGGAAGTGGGTCACCAGTTTCCTGATAATATTTACGACAGTCCATAGATAAGAGAATTGGAAAGAAGGCCCCTCTTTCTTCCATAGTTTATCACACGGTTAATGCAGAAAGAAAAATTGTAGGATAAACTCTGATGTCATGCTCTAGCTTTGTCACTCAGACCATCTGTGCAAAACCATTTATAATAGTGTGGAATTTGGGGCAAACACATGATGTTTAAGATTAAGATTCTGAATGGAAGAAGGGGAAGAATGATACATTTCTCTAAGGCACTCATTCTGAAGCCAAAAGGGAACCTGTGAGCAAAGAGTTCTCTGTGCTCGAAGACCTAAGAAATATTTGAATGTAGCTCAGTGGTTCAAACTCACAGAAGCATTAGGTAGTCATCACCCACTGATTTCAAGATCTGTAACAAAGAAAAAGCTGGCCTGATGACTCTGGACTTTGAAATGCTGTTCTTTACCGTGGCACACAAGTAGTATGGATACTTTCAGCAGACAAATGCTAACTTTAAATGGAAGTAGTTCTGGTGCCAATAGCAAAATGAGACTAGCATTTACAGTGGTGACTTTCTCTTTTCTTTCACATGCTGAGCCATAAGCAGAAGCATCAGGCCATGTGCAGAAGTGAGCAGCGTGCACATCTCGTTATACACCATAGATCAGCTGGGAAGTCTAGGAACAATTTTAATGAAATTACAATAGTCTCTAAGCTCCTAAAAACACTTCTGGCAGCAAATCCTTGCTTCCTGAGTAGAAAGGAGCCATGGACTGATAAGTGGATGGCTCTAATTCCTTCTGAGCCATCCATGGAAAGATGATACAATCTATGTACATATCTTATTTTTGAATAGCTAAGTAATCAGACATGGGTACTGCTTAACTTCAGTGGATATGTCTTAAAACAACAGCCTCAGAAGTTTCTAATTTAATGATAGCAAGAGTTAATTAGGGGATAGAAAGGCTCTGCTGAAACTTGATCTACCTATTATGCTTTTGTGTTTCAATAATATTAATTTAATTAGGTGGAGTTAGAGAGAAAGCCCTATTGTGAGGGTAAAGGGTTTTGAACTGCAATAACAATTTTTTGGCTCCTCCAAATTGTGGTCCCCAGAGCATGCCCAGCTGGAGCATACTGAGGAGCTCTTCAGGTGATTCTTCCCTTCCCACTCAAAAAATGCACCAGGCTAAGCAAGTTGGCAGCAATATCCTTCTTTCACAGAGTTTGAAGGGGTTTTATGGTCCCATGGTCCTTGCAGGGGAAATATACCAGAGGGCAAGGCAGCCATCAATGGAGCAAAATTCCTCTCTTTGCCTCCCACTCCCAAAACCCCAGGCATTCCAGTCATCACTAAGATGAGTAGTCACCTTTAAGAAGACAGTCCCTTGGGACTCCACCTGAGCTGCATACCCCTTACGTTTCTCAGGAAACTGGAGCCATCATTAGCAGTGAGCCCCCATACTGGCTGTTTAGATTTTCAGCTGATCCCTCTAATTTGCTCAAATTCCAGACCTACAGAGACTAGAAGTGGCCTTTCCAGGGGAAAGCACACTGTTTCATTTGTAAGGAATAAAAAGTGAAAAAGTATGACATGAACCTTGCTAAGATTTCCTCTTTGTTAACCCCTGTCTGCTGTATTTTTCCACAAGTCTCCACATGGTTTTGATTTCAGATCTTCAAAATATAGTTTATGTTCCCTCCCTGCTCTCCTTTGCAGGACTTTGTTTTTCAAAACAGAAAATATTTCCTGGGTTTATATCTTTATCAGTAGCTTGAAGTGGGGAAAGTCTGTTTTAAAAAGCCCAGTGCTCATAGGAAGAAGAGATTGTTTTTCTTGTTTTCCACTACAGGGTGGCTCTCCTTTCTGCTTGTGGCTCAGAAAGCCTTACACTTTTGTCCACGTTGCTTTCTGCATCTCTATATTTCTTCATTTGAACCATCAGTCTATGTTGAAGGTGTGACTCATAAGCAGTGTCTGTACATAACCCATGACAGAAGATGTGGTGCAGACTTGTTTAGTGGTGCCACACACCTCAGGGATGAGGAAGACCCACTCTTGACAGAGAGGAAGCATTCCTCTGGCTGCTGAAAACCTCTTGGCTACAGAGCCAAGCAGCGCCCGCCCAGTCTAGCAGGAAATTTGCCTGACAGAGGAAAATTGTATCATAAAACTGGTTTTATTTCTCTCGGCCGTCTCAGCCTTTGCGTGGTGGAGCAGGGAATGTAGTGGGAAACCAGAAATCACCTAGGGCTGTTCCATACGAGCTATTCTTGGCTGTCAGAGATGTCCCTAAGGCTGCCCTTGGTCAGGCTGAGACATAAAGTAGTTCTTGAGTCATCAGGGGTTTAAGCAACAGCAGAGTTTGTGTAAAGCCCGCCATTTCCCCTCTTGTTCCTCACCAAAAGTATCTGGAGTGGACCAGAAATAACAGTGTCCCATCAGCTTTCAGTGTGTCGCCATTAGATCTCCAAGTGAGCAATCTCTGAGTCGGAGATCCTAAATTTATGGCTTTGGTGCTTGTGTGTGACAATACATTTTGGGGTAGTTTTGTGGCTTCATTTCTGTGGTGAAGAAAGTCAGAAGGAGTCTATGGTAACCTGAAAACTGCCTGCGGATGTGCTGCAGGGAGGAGAGGGGAAGCTAAGGTTTTGTTTGGAAGAGGAAAAAAAATGATGAAAGCAAACATGAGCCAAGACATAAAGTCTCATTTTGCTCCCATGTGCTAGTGCTTGAGCAGACTATTGTTCTGGACTCAGAGATTGGTTCTTAATTATGTTGAGCAGTGAATGGTTTGAATTACGGCCACATAGTTTGGTGAGCACAAGCCTGTTAAGAATTTTGGCTGGAGAGCAGCTGTGGGGCTGCTCTGAGATCACAGAAGGTGGCTGTTGCTGGAGGTGTTTTTAAGAGTTAAGAGGCGTGCACGCTGCCACCTGAAGTCCCATGCTTGAATGCTTTATCTAAATCTGCCCTTGTCTTTATTCTGCTATTTCAATCTAAAATAAAACATCTTGTATTTATTGTATCATCACATTTAGACACTACCATTTTGGAATCTCCTGTGGACATCATCAGATCCAGATGTTTCCAAATGTCATCATCCATACACTGAAATGATTACAAATGGAGATATATTTCTGTAAGCTGTTGCTACTCGGTGAAGATTGCCAGTTTCCACTGGCTTGGAGGAGACTTTTATTTTTAATGGGGTAGGGATGGCCCCTAGTTCAATACTGCAGATTTTTAAATTACACATATTGTTGCATGAAGCACAAGTGGTTGCAGTCTCTGTTCACTCATAAATTTGGACTGATTTCCTAAGAGGTTACTAATTTTAACACGTGTAGGGTAATTTTAATATTTGGATTACACAATCTGATTACCTATCTGTAAAGAGTGCAAGAGTGTGATGTGAGTTCATTATGCACTCTGATCAAGGTATTAAAAATACAATTCATTTCCAACGAAGAATTTTTTTTCCTTAACATCACTGCCTAAACTGACAACTGCACTGGTATTTATAAGTAGTGTACACAGCTCTGTCTGGCTTGCAAATGAATACTACTGCCCTCTACTGCAGTGAATATCTAATTCCTGCTGAAAGTTGAATGCTTTCCATTCTAAATGTGCACAGAGTACGAGGAAATGAGTTATATGGATGCCCAGACACACGTAGAGATACAACCAACAGCTCCAAAATGGCAAGGGTTTATGCTGACCTCTTTGGCCTTGCTGTGGATGTCAGGGCAAAACTAGACTTCCAGCAGCATGGAAAGAAAACGTGTTCCATAAGTTGTTGCTATCGTGCCCTAATTACTAAAGCCATTTTCCCATCTGTTTACTGATTTGGACACTAATAAAAAGTCAGGGATTCTAAATTCATGATTTGGCCACCAGAATGATGAGTATCACAGTGCTAAAATGTAGGTACATTTCTCTCTCCTGACAACTCTGCATCAAGTATTGTAGCTTTCAGGCATAATTAACTGCGGGAGAGCTGAGCACGCACACGACCAATGTGATCAAGCAATGCCCATTTATTACAACTAAGAAAGCCCTTCTATAATGTTCTCCCACACACGTGAGTAACATGCAGTACTAGTCCTCAAGACTGGATAGTTGACTTAGCCCACGCTTTAAACCTTCTTATGGTTGGATAAAAGGTGCCACATCAGCCTTGTCAGGCACCTGCCTTGTGTAACTCCCTCTTCCGTCTCAACCCCTTCTGGGGGTTGTTTGTCTCGTCGAGTTTCTCCCCCCTCATTCAGGGTCACATCCTTATCGCATTCTTGCTCGGCTGAGGCTCTTATCAGTCTTGTTCTCATGCAGGATTGCTCACATGGCCATTCTCTCGCAGAAAGCCCCCTAGAATCCCAACAATTAACAAAGTTAGTTATGCTCTCAAGAGTGAAAGATTACCTGTTGTGACTCCTGGGAACACAAAAGAGATGGTAGGAGAGCTCTGTCTTTCTTAAAGCTTTATGATATGTGCACACTGCACTATGGGAAAGCACTTATTTTTTCTAAGGAATTACAGTCCAGTAGCTTCACCTGGATGAATGTGTCTTGCTCTTTATTAAAAAAAAAATTCTTTCAGGAAATAGAACAAGGCTCTCTCTTAAAATAATAACTTGATGACAATGTACAACAAAAATAATCTCACTATCTTTCTCTCCTTTTTCTGGTAAATGATCTTGATCAGGTGAATGTAGAAAAAACACTTAGAAGATGAGCAACACAGATTTGAAATCCCTCAAACTGTTAAGGAAATGGAATGGTGTCTTCCAGGTACCAGAAAGTGCTTTGATGACTAATGCATACAGAGAATAACTAATGCCTGTTCCTTTTTTGTATTTTAAAAGTAAGTAGAGTTTTTTGTAAGAAAGTGCGCCCTAATGCTTTTGGTGAACACTGGTCTTCCTCTGTGAAAGCCCTCTGCATCATGTCCTGCAGGTGAATTAACCAGGAAAATTACATTACTGGACTGAATGTCAACTAGGCATGATCAAGGCAATCAAAGCTCAAAAAAGGGGACATACCCAGATGTAACTCCAAGTCCCAAAGGTACCTAACAAAGTTTACATTCAGAAAGTCAGAGCTGGGAAATTCAGATGCAGCAGCTGAGCAGGTATTTTGTGATTTCCATAGTGGTCTTAGGTGTCAAAACCCATTTGGGCACTTAAATTCTTTCTGAATTTGTTAGTGTACTAGAAAAGTGCACTGAATACAGAAGGAAGTTATGATAATAACCTAGCTGTTGGCTTGGTGCTGTCACACACAGGGCTGTCCTGCCCTATTCTGTGGTTACTTTAGCTATAACACAATCCCTAGAAGCCTTCTGGAAAGTATTGATCTCTCATTATTTTCAGAACCTTGTCTTACTCTAATGCAGAATGAACAGCAGCATGCTGGCACAAACTCATCTCTGCTGATCTCTACCCTTTGAAAGAGTTGAGAGTCTGTCAGAGACAGATGCATAAACCTGGTTGTCCTGGACATACAAAACTGGAAACACCACTTCATTGCTTGGATGTGCAAGTTAGAGAAAGTTGCATCCCTTCCCTGAAAGGTGGGTTTAGCCCAAATCTAATGCCTATGGGTTTGTTGTTGTTGTTGTTGTTGGTTTTTTTTTTTTTTTTTTTTTTTTTTTATTCAGTGCTGTTTATATGCCATTAGCTAGTGATTATGATGTCTTAACACAAATAGCTGCAGATCATTAAAATACTATGCTGTATGTAGTATCCAAGTGTGTCTCATTTCCTACCACTCCCAAGCGATTAATGGGAATGTTCTTTCCAGCTCCCAGCCTCCTAAACCAGAATCATACTTAGGGTTAAAAACCAGTTTTCTTTATACAGAGTGTTCTCACTACAAAACCAGATTGAACAAAAGACAGAAAAACCTCATGTACTCCTGGGCATCCTTGCCATTTACTGGGACATGAGGTCACTCCATACACACTTTAGAGGAGCAGACACATGAGTACAACAAGGGATTAAGACTATGTGAAGGCTGCACGAGTGTCACATGACTCATGCTGCAAAAAATTATACTCAAAGCTTTTCTGAATGAAGTATATACACCCTTCTTCATTAAGTCATCTCTGTCTTTACTTACATTTGTCATTAGGAGGTTGCTAGATCCCCAAACCATATTGTAATGATCAGTTAACTTTTTCATAGAATAAAAATTTGGAGAAAACAAATATGCTTCAATTATACAGTATATGATTTCTTTGTAAGCTCATGCTGCTATTTTTCCCAAGATTTTAAAAAGACAATTAAAAAAAAAAAAAAAAAAAAGGAAGAACAAGAGAAGGAAAATTATCCAAGAAAATCATTGCAGAAGAGTTTGAAGTAGTAGTTTAGAGACCTGCCTATATCTCACGGAAAAATTGAAAAATGCTTAATTGCATTTTGTGATGTTTTGTATCACATTTAAGACTCAAAAAATCCAAAAAGCCAGGTAATATCTGAGATAAATCAGCCCTCAATACTGGAAGAGGCTTAAATAAAAGCAAATTATGGATTCTATGTCAAACAAAATTACATTTACTTTTTTTTAGAACAGCTACTAACTTTATACTGGATTAGTGATAACATAGTAGCAGCAAAAAGAAGAAAAATCTGAATTTACATATCTGCAAAAATAATATAAAATTGAATAAAGTACAGACTGTATTTAATTTCAATCTAGGTTTACAATGATTGAAAGAAAATCACCTTTACTGCTTATGAGCTTTCGACAATGTATATTAGACTTTATTATGGAATTTTAAAAACGGTGTTTCAATTTTATTGTTTGGAATTTTAATTTAGTAGTGTGGCTAATGTTGAAAGTATCAATAACATTTGAAATTTTTTAAATGGCTGGATATTGAAAGTCAAAATAGATCCAGGCAAAGTTAGTACATAGTTAGAATATTTCTCTTTTCTCTTTTTTTTTTTTTTGTGTGTGTGTTAACACATATTTTATACCATTTTCAGTGTATTTTCTCACTGACCTGGTGCTGAATCTGTGGGAAATTTACATAACATCAATAAGTGAAAAACTCAGAAATATGAGGGGCTGCCATATTCCAAATGCCACTGATCCTGCTAAATTGGAAGAAATTGGTAATGGGAGGTAATTGTTATCACAAATACACGTGCCGTAAGGATATTGTTTTTTCTGAATACTTACTGCCAGGTCGGCTAAACTACGGTCAATAAACTCTAGACACAGGGGACTCATCAAAGTATACTTCATGAGAGATATTTATGTTGTTATTGGACAAGGTATAAAAGCTCTTAGGGAGGAAGGGTTGTTGATGCTGAGAAAAATATTTAATTCAGTATCATATGTATGTATCATATGGTGCTGTGAGAAGAGTCTCTGTCAATATATTATTGAAGTATACTATTAATAGTACTGAAAATCATATGCATGAAACTTGAAATTAGAAGGATAAGAAACATCCCTTGCTGAATTAGAGCCAAAGTAAAAAAACAAACAAACAAACAGAGGTCTTGTGTCTTCTGCATAACTGATTAAGTGATCTGTTAAATCTTAACTGGAATCTTTTGGGGAGGATTCCTCATGTGACAAAATGGAATTACCCCTCATGTCTTTGCTGGAGACTTGATTTCTCTCACTTTGTCTTGGGTAGCATTGAAGTAAAGAAAAAAAAAAAATTAGCTGAATCTCTGTAAACTCTCAAACTGACCCAAGCTGAAACTTCACATGGGTTTTCTGTTAATTCAGAACATGATTTATTTACTGTAAACAATTCTGAAGCATGGGAAATGGTTTCCAGAGGACTGAACATGAGTTTTCTGGACGAATTGAGAAATCTTCTTGTAATGAAAGACCTGTGGATCTGTTAAAAGAGATTTTGTTTCCAATTCAGATATCTGGCTTGACAGGATCAGCTGGCCTTCTCCTCAATTCATTCCAAAAATATGAACCACTGAGCAAATATACATTAATCAAGGTTTATGTGTTTAGTGGCGCATAAGGCTGTAAAAGAAGCATTTCTTTCCTTTTTGGACACTAAAATACAAAAAGCAGGGTGGTTTTCTCTCAGCAGCCAACAGCCGCCTTTGTCAAGTAATAGTGATGGTGAACTGGGTATAGCAAAACTTGGTAGCATCATTCTGTTTATGTGGATCAGGTGTCTACAGAGATATGACATGTTGGTTCATCGTATTGTTTTCAAGGAAAACATAGAGAACAGAAATGAAAGCTGTAGAATTTGGCAGGTGATTAAGGAGAAAAAAGTGCAAATATCTTTGAACCCCTGCTTTCTTTGGAAATGACATCTGAACAATGGACATAAAAGATGTTCTAAAAAAGTCAAGTATACCTTTCTTTACCATTACGCACCCAAGCTGTGTAACTGGAGAGGTAATGCATTTCGTCAGTGGGCTAAATGACTAAATCAAGGAAATGAACATGGACATTTTGAAAATGATCTGCTCAGTGACAACTAGATTAAGAATGAGACAGCACTTCCCGTCGCAATGAAACCTGTAGTAAAACCCTTTTTCCACAAGATTCTAGGACTGCAGTCAGGAAAATAGTACAGTTGATAGTAAATATTGATTGTCAGAGAATAAAACATTCGTTCTTAGTCTATGATGATGAAAGTAAGATAAAGTTTTTTATAGGGTTTTTTTTGTGGGTTTTTATTTGTTTCTAGTAAAAAAGAAACGCAAGACTTTTTTTTTTTTTTTTTTTTTAAGAACTACAGAGGTCTGATAGTCGATCTAAATATCCATTGTAAGAAGGCAGCCATGGTGGTTTCTGAAAGAGTTGATAAAAAATTTTAACATCTCTTCTGTTGATATGATCCTTTATACACAGCTGTAGTATTATAGCTGAAATGTTGCCAAATGTATTTCAAGATGTATCAATTGTTTATTGTCATTATTAGGTAATTTAGAGTTCTTATTCTTCCCCTCCTCCTTTCTCTCTCTTTTAAATGCTGCCCTCCCTAATTATTTTGGACTATATCTTGCACATGAAAGCATCAATAGAAAAAAAATCCCAGATACATGTACTAGTACATGCTCTGTTCAGTGGAATCAAATCTGTCTTGCAATTTCTTATCCTACATTGGTTCATTTCTTCAAGGAAGTTTGTTGCCTAGCTCTAAAGAGAGGTTAGGAATGTATTTATAAAGTGACTTTGATGCTTGAACCTTTCTGTTTTGTCTTTAAGTAACTACTGTCTTAGAATTTTGAAAAGCTTGCAGTTTAATCTTGCCCTTGATTTGTTTTCCCGCCTGTAAATTCTTGCTTCTAGGTCCCACTCAGCAAAATTATTGTAAAAAGAGGGAAGCACATTTTCTCTCAGTGATGTGCTGCCAAAATTGCTGCAGGAAATTTCCTCAGAACTTGTTTTAGTGATTCATGTGATATTTTTAAGGTAGAGTACTTTTTCTCTTTCTTCCTATTTCCGGAGTCAACTACACACAACCAGTGCTATTCACTTTCCATTATTCTGTCTAATTAAGTGTTAGCAAGTGCAAGTTGGGGTTTTTTCTCCATGTGGTTTTTCTAGCTGGATATTTCATGGGGGATTCTTTACTTTTTTCCCTAGCACTGGCAGCAGCAATAGGTAATCTTCTGACTGAATCTCTTGGCAGCGACATCCTGAAAACTGCTGATCATTGTGTGCCTGTTCTTGGAAGTGTGTCACCTAGTTGCAAACTGAGCGGATTTATTTTTCTTCCTGAGGTGAACCAGTCTCTCCTGACCCTTGGACGTCTGCTCTAGATTAGAAATCAGATTCTCTATGTATGTGCAGTGGGATGGGAGGCAGCAGAGGCAAGAAACAAGGGAGTGAGGGAGCGAGTGCCATGGAAATATCTAGATTAACAAGGATGAGATCTGAGTTTGTCTTTTTAATCCCATTTGGCTAGTCTCTCTTCTTACTGATGTAGGTACAATGGCAATTTAGTGTAAGACCTGCAGTTTAGGGGAATTTCTAACTGATCTGTGAAGTACATGAACATCACAGGCCAAAACTAAGCGATTGACAGGTAATCCCAAATTTTCTTCCAGAGAACTACTTAATGTGTGAGGCTTTGAGGTGGAGACCAAGCACCAAAATTTGACAGTGAGGTACTTGTCTGTATGGTTCAGTAAATATAATATGGAACAGATTTTCCTTTGTGCATCACATACAAGGTGTTTGGGACCTCAAGTGGCTTTTGGACTAGTCTAGGAAAAATGTGGTGTAAAGTGTACACTGGTAGATGAATGTTGGTCTAAATAAGTACCCAAACCTAAATTAAGTATCAGGAGCGTGAGCTGTTCTGATGGTGGTATGGAGCAGAAAAAACACCTAAGTCCTACCATTTTGGACTCCCCTTAGACATGTTTATGTTCACTGATGATCAGTTCTGACTTCAACTCCTTCTGTGATGCCAACTGTTGCACAAATGCTAAAGCCCCGTGTAGGTATGGGGCAAAAAAGTAATAGATTCAGTTTTGAATTAAGGCTGTAAGGGGATTTCGGCTGAATATTTAAGATGAAGTCAAGTATTTGTACAGGAAGCTGGCCATTTACCTTCCCTTGTTTATCCCTCATTACTGCCTGGTTGTATGCAGCAGACATTGAGTTGGCAAAGTGTAGTTTTTCAGAAATTCTAAGTGAACTTACTTTGGCACTAAAATACCATATTGCTTCATTTTGCATGCTTGAGTTGTACAATTCCTGGCGGTAAAAATTGCACTTTGGGGTTTTTGTATTCATTCTACTTAAGACACTGAAATCATAAGTGGTTATGTCTCTCCTGGTAAACTATAAGCCAAGTGCCTGATTTCCCCTTTCTCATACACCAACAGAAGGTCTCCACTGACCTCCAGTTAATAGGATTCCCTTGATGTAAAAGTGGTCTGAGAGTAGATTGAATCTCAAGTGTATTTTTAAGTTTAACTGAGATTCATCAGACTTGGGTCTAATGAAGCACAATAATTATCTATATGTTGGCAACATTTGTCTCCTGGTTAATATTTTTTTGTTCAGATGTTATATTACTTGCAGATGTTTTCTTTGTGCTTATTTAGCAGATTTCCATTTTTAAGCAATTTCATGTAATTTTGCAAATATTTAGTAAATATTACAATACTGGGATTTTTCAAACGGTGCAAAACTGAACTGACTTGCTTAAGCTAAAGCCTTACTGCATGGTAAAGTCTATTCTTTCTTTATTTTTAATTAGCGTAGCGTTCTTTGATATAACGCAGTTATACTTTTTTCCTGTAGATACATAACACAGAAAAAGTACTGTTAAGATCTTTGCTTACATTACAGGTTACAAAATTGTTCCTAATACTAGAGGGTAAATATTTTAGCTCTGTGTTCAGAAAAATACAATAATAATCAGTAAATCTTGTCCAAACATTTGGATTTTTCCACTGTAATACTCTACAAAGATTTAATAATGTCAGTGAATAAATGCAGGCTGCTAATTTATTAAGAACTGTGTCAGCCAGGTGGTTTAGGTGGTGCTTTCTGTTAAGAAGACTTACATTCTGTGTATTTGAATGATTGAACTAGCACTAAAACCACATCTTTCTCTATCAAGCCTTTCAGGTTGACTGCATTTGGGATTCATTCCCAACTCCACCATGTTTTTTTCACTTGAACATTAAAATGTCAGATAGAAAGAAAATAATTCACAGCTGTCTTGGGGCTTGATTCACCCTCCTCTGACATCAATTTTATGCCAGCATAACTCCATCGAAAACCATGATATTACTTTGGTGCTATACTGGTTTAATGGAGTAGCAAATCGGGCCTTAGGGGGGTTTCTTGGTTACTTCTAATTTTCTGATTAAAGCAGAGTTATTGAAACTCATAAAATCCATGTAACATTGTTGCTCCACTGTGGGCTATCTGCATCAGAAAGCTCACTTCATTCTAGGGCTTAAGGAAATTCCCAGCTGGCCTCAGCTCAGTGAAGGTACATTCAGTCAAATGCTTCAGCAGGATTTGTATTTTTTAATTTGCTTATTATTTTAACCATGTTCCAGAGCCTTGAAAACACAGAGGTTCCAAATACTCCATAGATTTCAGATTCTTAGGCAGATATGAGGCACCATCTCCAAATTCATGGTTCTCTTTCCCACTTCATCCTTCCTCTCCATGCAGCCAACAAAATGGAAGGCTACTACCCAAAATATTTTCAGGATTGACTCTTTAGGCAGGAGAATTCATTAGTCACCATTTATGGCCTGTTGCTGGTAGTGTGGTTGTGCTGCCACAGTCTAGGGACTTCCCCAGAGGAGTACAGTCATTCCTCGGTCCAAACTGATACAGACGGAATAAGAGACAAAGGATTTTTAATTATTTTTTTTTTTCTTTTACACCACTGCTGCTATTCAGATTGTGCCCCTGAAATATAATAAAATAAAATAAAATTAAAAAAAAAAAATCCCAAACCTTACCTCCCTAAGCAAAACTTCCCTCTGTTAATGCATCTTCTGCAGGGGTAGGTTAGTCAGCCTTGTGGCACGAGCAGCGTCAGCCAGCTGTAATTCCCTCCCCAGCATGGGGCTGTGGGAGGGTGTCTTGCTCTCCCCAAGCCTGGCCGAGTGCATGTAGGGCTCTTGCTTTATCTGGGGGAATCAATGTAGCGTGCACACTGCCACCACTAAGTAGTTCAAGATCATGAGTCAGAAACTACTTAATAAGTTACACTGTTCAAAAATCATGCAACTTTTAAGAACTTGGGGTGGGGGGGGAGGGGGGGGGGGGCCTGTTGTTTGTCTGTTTGCTGTGCTATTCTAGTCCTTCTTTTATTTTTTTTCTATGCAGTTCCAAGGGTTAGAAGTGAATTATTTATAAATATGAGAACTGAATTTCCCATGTCATATGTAATTCTAATAGCCAGACCTTAACACCACCACCAAAATACTGGGAGTCTCTAGGTTGGATCAGAAAAACTGGCAGCTCTCTGATGTGTTCATCTAGATTGTTTATGTTTTCTCCTCTGGGAGCAAGAGCTTTCTTTGAGACCATTGCATCACTTCTCTCTGGGAGGAACACTTCGTGATGGGCAGCTTTTTGCAAAACTAGCCAGAGAGTTTTCAACAATACATTGTAGGGCTGAGCTTTCCAATACAGCATCCAAACCTCCAGTATGGCGAGGAGAGAAAAGAATGCATGTAAACAGAAGTGGAAAATCAATGAAGGGAATGATTACACAGACTCTTCATGTGTTAAAGAAGGTCCACTCAGGTCTGGTCAGACTCATTCTTACGGTTAGTAATCGTGTACGTGCCTTTTGACACAGAGAAGGTGGCTGAGGTATACAGACACTGTGACAAATACTAATGACATCAAGTTCTATAAATTATTGTAGTGAGAAAAGAAATTGTTCCACTGCCTTTGGCTGCAGGTGCGTAGAGGTTGTCCACTTCAGGAAAGGCAACCCAAAGTAACTTCTGAAGTGTGAAGTGTTTTTAGGAACAATCTAATGCCTAACTAAAATGGATTTTCACTTGATTTGCCTTTATTCAATACATACAGTCCAAGGGATAATCAGAGAGGTCTTTTATTTCCTAAGAGGCTAAAATCTAGAAGTGCAGAGACCTAGGAGATACAGAAAAAAAAAAGTTTAGGGTGGAAAAGAAAATGAAGAAAGAAAAAAGGCTTATTTAATTTCAGACTATGTCCTAGTATGCTTAAAGTCCTGAATGAGGATTTATGTTGGTCCCACTTGATTCAAATGGGTTGCCTCTCCTTAATAACAGAGCTTTCTCTAAGAATGTTTAATACATGTTACTGTTGCCAGATACAACCTCCTACTTCTTCTAGGTTTTGAAATAGACTGGGCAATTCCTAAGCTTTCTTTGGCATGTGAAGATAATTCATGTGTTGGACTACAAACTGACTGCTCACCCAAAAGCTCAGGAGGCCTGGATGTTGTAGATTAGGAATAAACAAAAGGAACTGAAAATTCTATAGAAGTAACATTTTAATAACCGCTTCTGCATTATATGATGGAAAATATCTTGTGGAAAGTGAATAGTCTGTGAAGGATTCTCTGCCCTTGACTATAACAAGGTTCATTTTCTTGTCCCCTTACATGTGTATGCAGCAGATAACATGCTGATCCTAGTCATAGTTATGCTGTGCAGCAGATAACAATGCTAATCCTACTCATATCCTGTTGAGAGGGAAAGAAAAAAGTAGACAAGTAATAAATCTGGATAATATACTGAAAGATCATTGGCACAGCGATGGCAGCAAATGCACAGGAGAGAGAGTGTTCAAGCTGCACTGTGTCATGCAGAAGCATCTTCAGAAAATAATATAGTACATTTGTTCAAAACCTTAACATTCCTGCTGGAGTGTCAGGGGCTGCAGCACCCCAGAAATACCCTTTAAAAGCCTCAGGCATAATTGCTGGCCCTTGCTGGCCCTTGAAACTTCATGCCAGCACTGATGTGAATGGAAGAGATTCCACCAATACGCCTGTTTCCATGGAGTATGTCAAAGAACAATGGAGCAGAAGACAAACTTGGATGAAGCTACCCCCAGGAAAGATTTGTTTTTGTTTGAAAACTGAGACAAAATGTGCATAAATGAATAAACTGAAACGGCTGTAAATAGCCTATGAAAACATGCTACAATAAAATTGTTTAGAATTCTTCTTCATTATCCCACTTCACATTTGAGAGGATGACTGGAAAAGAAGATCCTGTATTTTTTTAAGAAATCCACAGGCATTACAGCAAATGAGTGTGTTTTCCAGTTCAAATATTTTGAGTATTTTTTAATGTTTGCACAGGCTCAGGATTTCTGAGCCCATGTAATAATCTGCAAAAAATCCCACCATTTCTTGCTTTGTGGAGACTCACCACATGGTATATAGTTGAAAACACTTTGCTGTGGCATGTTTAATTGGTTGCAGAGTAGGCAGTACCTCTAGCCATATGTGGTTCCTTGTAGCAACAGGGATGAGACCAGATAAAATATGTCCTGCTTTCCCAAAGCAAATTGTATGGTTCTGTGGCTACCTGACAGGAAAGACCACTTCCAGTTTAGCTACACAAACATAATCTGTGTGTATTAAATTTATGAGTGGGTACATTACTGTGCAATTAGCCTCGATTACCAAAATGTTGGATAAGAAGGGGAAAAAAATTTTGCTTCTCATTATTTTTCCCTCTGAAAGTACATTTGCTTTACTCAGAGTTTCCTATACCTGATTCTTCAGTGTCTGTGACCACCAACAAAGTTTTCCCCAGCCCTGGTAGTCTGGTTTAAATGTGTACGCTGTATATTCTCGTTGTCCGGAGGGTTCTGGTAAAGGCATTTATCTCTTGAATGACATGCAGACTGCCAGATTCAACAGATGACAGCTTAAGCACAGCACTAGTGACCACCAATGGTGTGGTTTTTATTTTGGGATCCTGCTCTTTCTTTTGAAACAGTCGTTGTCATTATTGACTTTTTTCCCCCCTTTTGCAAGCTGTTTCTTGTGAGTTCGTGAATCCTTCTGCTCCGTCCCATATTATGAAATGATCTTGATTTCACGTGCACTAATTTTGTGCTGCTCCTCCTCTAGCCTTCAGCAGTTGCTTGTGGTTTGTGCTCATATGAAATCAAAAGCAGGAGTTTGGGAACAGATGTGAATACATAGGCATGGACACATATTCATGCCTTCTCCCTCCCTCCCTCCCTCCCTCCCTCCCTCCCTCCCTCCCTCCCTCCCTCCCTCCCTCCCTCCCTCCCTCTTTCTCACCTGTTGGCCATTTGCTAACCTCTGTTAAATTTAAGACACGGGGCAGTTTAGAAAACACACTGATCGTGACTTCCCTTTGTTTTTCTTGTCATTTTTACAGGTGGAGATTTGTGAAAAGGGAAGACAGATGCAACACAGAGACATAAAAGAGGCGGACTGAAAGGACAGTCCTGAGTCATCCAGCCCAGACTTTTGGTATTAACAGCAACCATGTTGCATAGATCCTGTGTGTCAAGCTGGCAACTGCTTGGCAGCATCGTTATCAGAATACTATCCTATCCTGTCCTGATGAAGTTGAATGCAGTTCAAGTTAGTCTCTTTAGAGATGGCACACTCTTCACATAGGATGGTTTTAGAGACCCAGAAAATTAAAAAGTCAGACGGATGCAAAAGTGTATACTATAAATGCATCCTTCCACAACTCTGTACATCACCACAATGGTTCTTGACAGTGATTTTCTTAGCAAACAGCATATGCAAAGATAATAACCTCCCTGCTGATACTGGCAGATATCCTCCTTTCTGACAGACCCAGTTTCATTCACATGCACAACAAAAGGGGAAAGGATTGTTTTAAGCATACACATCTTTCTTGATTCACATCATTAACTGAGTACAAATAGGAAGGATTCCAAACTGTTTACAAGAAGATCAGAGATGATTGTTCCAGTACTTAAAGGGTGGCTACAAAGGAGATGGAGACTCCCTTTTTACAAGGAGTCACATGGAAAATACACAAGGTCACGAGTACAAGTTACTCCTGGGGAGATTCTGATTGAACACAAGAAAAATTTTCACAATGAGAAAAATCAGCCACTGGAATAGTCTCCCCAGGAAGGCAGTAGGTTCCCCAACACTGGACACTTTTAAGATTCACCTGGACAGGGTGGTGTTCCATCTTGTCTAGACTGTGCTTTTGCCAGGAAAGTTTCGACCTGATGATCCTCGAGGTCCCTTCCAACCTGGTATTCTATAATTTTATGATTTGAGCCAAAACTATCAGTCCAAGTGCTCTCAAACCTTAGGGTTCTTCTGATGAAGC
Organism: Athene noctua; assembly: GCF_965140245.1. Taxonomy (NCBI): domain Eukaryota; kingdom Metazoa; phylum Chordata; class Aves; order Strigiformes; family Strigidae; genus Athene; species Athene noctua. Next base: position 43,603,350 of record NC_134040.1, read on the forward strand.
TATGACTTCAGAAGATGTGACCCAGTCCCGTTTCTGCACTGGAGTGAATGTCAAAATGAATACTAAGGACAAAAGCCCCATTCTAAGTTTGACTATGAGCTCCCACTGAGTGCTAGACACGAGAAATCTCCCTGTCAGCATCAAACCTTCAAGACACAGGTAATATACATAATAAATTTGAGCTGAGAATTTCACTTTTAAGTGTTTTTCCTTTGAAAATATTATTAAGATCCTATGTCCTTCCCTTTCCAGACCACCAACACTTACCACCCACAAGCCTATGTATGGTCTTTAGAGGTCATCTGTCATTTTCAGTATCATTCTAAGAGCATAGGTGCTAAGCAAAAACCGTCACTTTAAACAGGTCCTTAATGGCAAAGATGCAATTCATATAATCAGAATATAACTAGAATTAGTATTGATGCCTATGTGTTTACTTCCTACTAAATGCCTGAATCTTGGTTATGTGTATAATAACAAAGGGATAACTCTGTAGAGATGTGGAGATCGGACACTTGAGGGAAGAAATTCTGTCATAAAGGAATCAAACATCATCAGCTCTGACACACCAGCATGGCACTAGAGATGCTTATGTAAAACACTCAAGCCAGTATCATCATCCAAAATGAAGCAGTGGATCAGGGAATATTGTAATGAAATTTCCAGCACTTGTTTCCATTTTTCTTTTTGTTTCTTCAGATTATATGTAATATGTAGATTCAAACTGCTGAATAGATGAGTAGCAAGGAAGAATGTTCAAATCAGTCAAAGTAAAAGAAAATATCTTGGTGATTTCTTATTATATTCATATTCAGTCATATATTGTTGTATTTTTTAAAGGATTCTTGTGACTAATGCTTTCCTGCTCAGAGAGCTGAAACCTCCACCTATGTCCTTTACATTTCTAGCTTTGATGATGGTCACCTCTTCTCTGACTAATCTAATGGTCACTCAAATACAGCTGCCACAGATAATCTTCCTTCCCTGCCACTATGGTCAGGGTCACCCCTTCACTGAATCCTCCCACTGACTCATCATTTGCAGCACTAGAGGAACTTGCTTCTTGTCCTCAGTTTCAGAAGACAAATTCAGATTCACTTTTTCTTGATTTTTTTTGTCATCTCAACCAATTGCTCTTTGTTTTCCTAACAACTTCTCTATGGAGATACATCTTCAACATTTTGAGGTGTTTTTTTTCTGTATTGTATAGTGAGCATGAAATTTGAAACGCCATCTTTAAACAGCCTGAAAACCTGCTTTCTTCTCATTTGGCTCCATTCTTAAGACTTAGCTCCTATGCCTCTAGATATCTCTCTTTAAGAAAAGAAAATGATTTGTGATTGGGAACTCGTTTTTACATTTATTTTTCAAATTTGAAATATGGTGTGATGATGGTTATGATATACATGTGTCTGAGGTCGACTCCACAATACTATTACTGTTATTACTTCTGTCATCTTTGATTTCCCCTTCTGTTGCAGCTTGCACTTGTTGAAACTTGTCCTAATTTCAGATCCAGATCCTACAATTTACACATCTGCTTACCTTAAGTCATCTGTGTATTCCCATTGATTCCAGTGAGAATACACACATACTTTAAAATAAGCACATATGCAAGATTTTTGGAACTATATCATGGGAAGTAAAGTCTACTTGTTGTTATTTTTCCCAGCTTCAACAGCTAGCAGCTTTTGCAGGTGTTCAAACCTGCAGAGAATTAAAAACCATTGTTACTAAAGAAAAGACAGTCAGCTTGAAATTAGTAGGATTTGAAAAAAGGTCTTGACAATATTAAGAGAAATTTTTATAGCAATAGTAGTAGTGTGAGCTTTCATAGCAAGGGTTGTTCCAAGACAGTAGAGATGGCAACAACACAACTTTTTATTCTCTTTTCTTTAGACAATACTCAGATCAGATACAGTTTTTCTCCCTTATGTAAATCGGTGTTGTAAAAAGTATGAGGCAGGAAGGGTAGATGAAATAGTAGTTCGCAATTTTTGATGGGGAAACACCCCCAGTATAAGGGTGCTGGGTTATTGGGTAATTGGAAAGGACTTTGTTTCCTGAAAAACAAACACCAAAAGGACAGCAGAAGTTTCTGAGAAAAAATCAGGTGGAAAATCAGTTTGAAGAGTCATACATACTGTGAAGATTGACTACATTATTGTAATTTGTTCTTGTTATTTCTGTGTATTTTCTTTACATTTAAACTCTTACAACAAGGGCTGGAAAGACCTCAAATTTCAGTCTGCATTAAGTAACATTGTACTGCACCTCTATTAAAAAAAAAAACAAAAACCACAAGAAAGAATTTTTAAGTTAATGTATTCTAAATCACATGCCACATGATATTTAAAATTATTTTAATGAATTTAAACCATTAAAAGAATTATAATTATTTGAAAAAATATATCTTCTTTGTTTTTCCTTTGTTAATACAGGCTAGCAGTGGCAAAGTAAAATATGAGAGAAAATTAAAACTGTGGGAAGATAACTTAATGATAGTTTTGCTTTGATTGAACATTTAATTCTTCCAGAAATGCAACTTTAAAAACATGATTCAGGATGTAAGAAAGTCAAATAAAATGTTTCATTCCAGCACACCTTAAGCTCAGGTGTCAAAATATCATCGTTCCCAAAAGACACAAATTCTAGCCTACCACCATCTCTGCAGCTCTGTGGCCAATATCTGCATTATTTCTTTAGCCTGGGAAACATCTCTGAAGAAGCATGTTCACAGGGCAACTCAGATGGGGACAGACTGGAGGAGGTGGGAGGTCGAGCCCTGCGCTCGCCTCATCCCTTGTGGCTTTCCCCAGGAGACTGCTCTTGTACCCAGCAGCTGAGGAAAGAGCCCCTGCAGCTCCAGGTCCTTGTTGGGAATAGAAACCCAAAAGGCAGAGAAAAAGAGAGGGAGAGAAAGAGAAAAGCAGAGGAAGAAATTAATGTAACCTAATGCTTCCCGGCATTGTCTCCTGAAAAGAGCCTGGTCTCAATCTTTTGCCTCACAGAAGCATATGAGGTGATCTCAGCCTTGGAAATCAGAAAATTAGATAAACAAGTTCATTTCTCTGATAACTTAGAATTATTTCTGATGGTATGTGATTTGCTGGTTTTATTACTATAATCTGTTGGTAACTTAATCTCTTTATGTTTTACAAAAAATATTTCCTGCTTTTCTACCTTTGAGCTGTTAGTATAAAATAACCACCTTTATGAAAGGAGCACGAAAGTGCACAGGGGTGAATGTGCTGGAGACCTGGAGCCACATTTTTTCACAGTCAGATTTCTGCCTTCTCATCTCTGATACCTTTCAGGCAGAGCAACAGAGATTAGTATGATCCATTCCCCCTTCAGAGTATATTTATATTTACCATACAATAACAAACATTTTTTTCATTATTCTATGAATACGACACTATCTGCAAACCATCATTGTTCTCTCTGATATGCGGTAAATATTGACAAAGAAACAAAAAGATATGGCATGCAGAAACAAGCTGACCCTATGGTACAAGAGTAAATAAGCTAATGTCTTTGGAGATTTCTTCAATTACCCTGTTTTTTAAACACAAGTCTCTTCTCAGTTGTGGAATACAAGAAGAGTGTTGCATTAGATTCAGGACAGGACCAAGTGAAATGTGCTTGTCCTGAATTTGTGAAGAGGTGAAGCAGGCTGGCTGTGTTGTTAACAGCTCTAGTTTTACTGGAGTTGGTGGGTTTTGGAGTGCTTTCTTCTACCTCACCGCACTCACCTATGTCATGTATCAAGGGAAAGAAATTACTTGACTACATACAGAGACATTAGGCAGTACCTGAAAGTATTCAGCTGGTTTGGATGGTGTCTGGAGTCTACATCTTCATAAAACTCATCTTTATCAAGGCCCAAGAATCTTCCTTTGTAGCTTATCCAGAAACTGCCCATAAGCCCAGAAGTTCAGAACAACCAAGAGTACAAAAATGCAGTTAAAAGTGCACATGATACACATGGAGGCTGCAGAGGAAACAGTCTCAGGAATTGTAAAGTTTGATAGAAAAAAAACATCTTGCCCCATGTTAAGGGCACTTGGGAGGCTTATTTAACTTTCACTCTAGACATTTGCACACAATTTAATGTTATTATTTACAACATGATTGAATTGAAATGTGAATTTGCCATAGCAACCCAGGTTTCAAATGGAGCATACATTGCTTTCCAAAATTACAGTACCTCACTAAAAAGGAGTAAAGAATAGTTCTCTGTGTAATCTGAACACTTGCAAAATGTTATTAACAAAACATGGCTTTAATAAACAACACATTTTCCCCAATACTTAGAGTACATTTAAAAAGGAAATGTTGACATTACAAAAAAAAAAATCATATCTATTTAAAAATATATATATAAAATGAACTATTTCACCTTAATCAATTTTTGACAAAAAAATTAAGACAGGTGTCATACAGCTGGTGATGGTAAGACCATGGCTCTGTGGGACATTTACATGATATGGGTGAGAGTATCTGTGCCACTTCCTCGTTTCACTGAAAGAACTGAAAAAGTGACAGGTCATACACTCATTCATGCATTTTACTCTTTCCATTTAATCAGTACTGTTGCCAGAAAAACAATGGAGCATCCAGCAGATGACATAATTGCACATCAATAAATATTTATTCAAATCCCCTACTTGCAGTCACTTCCCACTAACAAAATACCAGAGTCAGCTGGATTTCTGGAAAGCAGAAAGTGTCCAGAAGTTTTGCTAGGTTATGCTGAATTATGCTTGAAAATGTATATGTGTGTGTGTGAGTGTATCTGTGTGTATATCTCTCCATTCATATTATGTGATACAAAAGACTTCGGCTTGCACATCCGCTTCACTTTTTTTCTGTTATTCTCATATAGACATTACTAATAGGATTTATGTTAAGCATAAGCATATATAAGATTTTCTATTATGGATATCAATTTTATAACTGATGTACTTTTTTTTTTTTTTTTTTAAGCAGAGTTTGAAGATATTCAGCCATGTGTATGTTTAGCATGAGAAAAGAGCTATATAAAAATGACCAATCTTCTCACCCTCTTTATAAATTATTTCTTGTGATTAAAGTGACAATAAAAATAAGGCAAATCACAGCTGTATATTACCATTTTTAAAACCAAGTCAAGAACTCAAGCCTTGTAGTAAACAAATACTACAACAGGTGAGATAACCCATGTCTCTCCAAACACTTCTAGAGATGTGTAGGAATTTGTTTTCAATAGGAGGTAAATGGGAGCTTCTTCTGCACCTAATAGTGAAGAAGCAACCCGAAGCCTCTGGATTTTTGAACTGGTACACTACTGTAAGCTTTCTTTCACAGTGCAGGTCAGCATAAAGGATAGAGGAAACTTGGGGTACAGTGGCTGCCAGATTTACTTTTATGCATCTCTAGTATCTGAGCTATGAATCTAGATTCAGTAGCAATGCAACTTCAGAGCTTAAAAGGCCAGTGATGGGACCTATTTTGGACCTACTTTTTGATGTACCAGATTTTTGTTGTACCAGAAGCCTTTACTGGCAATAGACGATGCCTGGATGCAGGGCTCAGAAGAGCTGACTCCTATTCTTCATGCACATAGGCACAGCTAACTTCTGGTGGACACACCAGCCCTGCTGGGGATTTATAGAGTCTGGTCTGGCTGGTTGAACTCATCCACTTCAGACTTTCTGTTCATTGTAGAGACCTGGGAATGTGGACACAGCATTTTTGCAGATATTCTTATCTTTTCCGCTTTACTACTAATTCTTTCTTTCTGGATGTTACAAGATAATATTAGAACATGCTTCAGCCTCAGATAACAGTTTCCCATTTGCAATTCATGATATTGACTGAAAATTTCACAGGGCAAAAGCACATCCTATGGATTGGCTTAAATCCTCTATCCTTATTTTAGATTCTTGTAAATTAATGAAAACCACAACAGGGCTGAATTCTGTTCTCCTTTTTAATCTAAAGATGTTATTTGTTTTGTCTTAAATGGAATTGTGAGAAATACAAGAGAACACATTTAAGTGTTTTCTGAGGACAGCAAATGAACCTCAGCAGCAAAATCCTGCTGTATGTGAGGCTCTAAAATTACAATGTACAAGTGCTTTACTGGGATGTAAGTATAGGGGTGTAAAATTAGTTACATGTCCAAATGTGTGTAATCCAAGATGATAGCCAGTCAAAAATGGCTAATGCATAAGGAAAGAATTATTCTCAAAATTTAAAGGAATCCGTTTATACTCCCATCCAAGATTTCTAGTGACATCACACACCATGAAACAATAAAATCTAATAAGGCTTGTTCACTTCAACAGAAGTTGTAAAGTATGTTCAGAAAGACCTTCCCTTATCACTGCTGCCTGACTTCAGCCTTGAAATACTAAATCTGACAATCGTTCACTTCTTTTTTACTTCTCTTTCTACCACACAGAAGGCATCTTTTTTTTTTCTTTCCCAGCCTGCACTCACAACATGCATCAACCATACCAACACTCTGAAATATTTTATGTAGAGCATTCCCCATATTCATTGGGAAATACCAGAAACTGATGCAAGTCCTGATGTAAGTTTTCAATAAAATAATGAAATTAGATCCTAGCTAGCTGGGAACAATGCACATTTGATTTCAGACCTCCATAATGTCATGGTTATAGGCAGTATAATTTCATAGTTCTCAGAATATGTGAAACTCAGGAGCTACTCAGAAACCTAAACTGCAACTCCTGGAGGTAAAGCAAAATATCTATTAGTTGCTCATATCAAAGTTTGTCTTCTCTAAAAGTATACACATTACAGAGAGATACTTGTGATACCTGACATATGGTCATCTCTTTTCGGGAATCGGTGTGGTGTAAGTATGAAAAGAAATGTTCCATTTTCAACGTTATGCAAAGGCCAAGTCTTTTTTGGCCTTGGCCTTCACAGAGTAAATTCATTAGTTTGAATTGTGTTTCTATTAATGCTAAAAGTCAGGAAAAAATGCCAGGACTGAACCCCATAATGCCTTGTTGTCCTATTTGGAAAAAATTTGCTTGTCTATACTTTAAGGTCCCTGGGACAAAGTCTGTCTTTCCAATGGTTTCAGACTGTGTACAAGACAATAGAAACAATGCTGGAATATAATAAATCCTTAATAATATGAACAGTGCCAGTGGATTCAGTTCTGGTCCATGTAATTGCAAAGTGTGTCCAGATGCTGCAATGATGCATACCTTGTAAATACATATAATGATAAACAGATAATAAAGGTTGGATTAAATAAGTCAACGGTTTGGGCCTTGTTGCTGGCTGGCAGTTAGGGAGTGTATGTGAAATAAACCATCACCACAATTAGCACTGATTGGCACTTTACCATCTCCAAGGAGATCCCAGATGTTGACTCTCACTTTTGGGAATAGCCCCTCTGGGACAGCATTCAAAGCATTGACAGGTTGGTGTAGTAAAGCCTTAACGTGTAATACCCAAAGTTTTTATGATTTGCCAGATCATTTCAACTTTGGGAGCTGTCAGTTCAGCCCTTTTTCCAAAATGTAAAGGAGAAGTGCTTTTTAAATGGCTTTTCTCACAGAATAATTGCAGAAGGATGGCCAGGTCCAACATAAAACTCAGGCACAGCTTTACTAGGTACCTAAAGGGAGATATAGGCCTTCTTCCTAATTTATCAGCAACATGTTTATTTATCTCATGATGTCCCCTGTCTTGGGCTCTGCACAGACCATCCTCTAAGATCGGCAGTGCATCCACCCTGTAAAAAGTTATTTAATTCTATTCAATTATGTAAACCAGTTTAATTTAATGTAAACCAACAGCAATGCAGGGTAACTGTAGGCTAGCCTGGATAAGAATTATCTTGGCTGTGCCAAAAGATTTCCTGTCTGTTTCTTAATTCTCCACATTTCAAGTCTCCTCTGTAAGAACATTTGCCTGTTACTTATTCTGAAACTATAAATGATAGAGTTTCCGCAAAGGTGTATCAATACCTACTTAATGCTAAAGATGAACACAAGTGTTTCATGGCAATGTGATTCACTTGATAGGACTTTACTGATGTTTCTCTGGACATCAAAAGATCCTGTGATGGAAGGTGTAACGACAATTCAAGATACTAGGGACAGTCACGTGGTAGTGTTCCCCATTTTCCTGGTTTCTTTTAAACACAGCATATGTAGACCTATTTGAAATAAAATGTAAGGACACTCCTGATATGGCAGCAGGCCTTTCTGCTAGGACTGGGCATTAATGGGTAGGAGTCTGCTACAATAAAGGGAGCTAGGAGACAGCTAAACGAAACGTGAGACAAAAAAAAGGAAGTTCTTTGTGCTAAATGATTAAAGCTAAGGCAAATCTTTGCCAAAGCATGCATGCATCTTAGCATGCTACTTATTTGGGTGAAGAAAGCCCCAAGTTCCACTTCTTGCACACTGACAGATCAGCTCTGAGCCATCAATTATTCCCAGTAATGTCTCCAGTACCACTGCTGTCACACGCGCAGCAAACCTGCCGCCCACCGAGGCCCATTTGAGGATCTGGATGCTTGTTTCTCCCAGAATTACATTTCTGAATGTGTGTGACACAATAGACTGCATTATAATGACTGCAGAGTTCAAAACTTGGCACCAGTGCCTGCTCTTTTTCCAAAGTCAAGTGTAAGGTCTTAGGTCCCTATTAATGAAAAATCCATCCCATGGCAGGATCACAGAAGAAGGAGGGCCTCAAATTATGAGCAGGATCTGTTATAAAAGCCATGTGTTCATGTAAAAACATGATGGAATATGGGCACAGAAAGTTACATGTGGATTTCACTAGATGCATAGGGATTCCTGGTATGCACGTAAATTTATATGTTGTACTTAGAGACACAATGCAAAGGGTCAGGAGGCTGTAAATATGTTTCCTTGCTGCATAAAGTAGGATGATAAACAATGACATGTTGAAATCCCTGAAAATAAGATTGAGGCCAAACTACGTCTTGCGGTAGGACAGCCAAAACCAACTGTCTTTGTATGGCCAATAGAGCTAAACAACTCAGCAAATTATGAAAGATAAAACACATGATATCTACCAAGTCTTACTTTTCTTTGCCCTGCCTAATGCTTTTGTTTCTAAAGAGTGCAACCAATTTCTCTTCTTTGATATATCAACTGTGCTCCTTGAACAACGTGGGGACCTGTTAAAAGGTTATACCTAGCTGAGTATTTGATATAGGCTGCAGTACTAGTCAACACCTGTTATTTCCAGAAAGGCAGTTAAGCAGTCCTAAAATATGAATGCATACTAGGAATATGTTATTGTACTCAGGAAAAATAGTTGTTTTCCTAATGATCTCAGCAAGTTAACGTGCTCACTTTTATATCTTTTTACTGTTTTAATAAAAGAGTTCAGGAAAAGTTGACAGAAGAAGTTTCCATCAGAAAATATCTCTGTATTAATATCTCTAGCCTTAGCCAATTTATGTAAAGCAGACTATTCTCCTTTTTGTAATATCTTTAATTTCCCATATATCTCTGTTCATTCTTTCATGGACAGTCTGGATTACAATAAAGTGTTTTAGCTATTTTTTAAATTTTTTTTATTTAATAACAAGACAGGCTGAATTCATGCTGCTCACTTTCTGCAAGTTTTACTTGTAGCCTAACCTGCTCAGCTCCCTTTCTCTCACAACTGCATGTGTGCAGTCTTTGCCTACCGTTAATCCTCAGTGTGATGGGCTTTGTAAAAGAGACAATGCAGAAGTCATGAGAGAACTCTCTGGGAAGGAGATTTAAGGCTACTTTTGCAAGGCTGCTTTCAGAAGAGTCTTTTCTCCTTAGCATATGCATCGTTGTATTGTCAGGAAAGGCACGCAGGGGAGTGAAGCCAGAGCATACGGTCCTTTGGCAGTTCTGGATAAGAGCTTTGCTCTTTGAACTGCTTGAATTTGCCACAACTTATACCATCGCAAAGCTTCTAAATTATGTCTAAAGCAGCTCCACTCTCTTTGGTATGGATTCGCATTAAAAAGCATGAAACATAAGCCATTGTGATTAAAACTGAGTCTTTCTCACCAACATGAAAACCTCAACAGTTCTATGCATGAAACACTCCCTGCAACAGCAGCTTTCAGCTTTTTACAGCGTAAGCATGGCACAACAGCTAGAGGAAGCATTAAGCCAGCTGATAAAAGCAAGGACATCCAGGATCTACACATGTTGCTTAGATTTTACACATGATGACAAGGACAAATTTCAGCTCCAGAAGCAGAGCTTTACATTACATCATGAAAGAAATGCAGCTTACCTGCACTGCCAGACAAATATTGATGGTAAGGATCACTTTAATGCTATAGAGTAAGTTTTGTCAAAGTACAACAGCCTTCAATAACAGATAAAGGGAACTAAAGCTCCTTCGCTCAGCTTTTACTTTCAAACGACCGGGATCTATAGGCAGAATGTGTGCAGTGGGGGTCTTGGGAGCACAGAAATGGAGGGGAGTAGAAACAGTTGTCACTGTCATTGTCTTCCATATACCTTGAGAGTTCATTAAATGGTCGGTTAATTGCTGGTACCAGTATAACAAGCAAGAGAGTGAAAAACTAAGTCTGATTGTACAGTCAAGAGGAGGAAAATAAACACCAGCAAAGTTGTAAATATGTCACAAAAAGTCAAAAAATGTATGTTTCCAGGGGAAGAGAAGGTTTCATTAAAATTGTGACTTCAGCTCTGGAAAAGAATTCAGTTAGAACACAGGTGGTTGTCATAAAAATTGTGTATATTAAGAAAAATCACAGTGTTGTCTGTTGCAAAGTAGGAATAATTCTGTCTAATACCTTCTAAGCATCCCAACTGGCACATTCTATTTAATAAACTGGGGTAATAAATACGCTGTGAAACCCCATGATGTATGTGTAATATTACTATGCATGTATAAAATGCTGTAAATGTAAGGGGGCTTTGTACAGTATCTGCTACGAGAAATCCACTCCTTCCTCTGAAAAAGCTTATCATTACAAAGACAAATAGGTTACAATTAACATGCGTATACTGACATAAAGTCCAATTCTGCAAGATGTTGTAGAGCTTTCTGTCTTGCTGCTATCACTAGGACTGCAAATTCCTTCAAAACAGTTGCTTAAGCATTTTGCAGGAGATAAGTGTTCCTTACATCCTTAACATTTTCAGAAAGAGAAATGAGTGTGTATTTCCATGGACAGATGGCTCAGACAACATAGCTAATGCTGTTTGGGATATATGTGGGACAGCAGGATAGATGAGTTCCCTTTATATATCACCCAGTCAGAAAAAATAAAATTATGAAAGGGCTCCCTCTGTCCCACCTTGCATAGAAGATAAGAGTGAGGAGGAGATGGCATTTGAGTTTTCTACTAAATGTAGTTGCAGGCTGGTTGTAAAATGACTGCTTTTACATGTGCATTTAAGAACATATGTATAGCTATGTATATTTTTCCCTCAGACACTAGGTAGGTGGTAATAAAACAGCTGAAGGATTTATGCAATTGTTTTTTGTCTATTATTTTTAGTTTTCCAATCCACAAGGTTTGCCCATTCTGTTCTGTAAAGCTGCAGATGTTTGAGCTGTGACTCTCAGTACAACACACACTTCTGTTCTGAAAACTTGAATGTTGTACTATTGTTGCCAGGAGGTCCTAAGCAGAAAACAAAACAAAACAAAACAAATAAATCAACTGTGATAAAAAACAACAACAACAACAACACAAATAAGAGCACTCTTGCCATCTTGCAAAATAAAATCCTTCAGGCATGATTCATTAGTAAAACCAGCTATGGACAGTTAATAGTGTACATCTGGATCTAATGAACAAATGCACAGCCAAAGTCAATTTTTTCTTCCCATGGTTTAAGTGAAGTAATTCATCTGCACTTTAACAAAAGCTTTTATTTCCACATGAAGAGGTGTGCAGCCATTCAATCAGACATGATTGAAATAGTTTCAGTCAGTTAAATTGCCCAATATTTTCATGTTAACTTGGAAAAAATAGAAGAGAGCATGTGTGTGCTATTTTGACATAAGGAAATGTATGTCTCTACCTACAAGATGTTTAATTTATATAAATTTGTATACAAATATTTACAAATCTATTATACACAGAGAAAGTAATACACTGGCATTAATGTGAAACATCACAATGAATTAGGATCATAAATAATAGAAAGTGTATGCGGAGCAAAAAGTCGGGGATATTCTTTACTCAGCTCTCTAGCCTTCCAGGCAGATGAGCTCATTTTAAAAGCAGATGCTCCTGTCTACTAGAACAGAATTTCTGTTTAATTTTTTGAGTGGGTGTTCACTGTTTTCAGCTGGCAGCAAGGATTTTTAGCAATGCTTCCCATCATTAATTGCCCAGCTTTTGTTGCACGTGTATCAGTAGAAATGGGAGGACCTGTGCTTAAGGAAAAAGTTCAGTAAGAATTTCTCTCTGGCATGTACATATTTCAGTACCTCTAAGCAATATAAGGAGGCTCACCGAAGTCAATAGAACTACTGACATGTTTAAAATAAAACACGTGTGTGATTGTTTGTAGAAATGCAATCCATGATTTTAATTCTTTTTAACAGTGGCTTAACTCTTAATATCATACAGCTAGCAGGCTGCTTTTATTTTACTCCTTTTTTTCTTGGAAGCATGCCACAATTCTTCTAAAGGAGCTTTTGAATTAGTCTAGCATCACTGCTAAGCAGCACAGCAGAATATCAGTCAATTTTGTGGAGTTTTCCCAATTAATTTAGGATTTGCAGTTAAACATAGGTGACACAATTTAACATATGAATACTCCATGAATCATTAAACAGCAAAATTTCAGTGGAGGAGTTATTTTTCTTTAAAAAAAAAAGACAAAATATTTCAAACATATGCTAAACATTTACAGGATTGTTAGCAGCAAGTGGGTTGAAGGAAAGCTGGAGTACTGCAAATAAAGCAACTTTAGCTGATGGCTCATTTACATCATCAAATAACAGCTGATGACTTCTTCATATTCAGGTAGCCTTTACTGACTTTGTTTCAGCTTCATACTCTTTTTGGTTTCTGAAAATCTCTTGCAACAGGAGATCAATAATCTATGAAGGAGATGGATATAGTAATTTTTTTTCTTGCTCTGGAACTTACACATTTTTTTATGCAAGAAATTCAGCTAGAGCTCTCAACTGTACAGGAAAAATAAATATTCTGTAAGATATATTTGTGTTGATAATTGGCATGACTCTTCTTAGACGGTTCATTTTCTGTAAAGAACAGATCTTTAGGTTAAAAAAAAACTAATAAAAAGAGGAGAAAAAGTACTTTCATCTTTTTAGTTTAGCTTCCGCATGTTGCAATCTGATATGACAACAATGGAAACTGAAAAAAAATGACATAATAGTGAAATATTTATATCCAACTATGTAAAAAGCTAATTGGACTAAATATTGACTTCACTCTCTTTATTCTTTCTAAATGTTGCCCAGAGTGGCACACAAGACCAAGAATTATTCAGTGGTCTAATAATGGGAATTCTGCCTGCCTCCAGCTGGCCTTTCTTTGTGAGCCAGTAACTAAAATGGATTGTATTTTGGGTTTGTTCATAATTTATTGGCTGATCTTGGCTTGTTCCCAATAGCTATTTTTTTAATATATACAGTTTTTATACAGCAGTTTTTATGTTGTCTTAGAAAAGCCTGCAGTCTAGCTTTCCATGCTACCAAATAGAAAACTGTAAAGATGTGAGTAGTATCTAACGGGAGCTAATACCATTCAAATTTTTGTGGCTGGGACAATTCTTCCTTGTTCCCAAAATGACATTCTACAGAATTTCCTTAAGTTATATTTTACTTCCTTTATCATATATGTTAGTGACTGAGATATGAATATATAAGGTATATGAAATATCAGATTCACTTCCTATTTGAAATACATGAAAGTACTGAAACACTGCAATAGGTGGGATAGGTTAACTGCTTCCAGACACTGCTTAGAGATCCAATGATCATAGGTGCTCTCATGAAAGTTCATTTATAATGTATACCCCAAAGTATTTAATTTACAATCACAATGCTTTATGATCATGACTTTTTTTTTTTTTTAATAACCAAAAAGAAGTAATCAGTGATCCAGTGATCTTATAGACGAAGGGACTCACATTTTTTTTCCTTTTTTTTTATTTTTAAAAAGAAGCATTGGCATAATTTTCAGCTTTGACTACTTTGGAGGACTAAATTAAGAATGGCAGGTATTTTAGGGGGGGCTCAGCTAATTGTATATCTGTAGATGTAATGAAGCTCTGAAATATTTCTTCCCCCTGGGAGGTAAGAGTGCTGACTATTACAACAGTTTACTTCTTTCATGCTTGACAGTTGAAGGGCTTTTTAAAATAATGGCAGGAAGTCCAGAGCTTTTCTATGTACTCCTTTTCTTTCGGTATGCCGGATGCCCTGGTACCAGAGAGCCTTTGAAACCTTCTCCTGTTTCTTCAACACCTGATGGTGATTGTTTGACAGGAGATTTACAGCTGACCTGAAACTCAAAGCTTTTAAATAGCTGAAGTTACAGAAGCTTGAAATGGTGCTGAATTCACCAGAGTGATAGTGTTATCATCATCCGATGTCTGCTGAACAGTGAAATGAGATGGTAATTTCTGCATTCCAGCAGTCAAATGTTCCTACCACCAAAACCACCAACACAACTCAAAGGAAAAGCTATTTAGAGTTCTTATCTTCCGGACGCATTTGCATACGTTTGAGCTCTAACCACATCAGTAGCATTACTAGCTTTAATGGAATATCTCCTGTGATAGTTTATCACACATGTAAGAACTTGCAGGATGAAGGTCTTGGTTATCTCTGAGAGGAAGCTGTCCAAGAAATGCTGATCAGGGAAGAAGAGAGACTTCCTCTCTCCACTCTTGGAGACAGTCCATCCTGTTAGAGCCAAGAAGAAATGATGAGGCCAAATGGTGTGTGAGGGCATCTCTACAAAATATCTGTGTTTTCTTTCACAGAGTGGCTGATGTTGACAGGCACCACTGGAGATTGTCTAGTCCAACCACCCCTGCTCAAGCAGAGTCAGCTAGAGCAGATTGCTCCGGACCATGTCCAGTTGGGTTATGAGTATCTTCATGGATGGAGACCTTACGAACCCACTGGAAAACCTGTGCCACTGTTTGATCAGTCTCACAGTAAAGAAGATTTTTCCTATGTTCAGAGGAGCCTCCTTGTGTTTCAGTTTGTGCCCATTGCTTCTTGACCTGTTACTGGGCACCAGCAAGAAGAATCTGGGTCTATCTTCTTTACTCCATTAGGTATTTAAACACATTGATAAATTCTTCTGAGCCTTTTCTCCTCCAGGCTAATCAGTCCCATCTCTCTCAGCCTCTCATGGAGAAGATGTTCCAGTCCTTTCACCATCTCTGTGGCCCTACATGGGACTTGTTCCAGTATGTCCTTCTTTCTTCTGCACTGGGGAGCTGAGCAGTGGACCCAGCATTCCCAATGTGTCTCACTAGGACTGAGTAGAGGGGAAGGCTCAACCCCTACTTTGACCTCTTGGCAACTCTGGCCATGATCTGCCTAATTCAGCCCAGGGAGCTGCTGGTCTTCTTTGCAGTGAGGATGCATTGCTTTCAGTACAGGTGATATAGGTCTGCCAAAATCTGGGGTAATTTCAGAGACTGTAACTGCACATAAAACTCCAAAACACCCTTTTATCTGTCCCCTTGTCTTACCTCCATCTACTGTGGCTAAGAAACCAGAAGTATGCGAGAGTCAAGAAAAAAGATGCAAGTTCTTTATATGAACAACTTCATATGTAATGTTCAGAAATGCAGGGTTTCATTGATACTTACTTTTTAAAGTCACAATGAAACATCTGGTGACACTGCAAAACTACAAAACATGTTCCTGTAGTTATAAATAAAAGGCGAGACAAGGTTGGAGAAGATTTAAGTCTGTGGGAAGGAGATGTTACTTAATATACCTAATATACTTAAGATACATAAAAGGAAAGCTGTGAAGCTTTATTAACTACAACATAAAAGGATTGCATCAGGAATACAGTTCCCTTATGTAATAACAGAAAAAAAGGGAAAAATTCCAGAGATGAAACTAGTTCAACATCTGAACAATATTTTCAAGCTGTAAAATACTCTCTTAGTAGTGATTCTTTCTCTAATTAGTTTTTCTCTCATTATTCTTGTTATTAATATCACCATCAATGTCCCTATTCAGATGTGAATATGTACTGATAGTAATTCCCATATCTGTAAGAACAGGCTTTATGTGGAAAAGGGAAGAATTAAAAGGAAAATCTATTGGCAGGAAATGTCTTCTTTAAAAAAAAAAAAAAAAAAGTGAATTGTGGTATTACACTGCCAAAAAACAACCCAAAATCTGGTCAAAGATGAAGTATAATCTTTCTCGTGAAAGCCTAATAAATAATAAGCTAGCCAAAAAGGACAATTTATGGCCTTTGGAGGAACGGGTTAGCCACTCATAATGATTACAAAGATGCTGTGAGGCTATGCAGGGTGGAAATCAGGAGGTCTAAAGCCCAACTGGAAATTAATCTGGCTTCAGCAATCACGGATAACAAGAAATGTTTCTGTAAGTATGTCAACAGCAAAAGGAAGACAAGAGAGAGCCTCCATTCCCTGCTAGATGCAGGAGGAAACACAGTAATGAGTAATGAAGAAAAGGCTGAGGTACTTAATGCCTACTTTGCCTCAGTCTTTAATAGCAAGACCAGTTGTACTGAGGGAATCCAGCCTCTTCAGCCGGAAGACAGAGACTGGAGAATAACCTCCCACAATCCAGGAGACAGTGACCTGCTGCATCACACAGACACACACAAGTCTATGGGACCGGATGGGATACACCCGAGGGTGCTGAAGGAGCTGGCTGGGGTGCTCGCCAAGCTGCTTTCCGTCACTTACCAGCAGTCCTGGCTGACCGGGGAGGTCCCGACAGACTGGAGATTGGCCAGTGGAACGCCCATCAATAAGAACGGTTGGAAGGATGATCCAGGAAATTACAGGCCTGTCAGATTGACTTCGGTGCCCGGGCAGCTGATGGAGCAGCTCATCCTGAGTACCATCACACAACACATGAGGGACAACCAGATGATCAGGCACAGTCAGCATGGGTTTGTGAAAGGCAGGTCCTGCCTGACAAACCTGATCTCCTTCTACAACAGGGTGACCTGCTTATTGCATGAGGGAAAGGCTGTGGATGTTGTTTACCTTGACTTTAGCAAGGCTTTTGACACCGTTTCCCACAGCATTCTCCTGGCAAAAATGGCTGCTTGTGTCTTGGATGGGCATATGGTTCACTGGGTAAAAAACTGTCTGGATGGGCGGGCCCAAAGAGTTGTGGTGAAAGGAGTTAAATTCAGTTGGGGGCCGGTCACGAGTGGTGTCCCCCAGGGCTTGGTTTTGGGGCCACTCCTGTTTAACATCGTTAATGATGATCTAGATGAGGGGATTGAGTGCACCCTCAGTCAGTTTGCAGATGACACCCAGTTGGGTGGGAGTGTTGATCTGCTCGAGGGTAGGGAGGCTCTGCAGAGAGACCTGGACAGGCTGGAGCCATGGGCTGAGGCCAACTGGAGGAGTTTCAATCAGGCCAAATGCCGGGGGCTGCCCTTGGGCCACAACAACCCCCAGCAGCGCTACAGGCTTGGGGAAGAGTGGCTGGAGAGCTGCCAGTCAGAGAGGGACCTGGGGGTGCTGATTGACAGCCAGCTGAACAGGAGCCAGCAGTGTGCCCAGGTGGCCAAGAAGGCCAATGGCATCCTGTCTTGTGTCAGCAATAGCGTGGCCAGCAGGGACAGGGAAGGGATCTCACCCCTGTACTCGGCACTGGTGAGGCCGCCCCTCGATTCCTGTGTTCAGTTTTGGGCCCCTCACTCCAAAAAGGACATTGAATGACTCGAGCGTGTCCAGAGAAGGGCAACGGAGCTGGTGCGGGGTCTGGAGCACAGGTCGTACGGGGAGCGGCTGAGGGAACTGGGGGTGTTTAGTCTGGAGAAGAGGAGGCTGAGGGGAGACCTCATCGCCCTCTACAGCTTCCTGAAAGGAGGGTGCAGAGAGCTAGGGATGATTCTCTTTAACGAAGTAACAAGCGATAGGACAAGAGGGACTGGCCTCAAGTTGTGCCAGGGCAGGTTTAGACTGGATATTAGGAAGCATTTCTTTCCAGAAGGGGTTGTTGGGCGTTGGAATGTGCTGCCCAGGGAGGTGGTGGAGTCCCCATCCCTGGAGATGTTTAAGAGTCGGGTCGACATAGCGCTGAGGGATCTGGTGTAGTTGGGAACTGTCAGTGTTAGGTCAATGGTTGGACTAGGTGGTCTTCAAAGTATTTTCCAATCTAGATGTTTCTGTGATTCTGTGAAAAAAAAGAGATTAAAAATGTATTTGAGAATATAAATTATGGTATGCTTTGAATTGTCTTCTTGAAATTATTAAAATATTTCTTAAATTAAGTTAGTCTGAACTACTGCAACAGAAAAATAGCATCTAACAGTAACAGACTAACAAGCGTCTTGCTCTTACTCGCGTATATACAGTTTATTGTGGTAAATCATGCACACACAGAGGCATACACATGTATGCATGTAGTTGAAAATAAACAAACCAAAATGTCATCGCTACCCTATATTTGTACAATAATTCTGTTTATGCAGGTGGATTGTTATCTACCTTCCTAACTTGCTATCCAGTCACATAGTATAAAAAAAGACTTGCCACCTTCTCATTCCTGGTCTGTGTGTTTGCAAGCAAAATGTGCCATGAAAAACAATCTTCTTGAAACTGCTATTTACCAGAGATCTTTGTACTTCCCTTTAAAGTGTCATGGTTTAACACCAGCTGGCAACTAAGCCCCACCCAACTGCTCGCTTACTCCCCCACTGTGGGATGAGGGAGACAATCAGAAGCGTAAAACTGAGAAAATGGTTTGAGATAAAGACGGTTAAATAGGTAAAGCAGAAACCACACACACACAAGCAAAGCAAAACAAGGTATTCATTCCCCATCCCGTGGTCAGGCAGGTGCTCAGCCATCTCCAGGAAAGCCAGGCTCCGTCATGTGTAATGGTGACTTGGAGAGACAAACGCCATCACTCTGAATGTCCTCCTCTTCCTTCCTCTTCCCCCAGCTGTATATGCTGAGCATGAGCCATATGGTGTGGGTTACCCCTGGGGTCAGTTGGGGTCAGCTGTCCTGGCTGTGTCCCCTCTCATCTTCTTGTGCCCCCCCAGGCTCCTGCCGGTGGGGTGGGGTGAGAGGCAGAAAAGGCCTTGGCTCTGTGTCAGCACTGCTCAGCGGTAACTAAAACACCCCGGTGTTATCAACACTGTTTTCAGTGCAAATCCAAAACACAACCCCATACTAGCTACTGTGAAGAAAATTAACTCTACCCCACCCAAAACCAGCACCGAGGAGAAAGAGGCAAAAAAAAAGATCCAAATTATAAGTGAAAAAGTCTATCAAATTAACTAGACATTCTGCTTCTGCATCTAGGATAGCTTATTACAGTACATTTTCAGTGTTGTTTAGCCTTTGGGTACCTTACATCCTCGAAATGGAGTAGAATGATCTAGCAGAATCCTAGAAATAAAAGACATCTGTGGGTTTTTTTCACTGAGACCCCCACTCCAAACCTTAAAAATTACTTGTAGTTTAAAACTTTTTACAGTTTATCAAGTTACGATGAGAAGAATGTTTTTATTGCTATTTTATGAGTCCATAATATAGAGTTTTATAAGAAAATTTTGAACTAAAGCATCTTCAATAAAACATAAAATAATGACTTTGTAGGAGCAAAAATCTATAAACAACAGCTAGTTCTGCAATGCCTGTGAACAGGCTTAACATATCAGTGTGTACATAGTCATAGTATAGACCATTCAATAAAACAGGGAGACTTTTTATGCTCAGATAATTTAAATGTTGCTTTTTAATAGCTTTTCACTCATTCTTTCTTCCTTCACTTCTGTTTAAGGAGATAGGAGCTCACATTATTAATAACTGCTCTTTGAAAAATAGCAATAAAATATCTTTAGGTCAAAAGCAATATAGATTTCTGGTCAGGACAGGTTTAACCAAACACTTTATGTGATATTAACACAAAAGATGGTAGAATTGTTTTAAAGATATTGTTTGAAAATTAACCCTGCTTCCGTCTTTAACACAACACTTGTGTTTCAGTCATAAAACTGCATTCTGAAGAAAATCCCTCTCAATTTTCCAAACAGAAACAAATTACTACATTTTAAAGGGTGTTCTTTAAAAAGTAGAAAAGTAGTGATTTTATATCAGATGTTTTAAAACCTGCATTAAGGAGAAGCAGTCCTTTTGGAACCAATGGGAAGGAATGTTGAAATCTGAAGCCGCAGATTGCTTATGCTTGCAGAAATTGGTATAGATCTCTTTAACAGTGTCTATACTATGTTACAGCAAATGAAGATGTAGCTCTACATTTTGTAAAATAGATGTCTCAGAAAAATACAGCCCCCAAAAGGATGATAACCATGTGTCATTTCAAAACGGCACTAACTGTGCCAGTCCAAAGAAGATGTATCAATGCAGGCAGAAATATTTATTAGCATTTACATACCTAAAAAGGCAGGAGTCTGTGCCTGCGAGGACTCTCTGAGGAGCTCTCCACCCATAAAAAGCTAAATACTGATTTGATGAGCACCCCCTAAGCCATGTGAATCCTAATGTCCAGAGATAGTTCCAGCTCCAAGTAGGTGAATGGGCTCACCAGGGAATACACACCCTAAAGCCACGGCAGCTCTGGTTGGAGCTGCTTAATGAAGCACTGAGGTGAGAAACTCAGAAGGAGCTTCAGCAATGTACGGGGATGTCTGTGAGTTTTCATGGGTTTCCTTCTTTACTCTTTCGTGTTTCACGATTGGTTTCTCAAGTCATGGAGTGCAACTGTGGTGTTAGAAGCCTTAGAAGCAGAAAACTAGCATCTTCAAAAGGAATTATGAAAATACCTGAACTGCAGTATGAATTTAGTTGAAACTGAAATTATATGTTTACATGAATGATTTCTCTGAAAAGTAGTCACTTTCCAGGGTTCATGCAAACAAATTGAATTAGCATGGAGGGTTGCAAATAGGGCACTAGACAATGACCCACTCAAGAATCTATTGAAAGAACAATTTGTGACTAATATTTCCAGTTATTTGCTCAGCTATGGTCATGACAGTTCCAACCTCTTAGGTTGCTTAAAATTTATTACTTTAATAATGCTACAGACTACATTTAAGTATTAATTTTAATACCAACTCTAGATATGCTAGTGAAAAAGGGCACTGTATCACAGCAGTGGTGAATTAAAAAGTAGGTCTATATAAGGAAGTACTATCCCTTTAAAAAAAAATTTTAAAAATAAATCAATGAAAAATTTACTTTTTTTCTATTCTTTTGTTGAACCTTATATGGAATGTAGTAAGTTACTGAAAGTCTACTGCAAAATTCTAAAGGATGATTAAAAAAAATAATGAAAATAATGTTCACCATTATTACTATTTGCACAGTTTACAAGGATTTTTACATAACTCTACAAACTTCATGCCCATTACATTTTGTAGAAACTTCTTCATAAGGGATATCTGCTTCTTCATATATCTATATCTGTATGTTTATATATATATATATATATATATATATATATGTGGGTGTGTCTGTGTGTATTGTCTTGAAGATTTATACTGGAACTTATTTGTTTTAAGACATTAGAGAAAATACTTATGAAATAGTCATGAAAACCTTATCATGGATTCACTTACCATCTGTTTGCTACAACTGACTTCTAGGAAAAAACAGGATAATACAAGAAAAGTTTATTTTTTAAACAAAATTGCATTTCATTAATCATATGAGTAGGATTTCTTTGTTTAGCAGTTTAAGTAATAAAGAACACACAATATAAAAGATCAGTTGAGTATAGAACCTATTACTATCAGTCATGAGCTACAAGACATAAAAAGCTCTTTTTCCCATATTGTCCTCTGTAGAAGGACCATTTATTTAAAAACATTTATTCAAAAAGATTCATTTTCTTTTGGCCTTCTGGCATGTTAAAAACTTCTTTCAAGCATGTGAAATGCCTTGTTTTCCATTTCATCTCTCCACTGCGTGAAAAAATAGAGTAATAGTTGGAGAGTTGTTCCTTGGAGAAGGAAGTTTTCTGTGTGTTCATCTGAAACAAGCAATCTTGTGATGCAAGAGATCTGTATGATAAATAGTATTTGGAACAAAAATTTAATGAGTATAGATATTATCAGAGATGTTATTTAGCCTCAAGTGAATATTAATGGCATGTGTTTTGTATTTCATGATTCACTTTTTGAGAACTCTTAATTAATGGAAAATACTTCCATTCTCAGAAATATGCAGCGCTTGCTATTGAGTAAGATTTTGTGTAAAAGTTAATGTGATTTGAATAATTATTTTTTTGGCTGTCACTATGAGGTTACTTAGAAGACCTCAGCTAGATACTTAATGCATTCAGTACTTGATGTTTTGAAGCCTTTGCTAGTCTCAGTTAGCCTTCCAAATATAAGGGCACCTTAAAAACGAGATGAAAAGCAATAAACATAAATAAATAGCAATGTTTTTCTATCAATATCTAATAACTCTGCTTTTGTACAGAGGTGGTAGCCATTGGATGTTAAGTTCAAAACAGACCGTAATGCTCCGTTTCCTAAGTAAACCCAAGATCACCAAATGGTCCTCCCAGTTATGCATTCCTTTATGAACAGTTTGCTTTTGTTC
This sequence comes from Athene noctua, assembly GCF_965140245.1. NCBI lineage: Eukaryota > Metazoa > Chordata > Aves > Strigiformes > Strigidae > Athene > Athene noctua. The sequence continues at coordinate 43,626,143 of NC_134040.1, forward strand.
ACTCTTGTGTTGTTTTTCTCTTAAAACCAGAGTTATGTTTTTTTAGATCATATCTATTTTCTAAATAAGCCAAACATCACCAAATGTCCCTTTTTATTATGGGTTCTAAGAACATGTAGACTACAATAACAAATAAGAGTTTTTAAAACATGACAACAGAATGTGATAAACTGATGGGATGACTTCGAATGAATCTGTGCCACTGACAACACAAATAAGGATGTAGGAGCTCAGTTCAGCCAAGCATTGTAAAAGCATGAAAGAAAGCTGTTATAGAGTCCCTCTGCTAGTTAATGGATCGTTTTACTTTTGAATAAAATCTTTGAAGGATGTAAAAAAAAACAAAACCAAAACCAACAAAAAATTAACTCACCACCTAGAAGTATATTTTAAGCCAAAGCAACAAGCTATAATTTTTTTTTTTAATTATTTATTTAGAACACATGATTTTCCTTAATTTCTTTCAATAGAGCTCTTAAAATCTGTACTGTCATTTTTAATGTTCATTTCTATTGCTTTAATGTGACAAATGCAACTAGGATTAATCAGAGTGGTGCTGTTCATGGCATTAAACAGGGGTATGTTTTTCTCCCAGGTTGCCCAGTCCAACATCATGAGGATCTACAGGATACCCCTTGCCTTGCTTGATGTTGCGGAGTATTCAACAAACTCTGGTTAAGCAGCTCATTTTACTCACTTTCTGAAGTCCTTCTTACTTGTCATTGACTGGTAAAGAAGTTCAGAGAAGTTAGTCTAAAACCACATATTCTTGCTTATTTCTAGAGTTTGATTCTGCCACTTTATTTATGCTGAAATGGTACTTAGCTGGCAGAAAAAGGAATCAATTCCAGAGTAGATTATGAACCAGAATAAACTAAATTGGCAAAACATAACCAGAAAGTATCAAGGTCCAAATGACTCACACTGAACAGACTTTATCTCATAATGCCTGACTCATTTAAAAAAGTACTTCAGCCATGAGGAACTCCATCGAAGTGAAGTGCTTTGTCAGGAAATATGTCTGCTTGAGATAGCTGCAACACTGACTTTTGATAACATGTGGGCACAATGTCAGTCACTGCCTGGATACCGGATAATTGGAATTACCCACTAATCCAATCACAGCAAATTAAATCTTTGTGCACGCACACATGCACACATGCACACACACAAAGATGGGAGATATTTCACCATGAACAGTTTCAAACCAGAAAATATTTTCGTTGGTTTATAGGTGTCAAGGCCATGATGATCTACTTTCTCTTCAAAATAAGCTCACTTGCTAACAACCCTCAGTTAAATCACTACCATGATTCCTGTATTGGGATATTACATGCTCTGGAAGCTGCCCAAAGGTAATTAGAAAATGCTAATCCTGTACAAAACTCTCTCTAAGGAAAAGGATGTAAATTTGTAAATTTTCTTTTATAGTTGCACCAAACCCAGGCTTCAGGGAAAAAAGGCTGTGTGAGTGAATTGTTCAAGCAGATTGTATGGTGACAGACTGTCTTATCCAATAGTGGCAATTCTGTGTACATAAAGTATGAGAGAAAAGTTGCCAGTATATATCTGCAAGATAACTATACTAAATTTAATCTTCTTTCCTACTACTTATATTCTATTTCTATGCCACTGCCCATAAAACAGCAGCAGCAGCACAGTGGATTGTTTAACTACAGCAGCATAACACACCAGCAGCAAGAATTTCTTTCATGAACGTGAAAGTGTGAAGCTATCTGCATCATAAACCAAACAACAGTTTTCTGTAAATGTAATAGAAACTCCCCTGTACGCTGTGTGTACATGGGGAGCTAGTGGAAAAAAGGAACAGTTAGAGAGCAACACAGGATTGAAATGCCTTTATTGTCGCATTTTCAGAAGGAAGATTTGGAGATCTCTTCATCCCCAAATAGAATGAAATTTACATTGGAAATCCAGTGTCGTCTTCTTATGGAAAAAATTCTCAGTTTCCTAACAATATTCCTATGGGAAATTAAAGACTAAAAAAGGCCTCATATGTGTCAACCTCCTCTTTGATGCAAAAAGACAGAAAGCACATCTGTGGCCATGCATTGCCCCTCAGTGTTCACACAACCTGCAGGTTGGCTTCTCGGTGGTACTTCAGGAGAAGAATGAGTATCGCCCTGGTCTCTGCCCTTGGGTAAGATGCAAGAGGGTGGAGATCCAGTGCCTCAGTGCAAAATGTGGGCCTGCTGGGGGGAAATACCTCAGCTGCATTTCATCTGGACTATTCTCTGATTCCCACAGGTTTCACTTGAGATGCCAGAAGTTGGTAATGCACATGGCAGGATGCTATCTAATGCCTTAGACTTCACATGAGGGATGAATTGTAGATAAACAGTTTAGTGGGAGGTAGTCCCTACCTGTGGGGCTATCTTGGCCACCATTCTCTGCAGTGTGACAACAGGAGCAGAGAAAGTTTGGAAAGCTGTGAACTACTCCCCTGAGACTCAAAACCACCATAGTAACAACCCTGTTTTTCTATCACACTGCTTGCTGTTCAGACTAGTAGAGGCTGCTCAAAGAAATAAAAATATTTTTATAGGCTGTGAAGTTAGACTTGTTCTGCAAGGAAGTGAAATAGGGAATAATCAAAAAATGGGAAAGTTTTGGGTTGCGAAGCTGCAGCTGATTATCCATTCATTATCACGTTTTCCAGTGGTTTGTCTCGATAAGTGTGAAAACTTCTGAACAGTACTGTGGTTCTTCCAGCTCTTAGTCACTGACGCTTGTGATAGACTGCATAGCAACTCACTCACTTTCCCAAACCTTCTCTATTTACACACTTAAACTAGCCAATTTAAGATCCACACTTTGTTTGTGGCAAAGAGACTAATGCTCCAGATTATGTTTATGGAGTGCAACCAGGAATACAGAAGAAGGAAAGACAAAACTTGAGCCTGGGAGTTTTTGGCACTAACAGTCTTACACATGCACACAGATGAAAGTACTGATGGATATTGAGATTTAATTTTTTTAAAGATGCTGTAAATATACTTGTGGCATTTTATAATCACAGCACAAAGATATATATTTCTTCAAAGAGTGATAGAAAGATGCTGGCAGATGTAAAAATGTGAGAAGTCCTTTATCATTTGAACTCACCTAAAAGTCATAACTTTTTAGGTTTCTTTATATCAGTTCTTACAGTAGTTGAAATTCAACAGATTCAATTACACCAGTGAAAGTGCTGTGTGGCTTCTCTCATACAATTTTAAAATTTATTATTCCAACACAGCCAAGCTTAAAAGGACAGAATGGCTGAGCAGTTGGAGTACATAACACAAAGAGTATATATAATCTTTGGTTATAGCACTACAGGTTTGTGCAGTCTGAGGTGACAGAAGGAAAAGACTCTGTAAAGAGACAATTGATGCAAAGTGTACATTAACATAATTTTAAACACCAAAAAAAAAGGATTTTTAAAAGTAATATGAGAGACAAGCTAATGCATATTTTTTTTCCTGAAACACAGCTCTGAGAGAGAGGAGTCTTTGCAAATCAAAGTTCCTTCTCTCTCCTCTCACACACAAAATTCCTCTGCTATAATCCTTGTTTTGGGCCTTTTGCCACAGATTGACACTAGATGAATGCAGAATTATCACTTGAATTTACAAACTGAGAGACAACAGGATTTGCTGACTGATTGAATTATCTTCATGCAGTCTAGCACTTCTGCCTGTCAGATACTATTGTAAACCAGAAAATATTTCTCAGGGTATCACTTATGCATGATACTCTACTAAAGGAGCTGAAGAATTAACACAAATGTGTTAGAAAGCAGTGTAGTTTGTGCAGTGCACATTTTTCAAACTTTCGGGATTTTTCCCTGTAAGCCTCCTACCATATTACTTATGCGCTCCTGCTGAGACAGACAGGCTATGGGACTTTTTCCTCCTCCACCCCCTACCTGTCAAGATATTCTTTGCTGAGCTTTTTGTCATGTGGCATTAGGAAAGCTTTGTTCTTAGACTTTAATTCTCTTTTCCCTAGTCTGTTGTGGTGTGACATTTACAAACTAATGCACTTGCCCTTTAGGTAGCCCCTAACGTAAATCCCATGCCCAATAGGAATTATGGATCAGTTTGCTTTGAGGAGTTTCTCCTGTGCTTAAGAAAATTCGGAAATAAACATGTACCACAAGACTTAATGCAATTTTCAACAACTGTTCACTCCTTCCTATTCAAATGTATATTCAGCATTACATTTATGGTTTAATTGAGGGGTAAAGGATCTTTCTTCCTGCTCCTGAACACAGCTATAATAAAAGATTTTTTTAAAATATTTTTTTATAAAATTGATAATATATTTCTGCATGTTAAGACCAAAATCACAGGCATCCAACCAACTGCTTCTCCCTATTTTCAAATGTATGTTAGTTCATCCAGTAACAGCTACCCCCTTTCTCCATCTGAGATCTTCTGTAGTTTTCTGAACAATATGGCTAAAATATGTTACTGTGATTTATTTTGTAGCAGTATTTAAAAAAAAGCAAACAAACAAACAAATCAGGAGCCCATAAATAGCAGTAATTGACTAAAAATTTGCTCACACAAACTTTTAATTTGCCATTATGGCCATTCTACTGACTTGTATGACATAATGCTTGGGGTCCATATGTGTCATAGAAATTAAAAAATAAAAGGGTGAAGCATGTAAAGTAGCATAATCAGAGATAAAGCATGAACTGCTGTTCCCTTCTACGTAATTTCATTCCTATAACTAGAAAAAAAAAAAAAGAAGTGGTTTATTTTAAAAATATACAGAAATATGATAGAGAAGTGAATAATTCTAAAAACAAATGGAAATGTTTTTAGGAAAATGAAACACTCTGGGTGTATTTGAAACCTGTTTGTTTGAAATAAGAAGAAGCCTGTGTTTAACAAGTGTTTTTCCACAAAGCCATGGTGAGTGTCCTAGAACATGATACTAAATAGCAGGGCAGCTATTAAAGACTGATAAATTGCTGTAAGCACATTTTTTTATTTGAGAGTTTGGCTTTATTCCTCCTTGTAAATGTCTCCTGGAAAAATCACTGCAGAATAAGAGGGAGTTTATATCTGATCCTTATAACCAACAATGCAGAATGAAGACTTTGGGTCCAACTTTTAAGTAGCTTCCATATGGAAATTTTCCCTGCATATTCTTCACTGATTTTTGCTGAAAAATCAAGTGGCCATTTTTTGCCTTTTTTTTGCTGTTACAGTAGAAACCCAAGAGTAGGTAACTACTGAGATTTTTCTCCACTGTAGAAAAAGCTGGGCTCCAAAAGAAAAATGGCCTGTGCAGCCGAGTGGTTCAAATCACTAGAGTGGTCATTTCTAGGTCATTTGTGAATAGCAATATTAATCAAGCAATATTGCAGAATTTTAATTCAGATTAAAGAGAGCTTCCCTGAAGAAGGCTTGGAAATGCCAGCTCAGGATGCTCTCCTGCCACAACTATGCCTGCACTTCCCCCATCTCATCTTACACAGCCACGCTGCTGGCAGAAAATAGTTGTTACTTCCAGAGCTGTTATGACATTAAAATCTCCTCCCGTGATTTGTTGTAGCCACCTATCAGCAGAGTTAATCTGCAGAGGCACAAAGCTGTGCCCTCACCTCCAAGAGCCTGTTCGGATAAGCAGGCTCTCCCAACGATGCACGGCCATCACGCGGGTCACAGTGAGTCTCTGGTTTCACAGAGGGCAGTCTTCTTGCCGAAATGTACAGCTCATACAGAGCTCTTGTGGGAGGGGTATGGTATTCAGCCTGAGGAGGTGAGTACAAGGAAGAGTTTAGGCATTTCACAGTTAGACCGGCATCTGTAACACATGACTGCAGGCGAGGGAGCACAGGGCAGGAAGCCTGATGTCAGGGGAGCGGGGTCTGCGCTTGGTTACCAAGCTCCACTCTTATCCACGCATCCTTTGTGCAGGATGGTTGAGGGAATAGTAGATACTTGTATTTTCCTATGGATTGATTTTAAAAGCATTTAGTGTGATCCTATGTTTGGCAATGGGGTATCCCCAAGCAGAGTGTGTGCTTGGCTGCCCCTGTACTGAGGAGGGCTTAATGAAGCTGATAGGAACAGTACTCGTGGCTTTTCTGGATCCAACTTTTCATTTCTGGAGACACATCAGCCTGAATCTTCTTGAGGCTGCAGTCACTGCAGCCATGCCTGGGAACGCAACTTGTGCTTTTCCAAGATCAGGCTCCTGTGAGCAGAGAGGGAGGCAGCTGAGTGGGTGTCCAGGATTGCTCAGTTTGTTTTTCCTTTGTTAGTATCCCATCTTTCCTGTGCCTCTCCTTGCATCCATTGTCTAATTGAGTTCTTGCTGCACATTGCAGATATTCATCATTACAATGGATCTAACGCATTCCCACACTCTGTCACAGACTAAATCTGCTTCTGCATGGTTGGCTTTATGGTGGTACATTTTTCAGCGAAGATAAGAGCTTTTAATGATGAAGCAGAGAGTATTAAAAATAGCATTTACCGCATTAAAGATCTGTTCAGCTTTTACCTCCAAATTCTGCCATCTTCACTACTTTGTTTAATATTTTATTTCACTGCTGTGTCCAATCCTTTTTCCTCTGAAGTCCTGGTGACTGCAGTGGGAATGGGAATGGGAACAGAGACAATGACAGGACACCTTCCTCCCAAGAGAGTCATCCCAGTTTATGCTCTATGGAAATGAGTGAGGGATGCAGAAGCCTCAAAGGATGGTTCATGGTGCTTTTGGTGTAACCACTGAAGAAAGAGGAGACGTAAGCCACGGTACTGATGCAGGTATTATTTAGAACACTACTGCAAGCATGAGTTTGGCAGTGATCAGTTTATTTCTGTAAAGACAAAATCTCAATAGTTCTTACTAATTATAATTCACTAATTATTTCCCTTGGAAAGTCTCTGATCCCACGCTGAAATCATGCTTCAGGTGGCGGCTATTTTCTGCTCCATTAACATTGTCTCTGTTCTTTCATTTGTTCATACGCACATGCCATTTGGTATCAGTTTTCTGTTTGATGACACAATAAAAGTCACCTAATTAGGTAACAACAACTTAATGTATTAACTACATCCTTGTAAAACCACAAGAAATTTGTGGGACAGGTTTACTGCTGATGTTTTACTACCGTTTTCTTTCATTCCCTTCAGTTGTGTTTTGACCCTTAACAATATTAGAGGTGAAATTCTGATCCACTGTAGAAATCAGTAGCAAACCTGAAATGACTTTAAGAGCATTGGGATTTCTCCTCTAGTTCTCCATACAGCAATAAGAGGAGTTGTTCTCACGAGAAAGCCCACTAAAACAGCCCTCCGTGTGTAGTAATATTTTATACACAGGACGTGTGGATACACTACTTTTTTTAAACAAGGTTAAAAGAACAATAGAAGTCTAAGTCGAGCACTCAGAATAGGGGAAATGCCAGAAGGGAGATTCTCTGTATAACTTCACTTCAGACCCCTTGTGTGCTTTGGTAGTCTTATTGGTTATTGGGTTATTTTTGTTTTTCCTCAGACTTCATTGAATCACAGGAACTCTGGCAGATTAGCAAGCAGTTGTTCAGTATTTCACTGTGTGGACTTTATTTAATATGTTCCCCCCTCCATCCCTAATGCTGTCAAACACAGTTAAGAGAACACTTCATTTCCTCAGAATTTATATCATGGCACTAGTCATTACTTCACAGCACTTTTAGTCTCACAGGACCCATTATTCTCAATTTGCTCATAGAAGCTGGACGCACAGAAGTAAGAACATCAGAGGGGATAATTTAGGGTGTATGCTCTGAAACACCTATTCAGAAATATCAGGACCCTGACTATTGGAGTTCAACACCAAGTGGCAAAAGAAGAACTCATGATTAAAAAGGTTCAGTGATTTCAGATGTGAATAGACTCCCTAATATTGTGTACATCAACATCATATGCTGTGAAATATCTGAGCTCATTTGAAACAATTAATATCATACTGGGAGCCAGTTAGTCAAAGTAGGCTAGAGTTCAGCAACTTCTGTGTTATTCTTAATTAATTTTACAACCTGTCCTCTGAGTGAAGTGGTATAAATGTGAGTTTTGTGCAAACAGATCTATAGTACCAGACACCTTGTAAATATGTCATTATAGAGACAGTAATTCTTTAAGAAGAATAAAGCACTGGGATTACAGAAAAAACTTAAGTGTTCTCAGTAACTCATGACTCATTTTTTCCTCTTGTTGAAAATGTTTTGACTCTTTTAGAGTGCTTCTCTAGCAATTAAAATGCATTTCATTTAGTCATCCATGTCAAGATGCTCTGCCTGATAAACATCAAACAAGGTATTTGCTGGATATGTGACAGATATCTGAGCACAGACATTTCCTCCTCAAGCAAACTGGGATATGGAGATGGTAACAAAAATGTTCCATTTGCCTTGGGAGATATCACAGAGGTCAGCACGAAAGCTAATGGGGAAGGACAGTTCTGAGGAAGCACAGCGTCCTGAGGATGTTCAAATGCTTAAATATGCCATTTGTGAAGATGTAGCATCCCAGCCATCTGAAAAGGATATTCTCAGGTCCTAATGTAGGATCACAATGAAAAGATGGATTTGCAAGTGGTATTACCTGCATACTTATCCATTGTCTTTTATATATAATGACACATTTAACACTTAAAATGCAGTTATGGGGGTTTTTTACTCTCTATAAACATTTCACTGAAATTTTGGAATGAAATATCTACAGCAAGAACTGAAAATAAAACAAAATGAACTTTCATACAATACTTTCCTGAGTACTAAGCCAAGTGAATTACAGAAAATAAACGTCATAAATAGCATGCAGTAAATAATATTTTAATAGGATTTCTGATACAGTTTATGAATAAGAAAGGAATTTTTATGGTTATCAGAAATACAAGGGAAATTAATGACAAAATGAAGACCAAAAAGCCCAGTCACTATACAAATCTAGTTTTACTGTCATTTAACTCTCACACAGCTGGATGGTCAGTTAGTTTTATACTTTGTATAGATCTTCAGGACATCTCTATTTTATTTAGTTGTATGTTACATAAGGGTGTGAGGGAGGACGATTTAAAGCCGTATAATGAATATGAGCTTCATGTTCAATGAGTTCACTTAAGTGTAGATTAGTGGGAATCTGAGTCCATTCCCACCAAAACTGTCAGCATATATCCCTTTAAAATTAGTAGGAGTAGATAAATGATCTGCTAGGCCTAGCATCTTGCAGAATCCAAATATACATGTATGGCTTGGATCTTGTTTATTATAATCAATTTATTCTTTTCAGTTATGAAATATCCATCTTCTCAGGCTTGAAATTCTCGGCATGAAAGACATCACAAGGCCTGAAGCTTGAAGATAGACTAGCCTTTCTAAAATGTAATGTAGTACAGATGCTTGCAACATGTCACTCCTTCAATTCACCAATAAATATCTATTAAGTTTTCCCTGAACCTTGAAATGTAGTCTAGCCACTTATTTCAGGCATCTGGGTAAAATAAATCTTAAATTGAAAGTTGACCTCATCACCAAATGTCATTTATTTATATTGGATTTCATCCTTTTGAGTGGCCTCTCTGTATGTATTAGAGGACGAACAATTAAGGCCTTTGGTTCAGAGAAAGGAAGGGCATTGGAGGTCATCGGCACTATGTATCAGATTTTAGCCAAGAAAACTTTTAAAGTATGTTATTAAATCACAAAAATTACAGATTAATGCTCCACTAAGGCGGCAAAAAAATGCTGAGTTTGTTTCTCGACTGTTCTCTCATGCACTGGAAGTAAGGCTGGAGACAATTAATCTTGGGACTGAAATTCAAGGCAAAATATTTATGTGAAGAACTCTTAAGACACATTTCTCTATAACTTTTTTTTAACTTCTCCACAAGTTATTGTAATACTCAGAAAAGTATTTTAAATTATATTTTTTGTCTCATACGGCTGTAAAATTATTTTGTTCCTCTTGGATTATATAGAGGAAAAGCATCTTCAGCATTAATAAGAATTTGACTACATTGACTACATTTGACTACATTGACTTTTATTATATAAAATAGCCTTTCCCAACCTTTCTTCACTCAAAGAACTCCCTAATCTTTTTGGGGAATATAAAGTACTACCACTGGTCAGTGGATAAAGTGAAGGATTGGGGTGTTGAATAAATAATGTACTCAGCAATAACACTGAACATTTTTTTGAACTGTCACAAGTGCAGTTACAAAAATTTTAGATAAACCTTTAAGTCATTAAGAACTGAGTCCCGACTAAGTCTGCAGGTACTCAACCCACTCTGTGGAAATAAATGTGTGCTTAAAGCATTTGGATCTTTGTTTTCCGTTGACCATCACTGTACAGACAACCTTTGGAGGCTTATGGAGCACACTACTGTAGGAAGAATAGGTTAACTAACACTGAGCATGATGATGAGCATGGTTTTACAGTTCACTAACATACTGGATTGTAGAAATGAAGCAAATTACATCATGCCATTTAGAAGTCAAACTTCACAAACAAGTGGTCGTACTGCCCCAGGACACAACAGACTGCTCTGCCAGAAGACATATGTGATGTATTTTCAGGACTGGATGATGACCTTTTCTCATCAATGAATTATGAGTGAAGACATATCCTAAGGGTAGGGTTCATAAGCAGAAAAAGGAATTGAACCCAGGTCTGATTTGTCGTCTTTGATCACTTCCTTCCCTCAGAAAGCCAACAGATAAAGAATGGCTAGAGCATTTAGCTGAGTTTAGATGACTTGAACATTTTCTTCAGCATTGTAGTCATGATAAATTTGGCCTCACATAAGTGGATTAAATGAGCAAGTACTCATTTCTGAGCTACCATAAGCTGTTTTGCTTCTGATCCTCTTTTCTTCTTTCTCGTGTATATGTCATAGATAAATGAGATAGTGAGACTGCAGTAACCAGAGGAATACAGGTAAAATAGATATATTTGGATAATACTATCAAATTATATTGGTAACAACATTTTTTTCTGAAGCTAGTATCAGAAGGCCCTCCTGGTACTCGAATGTTCTTGAAAGCCAACATATTAGTTTATAGCCTAACTGTATTAGCCCTTTTAGTCACTGTGGCTATCTGTTTATCACTCACTAGAGCTTTGATGGCACAGTAGCCTATTTCCAAACTTGAAAAAGTGTCTTAAACAACCTTACACCAGGTGGAAACAGTCACTTAGAAACTGAGTGCAGAGGCTGTGCACTCAGTTTACATGTATTCAGCTTCTACACCTTTCTTCTGCCTGTTCAAATGCGTATGGTCTCCCATAAAGAATAACAACTTGGTGTTCATTTTTGTTAGACATCTAAAAAGGTTGGCAAAAAATCTCCTAGCCTTCATAAACTAGCCAGGTTGCTGGCAGTTGTCCTACCATTCACTAGCAGGCCCCAAGAACTCAAAACAATAAAATATTTAGGAGAAAAAAGACAAAAAGTTCCTTTTAGATCAACTCAAAACAAAACAAATCTTCATAACTAACTCCTTGAAGGACACACTGTGAAGGATTTCTCTGCATGTGTACTAGGCACAAAATTAATGTCAGCATGAGAAAATTGCCTGGACTTTATACATGATGGTGTAGATGTACATGAAAGCCACTTGAAAACCAAAAAGGGGTTTGAGAACTGTACAGTTTGTCCATAGCTGATGTGTAGCTAAAGTTGAGAATGTGGTTTTGGACTGAATATGTTTTCAAACTTTCAAAGAAAAAAAAATGCTGTAAAGAGCTCTGGAAAATTATTGCAGTTGTTCTAGGGCCTGAAGCCAACTCATCCTTAAAGTGTCCTAAAACCTGTTCAGCCTCTCATGAGAGTTTTCAGAACTCTTCTGTGGCTCTCCGATGACACAAAATCAACTTTTTCAATAGTGAAAGAAAGTACCAGGGAGGTGTGCTAATCTCTAATTAGGACACATCACATGCAAGGTACAACATGGAATCTATCTAACTCCCAGAGCAGCCAATTTCCTGTACTTAACAAGGGTGTACCAAACCAAAAAGGAATGCAAAATTTAGTGGTTGCAGATTATCTGTCCACAAACTTTATATAATAGCCAGAATTAGGCAGCAAGATACTACAGTATTATGTGCATTAAAGCTGCCACAGGCAGATCCTATTTCAGTTTAAGCACTGTTCAAATCTTACATGATCAGGTCTGAATGTTCTGTGGAAAACTGAAGGTGTGGAGTCCTGGCCCCACAAATGCACTGGGAAATTTGCCATTGATTTAGTGGAACCATTATCTCACCCCAGATCTTGAAAACATTTAATAGATACAATACTTCCCAGTGTGTTCTCTGGGGCCGGTCAGTGTGGTGAACTTTCACAAGCTTTAGCAGGGATAGCTCTTGCTGAATATCTGCTGCTTTGGACATGCAGGAAGACGGTCTGAAACTCCACCAGAAAGTAGCTACAAATAGCTGTCACATCAATATCTGATCTGGTAATGGGCATAAAAATCCATCTTTAAACAGACAGAGGATGAACCGTGCTTTTCATGTTTTTCCTATTGCGCAGGAATTGTGAAAAGAACATTCATAAAGATGATGTAGCTGAACAAATGCAGCTTAAAGAACAAACGATGGAGGAATACCATTATTTCTCTTTCAGTTAAAAAACAGACTCCACAGACTTAACACTGACTGGCCTGCCTCATTCATCAGCATAGAGTTTTACAACAAGCTATTACACAACCAGAAATAGCATGGCCAGCAGGGACAGGGAAGGGATCTCACCCCTGTACTCGGCACTGGTGAGGCCGCACCTCGATTCCTGTGTTCAGTTTTCGGCCCCTCACTACAAAAAGGACATTGAATGACTCGAGCGTGTCCAGAGAAGGGCAACGAAGCTGGTGCAGGGTCTGGAGCACAGGTCGTACTGGGAGCGGCTGAGGGAACTGGGGGTGTTTAGTCTGGAGAAGAGGAGGCTGAGGGGAGACCTCATCGCCCTCTACAGCTACCTGAAAGGAGGGTGCAGAGAGCTGGGGATGAGCCTCTTTAACCAAGTAATAAGCGATAGGACAAGAGGGAATGGCCTCAAGTTGCACCAGGGAAGGTTTAGACTGGATATTAGGAAGCATTTCTTTCCAGAAGGGGTTGTTGGGCATTGGAATGGGCTGCCCAGGGAGGTGGTGGAGTCCCCATCCCTGGAGGTGTTTAAGAATCGGGTCGACTTAGCTCTGAGGGATCTGGTGTAGTTGGGAACTGTCAGTGTTACGTTAATGGTTGGACTGGATGATCTTCAAGTTTTTTTTCCAACCTGGACGATTCTGTGATTCTGTGAACATCGATGTCCCTTGATATCTGTGAAAACTTGTGATCTATTTGTTACTACAATTCTCTAGCATAAGCATAAATATACCAAACTACTCAAATGCTCACGGTACTCAGTCTTAGAGCAACTGTTAAACATCACTTAATAAAAACTATATCCTAACTTTAGCCATCCGCCAGTTCTCTATGTCCTTCATTTTGTTCTTAGGAAACTTTACAGTTAACTGAGAAATCAGACACGTGGCAAAACAGCCATACAAAAGCATCTGCATAAGAAAATTCAAGTGTACCTTACCTGCCAGTCCTGCAAAGTCTCATGCTCAACTTATGCACTGACTCCCTGAGTATTATCCAAGCATCCACCAGAAAATCCTATTTTTTCAAGCATCTAGACTTGACTTAATTTAACTGACAGAATATTTTTTCCAAGATATTCTTGGACGCATACAGGATTAGTGCCTGCAGTATGTGTGGTGAGAGGTGGATATATGATTTAACTAGACATGGGGAAACCCACTTTCTCCTCTCTCATGCATGTGATAGGATCAATGAAGAAAGCAGTGAGATGTTCCTTGTTTCTCCCTGTGGTTTGACCTTCTTCCTCTGTGCAAGTGTGCGTAGGGCTCTGCTCCTCTGGACGAATATGAATTAATTTTTTTCTGGCTACTCACCGTGCACATTTGGATAGCTTCACTTTTCTGAGCTGTTAGCTAAGAACTGAAGCATAGACAAAGCAAATAATGTTAGGACTTGGGACTGGAATTGAAGATACACAAACTTGATCTGCAGGGCTCCCAAGTACGAGTAGTGAGAGAGAGATATAGAGATGTGAGAATTATTTACTGAAATTAAAGGAGCAGTTCTTACCTATAATTTATTCTTTAAAGCCATATACTTTTCTAGGTCAAGGTCCCTGCCTTGAGGAAAGTGGGCAGGTTCCCACATCTCATGAAGCAATCTTTCAAAGTGCTTGACAATTCACTTCTGGGGATTTCTGCAAGATAAATGTGTGCCTTGTGAGGTAGTTAGCTAATCCTTACCTGGAGACATTTTGAGCCAGAGCTTCTCAAGACAAACTTTCTCATCTCTCCTAAAGTGAACATACGCTACTAGTGAATTCTCTGCTGAAGAAAGGTATTAACCCAAGTCTCAGAATAGGCTCCAAAGGGTTTGTCCAATATATATTGACAATAACACACGCCTCCTCTGGGAAGGAATACCAATTGTATAACGAAACTCACTGTGTGATTTTTCAGATGTACTGATTAGTCCTTCCCCTCTTCACTCAGTTACAGTGAAGAGAGTGTGTGTATAAGTGTCTCTATAGCCAAACTTGGGAAAGGCAAGAGACACCACAGGACAAGTGCTTGATAATGAGATTTGTTCTCATAGAGAACAATCTCACTGAGATTCTAAATTCAATATATATTTTCCTCATCCACATCTCATTCCAAATGAGTCAACTAACTGTTACAGTTAAAACAGCAAGCCAGGAAAAAACATTTAACGATTTTTCTTTCAGCATGGTTTAAGCCTATTGTTTCAGTTGAATTTCTCTGTTTTGGGCTGGGTTTTCATTTCATAATTTTCAGCAGGAAGCTGAAAGCAACCTCCCCCCAACATTCTTCCTTTGACTATCTAGCAAACAAGGGATTTGAATTGTTCCATCCTGATGCTAAATAATGGGTACAGGCTCTGATGTTACCACAGGTAACATTTTCAATACTTACAAAGAAAATGGATCTGGATTTTAGATGAAACTTGGGTCAATCTGACAAAAGACAGGTAAGCTTTGTGGCTTTAATACATAACTTTGGCCTAAATTTCAAACAAACCTGGGGCAACTCAAGCTTTGGATTTAAGTGGTTTCATATGTCTCTCAAGTGCAGGTCATTTTCCCTAAATTCAGTTGAGAGTCTGAGTTTGTTCAATCCTGAAAATCAGAGTTAAATTTAGGGGTGTGAACCCATCTGGACTAAAACTGAAGGAAATATTGGCACAAAGCTCAGTAAGATGAAACCGCCAAAACTTGTAACAGCTCTGATATATACGTCTACTCAGAAAGAGAGAGATATTTTAATAAAAGTCAGTACTTTTTCATAATCATAATCACTTTAGTCTGTTTCACTCAGAGTTTAAGAAAAAGGAGGTAAATTTAAGTCACGTATACCTTTATTAACACTTTGATTAATTTAAGAAAAGGAGAAATTTAAATTTTAAATTTTTTTACTAACATTTTCTACATACCAATCAAACTTAAATTAGGTCAAGAAAAAATAAGAGGCATTTGGTCTAACACCACACTGGGAATAGAAAGAGGAGAAAAGAAAGTAGATAGGAAGAAAGGGCAAAAGAGGGGAGGTAAGGAAAAAAGAGGAGAGGAGAAACGAGAATCTTAACACTAAACAGAGTTTGAAATCCATTAAAATACGCATCATCAACATCTGAACTGGAAGAATTTTGATGGATATTGTTAAGTTTGGAGAAATTTTATGCTTACATACATTAATTTATTCATTATTTGAAGGGAGACCTGAGCTCATGGTAAAACATCAGGCTGAACTGGGTTATGAATCTCCAGAATTCTTTCAATTTCAAGTTTATTTTCAAGGGTTAGGGAGTGTTACTTAAATTGTAAAAATGCATAAACCAATACTATTTATCAAACATACAGAATTTTTCAAGTGCTCTAAATAACTGTTTAAAACTAAAGCAAATTGCAGAGACTGAATAAACCATTTGATAAAGCAGTGTATGTAACAAACGGCTCTAACTGAGCTTTTATACTGAAAAAGTCCTCCTCAAGAAAACGTCTGTGTTATAATGTCACCATTGTTTCTCTGGCTAATTACTGCTGTCTATGCCAGTGGGAAGCCTTGCTGTAAAGCAGCAGGAGTGTACACCTCCCATGTGCATGGACTTTTTGGAAATCATATAGGACAAAAAAGAGCTAGGGAAAAAACATACAAACGAAAACAAAGATCTAACAGTTTATTTTTCTAGGAATGAAATCAGTGGAATCCATAATACAGTCTCTATATTTGTTGGAGTACGCACTCATACATGAGTTACTAATCACGGATAAGAGTGTCAATGTGATAACCAGCCTTATGTTCATAGTGCCATTCAAAATAGCTGCTTTGAACCTTGGACCGTTTCCAAATGTTCAAAGAAAAATATGTTTTAACTTAGGTAATTTTTATTTTATATTTTAAAAGTATTGTTTCATTTCATGGTGGAGTTAGTCACATAGCCAAAAGCTTACAGATAGCTTATGCATATTTTGGAAGGTAGAGGAGAAAGTTAGCAACACCTGAATGAAGTACGAGGAAAAGATACATATGGAGATAAAATAAATTCCCATCATTGGAAATAAAAATGTTTTAGAGACTTAAATGTGTTTATTGGAACTTGGAAAGATACATCCACATATCAACAGCAATATCACACCCTCTTGTCCTAGATGCAGCAGCATAGCTTTCCAATTTTACCTATATATTTATAGTGTTTGGTCTCTGTTGTAACTCTATGGTAATACTGGCAAAACAGCTAAAATAACTCCTTAGAATGAGCATTTCCCTGAATAGACTTCATTGCAGTTGGAGTTTGAGAGAAACTTTCCATGGAAAATTGTAAAACAGAGGGAGAGACTGAATACTTTTAAAATGTAAATCCCACATTAGTGAAATAAAAAAAGCTTTAAAGCCTTTAAAATTAAAATGACAGAAAATCTGATCATTGAAATATAAACCCTTTTTTTTATGTTACTTGTAGTCATTAGATTATGTATGAAATATAATTTTGAGGGAAAAAACAGGAAGCTATATAATATTACAACCCCATATATTTTTAAAACTGCCAATTTAAAGATACACAAATCATCAGCTTTACCAATTTGTTCTGATCGCTTCCTGCTTACGTCAACAGAAATGTTGACATAAACTTTGTTGGGGAAAGGATTAGGACGTACATAAAAGTACAGAAGTTTAACAAAATTCCTGAAGACCACAGAACATATTGCTTTGAGAACTTAGCACATTTTTCTTGTGCATGCATTAAACACGTTTTATAGTTGATTATTAATTCAATCATCTAACTAGTTATTTTTTCTACACAAAGTCCACAGTAATGTGGTTCAACATGAAACCTCAATTTTTTCTGCTGTTTTGTGATCCATAAAGAAAATCTTACATTTGCAAAAATATTGCAAGGGAATAGTAATTAAGGAGTATTTTCAAACTTTTAAAACACTAGTTTTAATATACTAAAATATTAAGCAAATTTCTAAGACATTTCTAGCATGTTTCTATTCAACTGTGTTCATAGAATAAGAGAATCAGTTAGGTTGGAAAAAGACCTTTAAGATCATCAAGTCCAACGTTGTAAGTTAACCTTACACTGCCAAGTCCACCACTAAACCACATTCATAATTATTATTTGTTGATAACTGGATTAGTCCGTTAATGTATCAGCTGTTGGGTTTTTTGTTTTGTTTTTTTAATTCCCCCAAAAATGTTCAGGGGAACTTGCAATACTCTTAAGTTACTTCTGGAGTTTACTGTCTTCAAACAGATTGACAGTTCAGTAGAAAGAGACTAGTCATCCTGTATTTCTTTGTGCGAAATTTACGGTTTTGGTGAAGTTTCAACATGCAGTGAATACTGTTCTAGGCAAAACACAGGACTTACATGTTTTCTCTGTTGTAGCTGTGCCTGAATTCTGTTCACAAATATAGATCGATTTTTCTTTGACTTAATGAAGAATTGGCATTTCTGAAACAGTGTTTCCTTGTTCTTCTGGCTTGGGCTGATGTGAACAAGAGAGAAGACAGACTTTTGAGACAATCAAATTCATTACCCCTTCATTCTAACTTTGAAATCCCACTGGAAGTAAAGTTAGAAAAAATTACCCTAGTTTTTTCATTACATTCTCCTGGCTAAAAGCCTACCATGAATTTCTGTGAAATGGTTTGAAAAGGCAGTAGTAAATGAAAATTGTCCAATCTACTTAGTAATTTGGGTGTTTGGATAACTTTTTTTTCCCCAATGTTGACTATAATCCCAAGCAGTAAGAGGGAATAAAAAAGATCTTTTGTTATTATTATTACAGCTGTTCAGAGTTATCATGAATATTCATACACTTATGAAAATTTCACTTCAAGATTGATAGTATTTTATTGATTTGAAACACTTAGCCATGCTGCACAAGCAGACTTCTTCAAGGCTGAGATGTACTTGTTTATCTCACAATAAAGGATGGTATAAGCCATACAAGAAGACATGTTCCCTGCCTGACAAGTTCCTTGATTTTCTTTAAGGAATGAATACATATGTAATTGGCAAACACTGAATGAGTTTTCAGAATAGGTTTGTGAGGTCAGATTAACAGAAGAGTTAAATTTTGAAAAAGTAATGGGAAGAGCTGTATTTCTGTAGTTAGCACATGAAGGAGTTTCTGAAGCATAACAGAAGAATAAAAAAAAAAAAAAAAAAGAATCAAAAGGATGGAGATGAGATAATGAGATAGAATATGTACTCATAACAAAGGCGAAATGAGATCATTTACCAAAGGAGTGAAGAACTGTGGAGAGCCTTGAGAAGGAAGAGCAACAACAGGGAACCTGGCAAATTATGTGAAAGAAGGAGGAAAGTGAAATAATCCAAGGGACCCTCGAGGGGACAGTTTTAACTTTCACTGGAGTGTACAGTAAAAATCACAGTTGTCTATCTAAATAAAAATAGTCCCAAATGAGGCATTAATCCTGATAACAATGAATAAATACTATAGTCAAAAGTGCAATTCTGTCTGTCATACCACTGCTGAATGAGGCAGCTGATCCACTTTATCTAGGTGAGATATCTCAGAGCACTCTTGTTTAAAACAATGCTAATGGTTTTGTAGTTCAAGTAATATATTCGAATATATGTATTTTTCTTTTAAATTGACCCAAAATGTTCTTGAAAAGTAAAAGCAACTTCTTAACTTCATTGCTTGATTGGTAACAGCGCTGTTACAGCACATGGCAATGTTTTTGTTGGTTACTTTCTCTCCGATGTCAACAGACTTATTTGAAGAGGAAGAGCTCTGATAGAGATCATGTTACAGTTTACAGTCTGTGACCACAAATGCTCTAGCATCTGATCTCCAGCTGGGTTTCAGTGGGATACCTTGGATCAATCTGTATGCAGAGAGCTACAGCAGAGATTCTATCTCAGTTGTCTGATCAGGAACCAAACTGAAGCACAGCATGTGGGCCCAAAGGTGGTTATGAAATGTCTTTACTGCAGCAGTTACTATATGCTTTCCTGACTTGGGGTGGAGAGGTGAGGAGGCATCTTGCTGACTTTTCTGTTGGAGGTTGGTCAATGACATCATCACATGGCAATGTGAGATACATAGTGAAGAACTAGTTTCTTTGGATTCTTTGCACTACGGGGAATAAACATGCAAAGACCATGTTGAGGGCAAGCACATCAAAACACTTTCTCCTCTGGCATAGTCTAGAATACATCTTAAAGCTCTAGTCCAAATAGACTGTGAAACAAGTGTGGATTTCAGAACACACTCAAGGAATATTATAGATCTATCCATTTACTTCAGGAGGCTTTCAAACATTCTGGAGTATCCCCCTAGCAATTTTGTGTGTAAGTTATTGAGCTATGTTTTATATGGAGCTATATTTCACAAAGGAAGGACCCAGGCT
Organism: Athene noctua; assembly: GCF_965140245.1. Classification (NCBI taxonomy): domain Eukaryota; kingdom Metazoa; phylum Chordata; class Aves; order Strigiformes; family Strigidae; genus Athene; species Athene noctua. The sequence continues at coordinate 43,646,152 of NC_134040.1, forward strand.
TGACAGTATGGGATCCTGTGGCAATTGATGTCTACTAAAGCACACACATGAAGGCAGGCATGGAATCTTCAATAAGTCTGATACCCTTAAAAACTAGATATTTCTTCCTCTTTATATTTTATTTGCTGCATTTCTTCACTATGGGTAGAAATGACCTCATACTTAAAACTCGTATTTTTTTTCTGAAAATGGAAATATTAGATATTTTAGGCCCATTCCAACAGTATATCAGCATATAAAACTGCCAAAAAAAATCCTGTATACTGTTTAAAGTTGATCAAAAGTTGGAAAGATGTGCTTGATGATGTGCTGAAAACCCAAATCACATATTTTACCTATCAGAAACATGCTTCTCTGAGAATTTAGCCTGTTTCGGATTCATATCTTGATGGTGAGCTCCCTGTATATTCCCTGGTACCAAATACATAGTTGCCCACATGAATCCTTACTCTCTTAGGAGACCCTTTCAGCAAAATATCCATCTCCTCTGCTCAGCTGCCTATGACTGTGAAATTTATAGGAACAGAATAACTTTGAGAGCACTATCCATCACATTCAACCACATTTGGCTAAAATTAGGTGATAGTGCAAGGTAGACAAACAGGATGCTCCTACAAGCATGAAGCAAGGCTGAAATGAAGAGCTCCTCCACCACATGTGTTCGTTTTTGTGGAAGCCAACAAACATTAAGGCTGCAGACTAAAGAGAAACAGCAGTATCTTGTATAACTTGTTAGGTTTTTGCATATTTCTTTTCATTATTTTCAACAATTCTACCCATTTCTCATATATGAGAATCATTTTACTTTCCCCATAGACCATCAGCTCAGATATATTATCAGTTATGGAATTCATCCAAAATCCCCTGATGTGCTTGGCAAAATCACACTAATTTGAACTGATTTTGGAGGGTCCTAACATTCTGCAAGTGTGTAACTAATATTTATGCTAGTTTCTTCGGTTACTCTTAATATATGTCTTGTCATCTTTGTTGGTAGACAATGCTATTATGGACAGAAAAGTAATGGAAAACACAAGTCTTTCTCAAGAGACAAAAATTAATTCCCCTATTTCTGTGTATCATCTTCTAAGGTGTTTCTTCATATCAAGAATAAATTCATTTTCTCACACTATAATAAAAACAGAGGGAGAATATATATGCCTAAATGGACAAAACTGATTTCTAGGCAAGGTATCAAGTATTTATGTTCGCCTCATAAAATAAGTGGCAAAAAAGTGGCAGATTTCAAATAAGCATTAAGTAAGTATAAAGATTAACATGTATTTCCAGGTAAATTAGCTTATTTCATCGTGTTTTGTCTCTTGTGTTTTAATGTGCCAATCATTCAGAGAATACTATGATTTTTAATCATCATATTGTTGACATAATTAGATGAAATTATGCTTAGAAATATTACTGACCTTTCATGTATTACTACAAAGGAAGATGGTTTTAGCAGTTGCTTAGAAATGCTAAACAGCTAACTAAGAGTTGCTTGGAATTCAAATTGAAGAAATCCAGAGTTTCCTCCAATTCTCCTATCGAGATTTCTGTGGGTGTCCCAGGGCAGCCACTGTAGTCATTCTTTTAACCATAGTGTTTAATGATATGCAGGAATTTTGGCTGATTTAACTGCAGCAGCTTATTCCGTATTTTTTTCTTCTAATGATGGTACACCACATAAAATATATATTTTTCTTATCCTCCAGCATTTGATGTTCTGTTAAATTAAAAATAAATCAATTCCCGCTGTGTATAATTTTCAAAATGAAAGTGAAGAAGAGTGCCCTGCCCCCAACCCGATTATGCTAATGGTGACTTTGGGGAATCACCACAGCAAAATTTGTGAAGTTTTCATGGAAAACAACAAATCCCCTGCTAAGTGTATAGGATATGCAAAGAACTCTTGCAAGTGAAAAGAGCTTAGCAGAGATACAACTAGTCTCCACTGTAAGGAAGACTTCCACTGCCTCACCAGGAGATGACCATCAGCTCAGGAAATGGGAAAGCAGGTAATGGAAAAAACATACATAGGTAAGGGGAAAGCAACATTTATCATTAGCTGAAGGTAGAGTTAATTGATTACTTTCACTGTTGGAAAGAATTTTAATCACAAAATCGTCTAGGTTGGAAAAGGCCTTGAAGATCATCCAGTCCAACCATCAACCCAACATTTACAGTTCCCAATTACACCAGATCCCTCAGAGCTAAGTCGACCCGATTCTTAAACACCTCCAGGGATGGGGACTCCACCACCTCCCTGGGCAGCACATTCCAATGCCCAACAACCCCTTCTGGAAAGAAATGCTTCCTAATATCCAGTCTAAACCTGCCCTGGCACAACTTGAGGCCAGTCCCTCTTGTCCTATCGCTTCTTACTTGATTCAAGAGACTCATCCCCAGGTCTCTGCACCCTCCTTTCAGGGAGCTGTAGAGGGCGATGAGGTCTCCCCTCAGCCTCCTCTTCTCCAGACTAAACCCCCCCAGTTCCCTCAGCCGCTCCCCGTACGACCTGTGCTCCAGACCCTGCACCAGCTTCGTTGCCCTTCTCTGGACACGCTCGAGTCATTCAATGTCCTTTTTGTAGTGAGGGGCCCAAAACTGAACACAGGAATCGAGGGGCGGCCTCACCAGTGCCGAGTACAGGGGTGAGATCCCTTCCCTGTCCCTGCTGGCCACGCTATTGCTGACACAAGCCAGGATGCCATTGGCCTTCTTGGCCCCCTGGGCACACTGCTGGCTCCTGTTCAGCCGGCTGTCAATCAACCCCCCCAGGTCCCTCTCTGACTGGCAGCTCTCCAGCCACTCTTCCCCAAGCCTGTAGCGCTGCTGGGGGTTGTTGTGGCCCAAGGGCAGCCCCCGGCATTTGGCCTGATAGAAACTCCCCCAGTTGTCCTCAGCCCATGGCTCCAGCCTGTCCAGGTCTCTCTGCAGAGCCTCCCTACCCTCGAGCAGATCAACACTCCCACCCAACTGGGTGTCATCTGCAAACTGACTGAGGGTGCACTCGATCCCCTCGTCTAGATCATCATTAACGATGTTAAACAGGAGTGGCCCCAAAACCAAGCCCTGGGGGACACCACTCGTGACCGGCCCCCAACTGAATTTAACTCCTTTCACCACAACTCTTTGGGCCCGCCCATCCAGCCAGTTTTTTACCCAGTGAACCATATGCCCATCCAAGACACAAGCAGCCATTTTTGCCAGGAGAATGCTGTGGGAAACGGTGTCAAAAGCCTTGCTAAAGTCAAGGTAAACAACATCCACAGCCTTTCCCTCATCCAATAAGCAGGTCACCCTGTTGTAGAAGGAGATCAGGTTTGTCAGGCAGGACCTGCCTTTCATAAACCCATGCTGACTGTGCCTGATCATCTGGTTGTCCCTCATGTGTTGTGTGATGGTACTCAGGATGAGCTGCTCCATCAGCTGCCCGGGCACCGAAATCAAGCTGACAGGCCTGTAATTTCCTGGATCATCCTTCCGACCCTTCTTACATATGGGCGTCACATTGGCCAATCTCCAGTCTGTCGGGACCTCCCCAGTCAGCCAGGACTGCTGGTAAATGATGGAAAGCAGCTTGGCAAGCACCCCAGCCAGCTCCTTCAGCACCCTCGGGTGTATCCCATCCGGTCCCATAGACTTTTGTGTGTCCGTGTGATGCAGCAGGTCACTGACTGTCTCCTCCTGGATTGCAGGGGGGGCATTCTCCAGTCTCTGTCTTCTGGCTGAGGAGGCTGGATTCCCTCAGTACAACTAGTCTTGCTATTGAAGACTGAGGCAAAGAAGGCATCAAGCACCTCAGCCTGCTCCTCATCACTTGTTACCATGTTTCCTCCTGCAGGGGATGGAGGCTCTCCCTGGTCTTTCTTCTACTGTTGAAGTACTTCCAGAAACATTTTGTGGTGTCCTTGATTACTGAAGCCAGATTAATTTCCAGCTGGGCTTTAGACCTCCTGATTTCCACCACCCTGCATAGCCTCACAGCCTCTCTGTAATCACTGTCAGTGTCTAGCCCCTTCTTCCAAAGGCTGTAACCTCTCCTTTTCTCCCTGAGTTGCAGACAAAGCTCCCTGTTTAGCCAGGGTGGTCTTCTCTGTCACCAGCTTCTCTTACAGCACCTGGGAATCACTTGGTCCTGAGCCATTAACACTTCCTTCTTGAAGAGTCCCCAGCCTTCCTGGACCCCTATACCCTTCAGGACCATCTTCCAAGGGACCCTGTCAAGCAGGTGCCCAAACAAGACAAAGTCAGTTTTTGGATGTCCAGGATGGCAGTTCTGCTTCCCCCTCTCCTGGCCTCTCTAAGAATAGAGAACTCTATTATTTCATGATCGCTGTGCCCTAGTCGGCCTCCAGACGCCACATCATCCACCAGTCCTTCTCTGTCCACAAAGAGGAGATCCAGCAGGGCACTTTCTCTGGTCGGTTCACCATGTCATTGTATCAGAAGATACAGTCACATCTGTGTAAATCTATCAAATTGAGGTTGTGAAAAAGCTCAAGCTCTGTTTCCAACAAGCTTTGTCTGTCAAGCTGCTGGGGAGCTCAGCTTTCTGCTTTGCTCCAGGGCAACCCTGCCACACAGACTGTACTGAGCTTGTCTAGTCCTTTTTTGGACTTCTACTTTTAACACCTGTAATAGACACTGGGCATTATGGTCTGCATTTTATTCATGTAGCATGCAAAAACAGACACTTTCTCTTCTCTTTTTGACATAGGACGCCAAAGCCTGAGTTTCAAGACTTAAATTAATTTGGAAACTTTCTTCATGATTTTTTTTTTCTTTTGAACATTTTGAAAAATAGTACTTTCTTCACAGTTTTCTTTAACAACAACAAGAAAAAAAGAATATAAATTGTGTATTTGAGCATCTGAGAAATTCTAGCAAATCAGCTTTCACAGCTAGGTGTCATCCAAGCAAGACCTAGATCTATGTCACACATGGCAAACATTATGCTGTACTTAAATGACGTACTGCCAACAAACCAGTGCTCACGTAGCAGTAACATGCTGAAAACGTATACAAGCACAGAAACATGTGTCATCTTTGTATGGCTGTTTGCCTCATGCTTGATGCTACCAGTGCTACAGATGAAGTTTCCATTTGTTTTGCAGGTGCAGCCAAACTGAAAAATGGCTCTCAGTATTTCTTTTAAAGATCAGGTTACAGAGAAAGAGCAGGCTCCTGCAGCGCTTTGAATGTTTAATTATGCCTAGGGTATCCTGTTAGAGAACAGTTGTTTCACACAGGCTTAGTCTAAACCACAGATATGGTAGACATTAAAAGAATCTGATAAATACTATTAACATAGATATTGCATTGAACTTTCTTACATATATGTGCATGAAACTCAGTAAGGTCAGGTTCTCTCATAAGGATACCAATAAAGCCACAGTGTTTGGTCAGAGAGAAATCAATGTTTCACATACTCTGCTTTGCTTTGCTTCTCTATCTCTAGAGTCTGAATTGTTGTTAAACCAAACTATGGAAGTTAAGAAAATCTCTCTTTTCTTTTCATGCCTAGGAATGACAAATTCCTTTACTCCAATTAACAGTTTGCAGGTGTGGGTTTCAATTTCTGAACATCATCTTCTCAAGAACTTTCTGAAATGAAAACCATTCTGCTTGAAGGGAGAAATCTTATTATTTGATATCATATCTATCAAATAATGTTAGTATTTTATATTTATATATAATCTCAGTTTCTTCCACACAAATTTCACTCCAAGCACATATATCCTGATTACTAGTTGCTACAAGTGTCATGAAATGAAAGGGAATTCAATGGGAGCCATAGCAGACTTTGTCCCATTTGGTCCCTTTTCTTTCTAATCTGTGTTGAAATGGAAAAATGGTGTAACATAAAAGCCATTGATGGTTGTACTCAAAAGGCACAAACCAAATTCCTAGCAGAGATCAAAACCACCAAGATCAAAACAGTTTGGATAGCAAAATCATATTTTTTTTTCTTTCTCTCCTCCAGAGCAGATGAACAATATTTTGTACAAGGGAGTGTGAAGTACCACCAGGCTTAGCTGAGTGTAGCAGTCTCTTGTTCTCAAAATAGAAATGTAGCCATACCCTCTTCTATGGCTTCTTCTCTCATTCTTGCCTTTGCTGGTTACAATGGTTTGTCAAATATTTCTGCTACAATGACCAGAGAAACAGTTGGATATAAATTGTCTACCTTGGTTAAAATAGTTCTTCAGTCCTTCAGATGGATCTGTTTCTCTGGAGACTTAGGTAAATGGCATACACCTAGCAGATTTTCTTCATAATTTGTAGTGCTATAATTCCATTTTTAGAAGTTATTCAGGAAAATTCAGTTTACTTGTACTTTACCTGTACAACAAAAAAGTTTCAATTACAGCACTACAGCACTTCATTCTTCATCTGTATCAGGAATTATCTGAGGAAGACCTTTCCAAATTATCTCATTAATTCCTCTTTCCAGATACAGCTGAATGGAGAGGGATAGATGAAAAGCATTCACTTTTCTCAATTTTAAAATGAAGTTTTTTAATGCTTTAACTCTTGTGGAGCCACTAATATGTTGGCTGCTGACAGTCAGTCTATCAATAAGGCATACAGAGGTTCAAGTTGATTCTGATCTTAACCAATTGACTTAATCCTGCCATATATCTAAAAAAGGTAGAACATATGATATGTATGTTGAAAAGTAGCAGCTTAATAACAATGAAGTAATCTGAAGTTTATAGCATTTTTTTGGCTGGATTTAAATTTTGAAAATCCAGATTGGGGAGTAATTCAATCTGCATTTTTTTTAATTTAAATCAATATTTCAGGATCTTAGGGTAGGATGAACATCTTATGGTTTTTGCTCATCCCTACTGAGTATTAAAAAAAACCCAAACCAAAACAAATCCCACAAATCCCCCTTTTCTATGTCAGATTGCATATTCCAGAATTTTTGTCCCTGTTTGAATTGGTTCAGCTGCTTTTTAATACAGTATATGCAAAAGGAGAATATGAATCTCCCTGCCTTGATAGAAACATAAAATCTTGAAGTCAGAGGTCATTTGTGCCACTGTAATCTATGGAACTGCATCTCATGAGGTTTAACCTCTAATTTCTGAATCTCTCCAGCTCAGCTTCACAAGCTAATCTCTGCTTCTTTTATTCTAAAACAAGAATAATGAAAAATATGGGAAAGGGAAAAACCCTCTAACAACAAAGAATCCAAACTATTCATCAAATATGGATAAAGTAAATGATACACAGTCCTCAATTCATGGTCCAAAAGCATAACAAGTAAGAAAACCTGTGAATCTTTGGAAAAAGTAAAATAAATAATTTGTGCTATGTTAAGGACATTAAAAAGCCATTATTTGATATCGTAACTAAACCATGTTATAATTGCCAGCAGTTAAAGCCTCAAATGGCATTTTATCCTCCACAGAGAAAACTATTCTTTCATTTTATGGTCTTTATTTCTTTTTTTTCCTTTTTTTTAAAAAAAAAAAAAAAAAAACATGATCAAAAGCTGTATATCTGTCAACTTCAAACCATATCTATGAATTACAATAAGAGAAAAGAAGTCAACACCCTAGGGAGTTTTCCAGTGATAAAGAGCAGATCAGGGAAGTAAACTGGAAATGGACTCTACATATACATTCCAGGATTTCTGGCTTTAAATCTGCACAATAACTTAAATTATTGAATGCACAGAAAATATTAAATCATTGTGGTTTACTTAGAAGTTTTTTTAACTTAGAATACAGGGAAAACAAGACTCGCTACCTATGTTTATCTGCAGATGCTGATAATTCTCAAGATGTACAAGGAAAATGGATTCAGCATTTTACATATTATGTAACAGATGTATCTGTATAAATCAGAAGGTTACTGTGAGTTGACTATGGGAACCAAGCCAAGTTTACCTACCAAGAGATAACATATTATGAGACTTTCAGAGAGAGTACATAAAAAAATATTTAAAACCTCTCTGAACCTGAAGAGCTGGGTGAGATCCTAGACAGGTGTCATTTTTTTTTAAATGAGCCTTTACCAGTTCATACTAGTAAATCCTTTCTATGCAGTGAGAGAGAAAATACATTACTTGAATTACTTCCCTAAAAGTCCATAGCAACTTAGTATCACAGAAGGGAGGATATTTTGGGTTTGCTTTGCATAGATAAGTTACTCATTTTTTTAACATGTGGTCAAAAACTTTCTTTCCTAAGTATAATTTCATTCCAACCAAGTTGTCTATAGAGTTTTCACTAGAAGCCAGATAGACATAATGCAGGTTTGCAGGTACAAAGAGGATGAAAGCTGTCTCTTTATAAATTGCCACATGTAGAAGACAATTGGCAACAGGTACGAGTTTTGGTAGAGGTTTGATCTTGACATAAAAAAGACATTTTTTACAGTAAGAACAGTCATTCACTCCAGAGACATGTTAGAGTCCTCATTGCTGGAGGTTTTCAAGACACCTTGGGACAGGGTGCTAGATAATCTCATCTAGCCTCCTTTTCCAACTAAAGGTTGGACCAGATAACCTTTGAGATCCCTTCTGACCTGGATTATTCTATGATAGGTGGTGTTCTTTGGAAAGGCCCGATGGCATCCCAGACACTGATTTTAGGAGGTAGTGTGCTCCCAAGGGCATTTCCCCAAGGAAGAGAGGAATACCAAAAGGAGGAGTGTGGGTAATGTCAGAGGGAGAAATGGTGATGGGAGGCTCTCCAGACCCAGATGACTGAAGAGATTTTAGAAGCTAAGGATCACTGCACACTGTCTATATGGAAGGGTAGTTGTCCTGGTTTTTAACATCCCATTACAAAGTACATGACTTCGAGACTAGACCTCACTGAAATGAAAAAGAATTTCAGTATTGATTTGATTTCACCAAAGAGCTTTGTTCAGATTAAGGAGCAGCATTGGAAGTGGTCAACTGTATGACTGTTTTCTGAGGAGTGACTCCTCACTGGCTAATTATTGGGACAATAGACCATTTTCCACTGTAACTTATATGTGATATTATATGACATATTTATTTGGAAACTAGAACAGGCACCATTCTGCATGTTTTGTAAGTTTAGGGTACACAGTCCACAATTTTTAATTTTTCCATCGCAGACATTGCTCAGGGTCAGGCTAAACACCATAATGTATTGTCCCATAGAGATAGCCGACATCTCTCTCTAAACAAATCAGCTTAATGTGGATAGCACAGCTGTATTGACATAGTATGCATCCAGACTCATATTTGCTGGTTTGCTACTGCTGCATATCTGCTATAATCCTGCAAAATTTCTAACACAGGATGTGGCAAAATGGAAGCGTGGAGATAAGATCAAAAAATCTGGTCTAGACAAGGATTTAATGCCTCCTTTCTAGTTTCATGATTCCAAAAACTGATGTTGTGATTCAGGCTTTTGAATCTTCCCTTAGGAGGTAGCACTGAGATTCAACACTCCAAGTTGACTCTAACAGCAAATTTATTTTTCTGAGGTAAAAACTATCTCTAAAAGTCTTTCCTCCCTCACTTGAAACAAATCCTAATTACATGTTAATTCTAGTATATTTACCATTTTATTATGAGTCAAACTTCTGGGATAAAGAAAATAACAGGTATCTTTCTTTTTCACAATTTACTCCTAATGGAAGCTAAGAACAGCTGCCCTGAAAAAAACTACTGAATTTTAGCATCTTCTAAATGTGCTTGAGTCAGCTGGTAGATTACTGTAAAATTCTTTGAAATCAGTAGTTCCTCTGAGCAATGGAAGTGATCTTTGAATTGTTTTTGGTGGAAACCTTGAGAGGTTTGACCATAGATGCATTAAAGCTGGTGGAGGTGTTTTTTTTTTATTAAATGATAAAAAGTGAAATGGATAAATCTGGGACAGTACTAAAATCATCCAACAGCAGGAAACACAGTAATACTACTTTGAAGAAACATCATACAAAGAGGGTTAACAAGCCTGTGGCCAAGATGTGTGTGTTTTATAAAACTTTTATAAATAAGTTAGGGCAAAATACTCCAGAATTCTGAAAAATTTAAAACCATGTATCTTTACAGATTATTGAACCAAACCATGCCTGCCTTCAAGTAAAATATAAAATATCGATTCATTTTTCAGAAAACTCATCTCTAGACTTCCATGTATTATCTGTAGCAGATGTTGACTGTGTGATTGGCCATGCTGTTCATATTTGGTTAGAGTGAACATTCATAAAAATGTCTTTGTGTTGTGTCAGCAATACCACGTACGTACATAGAGTTACACGTTTTGAGCTATTCTGACATGTAGGTAAGGAGGGTAGAAGGCAGAACAAGAAACAGCAGTAGTGACTGGGAGAGAAATGTAAAGAATTAGTACAGAGGACTTTCAATCCAAAGTATCAGATGTAATTAGATAATGGCCTAGATCTTGCACTGGGTTAATGTTTACCACCTTCAATGTGTTGGTAGTTCATACAGATCCCTACCTCACACAAGTACATAACTTCTCTTTTCATAATGTCTCACTTCGTGGCAACAAGATGAGACTGGGAGCTTAATAAAAAGCCAAGTGCTAACAATAGTCTCCTCAAAACTGTGTCAGAACAGAATTAAACTCTGGGTGATATTTGAATGCCGGACCAAATATCGCTGACTTCAAAAAATAAAATACCAGACAAGAAACCAAGTGTGTTGTTCTGAAGCAATGCAGTTGCCTGTAAAACAGTTACAAGTTTTTCATTATCACACAGTCATCATCAAAATATGTGCCTTGGCTTGAAAAAGCAGCCCATGAGCGATATAAAAAGAGGGAAGGGGAGAAAAAAACCCTTTCCATTCCTCAAACGCAGTGTCTTTGTGGTTGTGTCCCTGGCTGTCAACACTTTCCTTCCCGGTTGAAAGATTATTAGAAAAACAGGGTTCTGCCAGTGCCAGTGGCCTCAAGAGCCTCATTATATCTTGAGGATAACCCCAAAGAGAACACAAAATCTAAACATTGGCCATACAGAGTTCTTTTTAGTAGGGTAGACACACATGCTTCAGCCAAGTTTACCAGCAGGTGAAGCTCACATAGCTGCACACAGCCAGAATTAAAAAGAGCCCATGAGGAACTTGGCAGCTTATATCAGACTTTCTATGAGGGGAAAAAAAAAAAAAAAAAAAAAAGCCAAGGGCAGGCAGGGAAAAGGATCTGGACCCAAATTCACACCATGCATTCCCTTTTCTTCCTGAGCATTTCTGGTTTTGTCTTCTGGAGGGGGAAAACTAGGCCTGTGAGAAGAGAGGTGGAAAAAGGGGTGAAGATGGACTCCTTGGAAGCCTTTCTCATGAGATAACTAAAGGTCTTGTGGTCATATCTTAAGCCCATCACTTTGGAAAAAAGCTTACAATGCTTTTATGGGTTTTTGCTCTTGGACTAAAAGCCTCCAGCTGTTTTGAAGGTTGACATAGTTCTAGTATATAATTAATACCATTTCCATTTAACTCACCAGTTAAATCTTAAACAGAATGCACAGGCTGTGACATATTACTGAAAAGAAGCAATGCATATTGGACAACTGACTTGGTGGTGGCCTTTAGTGCTGTGCCCTGTTGGTTTGGTGTCTGTGGTTACCATTTTTCATTGGAGAAATGTCAAACAGTTCATGGGCCTGGCAAACATAACTATCACTGGCATTTGTGCTTCTGCTTGCTTTCATCTCATGAAACAGTTGCATTTGCTTACAGAGTATGCGCAGATTTATAGGCATCTATGCAAGTTACATTCTGCGTACATGTATATCTCTTTTTATAGAAATATGCATAGGATACAGAGTAGGTCTGGTTGCAGTATAGCGTAGTTTATTTGTACTAGATAGCCCAGAAACAGGTCAATTAGTATGCTCCAAAAATAGTTAGTATTACTGGAAATCAGTTCTGTCACTGCAGTGTGGATATACTCTTCAAGTGAAAGATTCATTGTGAATACCAATTCAAAATACAGAAAATGTTGTTTCTGTGATCATTTCTGTCTCTAAATTCTTTCTTTAGTGTATTAATGGAAAACAGGCATGAAAAGGAAAACAAGCACACCAGAAGTAAGAGGTTGACTAAATATTGCAACATTTTTTCAGTATTTCCGTAACTCTAGTCAATCAACTTAACTGTCAATTGCCATATATATTTGAATTAGAGGATAAGGTTTCTCCAGTGAGAGCTGCTCCCAGCAGAAGTCCTGGTTAGCACAGATTAGAAATACTGCTTAATGTCATTAAAGTAATCAGCTCTCACTAACAGCAACCAATGAGCTGGCGCAGTGTCTATTACTGGTAGACAAATTTGTCATGACTTAGCTAAAAGCAACAGCAAAACAGCACACCCTACTCAATACAGTAGGGATGAAATATATACCAGCAATAGCCTCAGAGGGAGGTTATTCCCACAGAGGAAAATTTCAAGAAATGTACTCAGTAAAGATTGTTGCTTCCCACTGTTACTCTTGCTCTTTTTTTGTTGTAAATGTACTGTTTGAGGGAATTTTTCCTCTTTCCAAATCTTTGGTGTGGATATGTCAGTGACTGGGGCTTGCCCAGAATGCAATCAGTGTGGACAAGCACAGCTCTGAGCTACTGCAATCACATTATGTTCCCCTTATGTTCTTTCCATCAACTGACTATAATGTGGCTGGTTGGCTTTGAATTGGGATTATTAGTTTTGAAACCCTTTAAGGTGTTGGACCTGTCTGAATTTTAGACACACAGTAACATAACACCTGCTCTTTCAAGAATCTGCTATCACTTCTGAAATTGGCAGGTAACTGTATTTTTAACTGTGGGGGGCACTACAATCCCCTAAAAACCAATTTTATTTATTCCCTCCTAACTCTTAAAACCTACCTTTATATCGTTTCTTTAATTTCCAAAGGTGTTCTCAGATTGACTACTGTTGGCTGTATATTATTACTCCCCTATCCAGTCATTTTTATTATTTTTCTCATTGGATCCCTCACACTGTTTTTCATGTTTGTATTTTGAGAACTTGGCATTGTATTTTTCTTTTACTCTTTATAAACTTATATAATGTTTATTCTGTTGCACATGATCATGTAGATAGAGTAAATGTGGTATTCTGAAAATAATATTGAGGTTAGATAATTAGGGATTTTTCAATATTGCCTCCTCTCTTGGGTTCTAATATAAATCTATGCATTATCTGAAACATGAGTATTTTTAGTTGTGTGAGACTAGAGAAGTGACCTTCTCTGCCTCTCTGCTGCCACAGTCAGAAAATGCCTCCCTGAACAATGCAGCCTGCACAATTGTATAATTTTCAAAGTTTATTGGTCTTTCGTATGAGGCCAATACTGAAAGAATGACAAATGTCTTTCAAACTGTTTATACATGCCTGTTGCACACAAAAGAGCTGGCATTGCCTACTTCATTTTTTAAGTGGTCTAACTCTTCAGCTCCAAATGGATATTTTTGGTTGGTACTGGGTGCAAGCTGGAATAGAATTTGAAACAAATGTTTTCCCACAAAGAACTGAATTGAGAAAGACAGTGGTTGTGAAGACACCCTCAACAACATCTGGGAAAATGCACACCGATTAGCTAGTTTTACTTAAAACAGAGAATACGTTTTTTCTGTGGCAGAAGGCCTGATTGCAATTTTTGTATTGAGAGGTTGCTTATTACTTGATACAAACTTTCACATTTAGCACAGAATTAATGAATCATAGAAATGTTGGTTGGAAGGGACTGCTGGCCTCCATCTACTGCAATCTTCTGTCTGAAACAGGACTGAAGCTAACCTTAAACTGAGTCAGTCATGACTTTGTCCAACCAAGGCCTCAGAGAAAGGCAAGTCCAAGGCCTGCCTGAGCAGCCACAAGTGGGCACAGTAGCTATCACCCACAAGATTTAAAAAAAATAAAATAAAACAACAACAACAACAACAAAAAAAAACAAAACCCAAAAAACATAAAACTAGCCAACAACTTAAAGAGCACTTTCAGGAAACCATAAGACCTTTGCTACTACATTGTTCTCTCCACCCCCTTAACCCCTGGGAAATGTTTTTTCTGCTTAAGAGCACAGCTTTTCTGGTGTGCCACCATTTTGTCACCAAGAAAAGAATGCAGCAGAAGCACAAAGTGGTTACTACTGTTTTATTAAATAGAGATCCTCATAAATTCCAGCTGCTGACCATGTGTTCCATCTTTTCATGTGCAAACTCACTCTCATTTTAAGAAATGCTGAGCACATATGTGAGTACATGCTCTTGCAAGTCCACAGACTTTGTATTTGCATTGCACATAAACCCTCAGCATGTGACTTTAGCATGGAAGATCTGTTGAATGGGCCCCTGTCACCTCATAATCACTGTATCTTTTTTTCTAAAAATGAATCTGACTTTAAAAACTGATAAGGTGCTCATTAGACTATTTTACTTGAGCGTTATCTAGCATAGATAATCTGTGTAGATAAATGAGGACATAAGAGATTTCAGCCTGTGATTGTAGTAATTTGAAGGGGAAAGGATTTTGCCCTAACACCGGTGGCAATGCAGGATTGGAATTCAGACTGAATGGCAGAGCCCAAGTAGGGCTTTGCTCAGAAAAGCCACCAAGGTTTTCACAGGGCATTTGTAGTGATGGTTAAAACCCAGCAGGCATGACATTAAACCTAATATCTAGCTAGTATTGCTTGTAAATGCCATCAGCTGCTATCCTCAGGAGAACATGGTCATTTTTTTCCTAGTTAACTTCACTGGAATTTGGAGGAGATATTTTGTAAAGGGATTTGATCCGTTTGCTAGTTTAACATTTTTAATCCACCCAAAGTCACAAAACCACTTATTTGGATATTGCTTCCCTGAAGAGAATGAGGAGAGGACTTTAGAAGTTACATTGGTTTGACTTCTGTATTAATATTATGCTGTAGATAACTGTTGTATCAAAGGCCACAGTATAAACTCTCCACCAGAAGGAAGCTCATAACTAATCACTGAGGTACAAGAACCTCAATATGAGGAGTTGAATCGCAATTCAACAGACCATCAGTCATAATCACAGAAATTGTTATTTTAATTCCTTCTCTTATTTCTTAAATGGGAGAGCCTATTTAAATTTTATCCTTACATACAAATCAATGAAGTCATGCATATTAAAGCACATCAAAGAAACAGAAGTAAACCACTAAGATAAGGAGTCATCTGCAGCCCTCTACGACTGGAGCAAACGCAGCCCCAGGAAACTTCATTGCCAAAATAAACTGTTGCTTTCAGTATACCTAATAATATATAAGGCATAGAAATACGTATATATATAAGGGAAAATATACAGTGCAACACTTGTATTAATCCATTAAGTTACTATCTGTCAGCTTTCCAAGATAGTAACAAGCAACTAGAACAACCTGAATATGACTAAACCAGACATTCAGTATGAGCAGGGCTTCTAAATAGGGGAGATGAAAGTTGATTTCTCCAGTGAATAGATAAGAAATTGAGGAAGAAGTCTACATTCATATAAGTGATGACTAGGCAAAGAGAAGTTGTGGTTTACCTCATGTAAAATTATTTAAAAACAAGGGCAACATTCTGCTTGCAAGTTGCAATACTGGCCTTGAGAAGGGTTTGGTTAATAAAATATTGCAAAATTCTTCAGAAAGCTATTTAAAGGTATGTTTCCATATTACCGATACCTTGTTGATGTACCAAAGACTGAGGCTTTTATGTACCAAGGACTGGTTAAATTATTACTTCAAAAGATATATTGAAATACTTCATACTGCATTATTTTCAGCAGGATTTATTTAGGATAAAGTTGAGTGTTGGTTCTTACAAGGAAAATTTATTTCAAGAAGAAAAAAAGAGGGAGAGACACCCCTTTGATTAATACTAGTAGAACTAAAACTAAGCCAAAATTCTGCCATTCTGTGATAGTAGCGGGGTTAGAAAGGATTGAAATACAGTATTTTCTGAGGGGGAAAAACAAAGCACTTATACAAATGACTATTTTTGGTTTTCAGTCTTAGAGTGAGGTTTCAAACAAGGGCACTGGATATTTGTTGCAGCATGATCCTGTTGCTGGAACTCCTGGAGGCTGTGACAGTGCTGTAGGACCCAGGATTTCTCAGCTCTTGTGCAAAAGCACATCCACTGGCCACTTCCTAACTCCGTGGTGGTATGAGGTTCCATGCACCCATGGCAAGGGAGAGCACTATGAGAGCCTCAAGGGAGCCGATTAGGGCATGCACCAGTCACTCCCTGGGGACTGGCCGCATGGGGCACTCGGTCCTGCTCAACATAGCTTAAAGCCCTAAACAAACGTGGGTCATAACACTTCTGAAGTATAAATTAATATTTGGAGCAACAGATAAGATCACTCATACCGACCAGTCTAAGTGAGGTCAGTTTTGGATTATGCATAATGAAGATCAGCCATTTAAAACAGCTCCTTCTACTCTAACCTGAATTATTGCTATATTCTGGAAAGGGAAGTTATTTTCTGGCTCTTCAGAGTGACAAGGTCAGAAGTACACAGAGAAGAAATAATATCTAAATGCAGTGTAAACCTTTGGCATGTAAACCAGAGCTGAAATAATTTAATGCGGATGTAATGTGAGGACTTTTCTTCTTCTCATTATTTGCCAGAGAGATTTGTATAATACGTGACTATTCATCTGCCAAAACCATATGCATCTCTGACAGAAATCACATTATGTTTTGTGTCTTTTTTCACGTGGACTGACAAATACAGCCTTCCTCACTGCTTTTTCAATAGTGGAAAAAAATCATCTTGTCAGTATTTTCTAAAACCTGAGGCTGTTCCATGTCTGTTTTCATCTTTTGCAAAAAATTTAAGACAGGTTTTTTTAGAGATAGCATTTTTTTTTCCTTCTCAGAAACTATGTGCAATTTCACTAATTATCTGCTATTGTTTTAAGTAAAGTACAAAGGAAACCCCAGAAACTTCCACACCTCTGCCAACTTTTAAGTCTGGTTATTTCTGTACTTGAATTTAATTTACAGGTAAAACTTTTTGCTAAAAAGGTTGAGAATCTTAGACACTTACTAAAATTCTAAGTGTTAATTGCCTAGAGAAATTTACTGCTCAAAAATATGTAGTTCAACCAAGTAGTTATAGTCTTTTAAAAAAACCCAATAGCTTTGGGGGTTTTCCTTTTCCACACCTTCACCTTTCAAATATGGTTGGACAGTGAAGCATCGTTGTCTTACTTTGCTAATGTTAAACCTAATAAAATTTCAGTCTTGTTATCTCTATGCTTCTCCCTCTCAAAGACATGAAATATTTTCACAACTTGTTTTTGATACTGTTTCTTTTGCATTAGTTTTTTATTCTTGAAGCATGTGTACTGCTGGCATTTGTTTGTAACACTGGCCTCTTCTTGTAAGTTTGTGCAAATTAAGTTTGAGATGGGACTGAGAAGTGTTAATTTCTTCTGTTTTCCTTATGTGCCCTGAAGAAGGGTCTGATTAACAAGCAACTCTCTAGGTCTCTAGAATGGAAATCCCTCTAAAACAGATCTTATCAGAAAACACAAGCTAGGGCTGTTGTTAACCCCCAGCAAGCTCCCCGAGACTTGGCTGACATCCTCACATTCCAAAAATCTTTAAGAAATTTGTTGCCTCTTCCCCTGCAGAGTAATCACATGTTTTAGGAGGCTCCTCACATGAACCAGATTAAAAGGAGCAACGGACAGATCTTTATTTATTGGAGAAACTGAAAAACACAGGAAAAGAGGTGCCAATATGAAAGAAAGCTTAAAAATAATAAAAAAACCCCAATACATGTATGTTCTGTTAATCCTCCCTTGTTCTAGAATGACAGGATTTCCCTGAGAAAAAAGTCAATACAGCACAACTGGACACTGCCTAGCAATGTGAGGGCTCTGTACACAACATTTTTCTAGCTGAACTTAACGCAGGTAATTTCTAAACAGCTATTAATCAAGAAATATAGTGTGCGTGTATTTGGTGCTACCAAGACAGATCATGAAAGTTTTGGGGCTTTTTTTGCCAACTGTCAGGTAGCCATAGTGCAACACGTTTACTTCTCTCTCAAGTGTGCAGTGAACATATTCTGATTACAATAAAACCCTATCAAAGCCATAGATATTTTTGTGAAAAATCCCATCTTCTCTGTACAGGGGTAGTTTTTCATCAAAGCTGCATTTCTGTATTGCCATCAATAATGGCACAACTGGCTTCAGTTTTTCAGGAGACTCTAAAAAGTGAGGATTCCTATCTTCCCTCATAAAATGCATTCCTGGCTACTATGATTTGGTTGGAGGTTTTGGGAAGAAGTGTTGGACATCTAGAAGATGCAACAAAATGTGTCTTGAGAAGAAAGAGGGAGGGTGTATAATTGCATATATGTGTAATTTACATCAGAAGAGGAAATATTCCTGCAGTGTGCATGAAAGGCAGATATGTGCATCTTTCAAATGGATTGGTCATTCTCAATCTTCAAGATTCTCGCTTGAAGAAAATGGGCAAGATATCATAATCTTTTTCAATTTATTATTTCTTTAATTGGTAACCAGTTTTCTGTTCAAGAGATTTACTGCTCAAATGACAGCAAAGACTTTAAGTGCAGTCTTGAAGAGAAATGAACTGACTATCAGTTGTTGTTAGCTTCATTCTTTCTGTTATACAGGAGTTTAATGAATACAGTTCTCCTGCTCTTGGAATAACAAATTCAACATGAGAAAATTGCTCAGGGAACTTACAAGCCAGAGTTACAATGTACAAGGCAAAAGACTAACAGGGATCTAAATGAAGATGGTAATCATTAAATGATCCCTTCTTTGAGGGTTTACTTTGGAAAGCCTTAG